>NC_080693.1:71100880-71416433 GCF_030445035.2 Dasypus novemcinctus | reverse complement strand
TAAAGTGTCCAAAATCGAGAACAGTTAAGCTAACTGGGTTGGTTAATGTTAAATTTTGCAGTATGCAATATGCACCATGGAAACATCTACTGAATGCTACTTGTGGAGAACTAGGTTGTCAGAGGCCTCTCTAAATACATGGTACTCATTGGATCTCTATGCAAATTTTAGTTTTCACTAAGTTCTTCCGTGGGCAAGAGGTGCCTGTGTATGTGTGTGTGGGTGTGTGTCTGTTGAGGGTGGGGTGGAAAGAATTGCTAATTGAATTGTTATATAGCCACTTACTTGTCTAAATGGCTGTACTGTGTTTTTTGTTCTGGTATTTTAAATTTCCTATGTAAGATCAAAATTGGATTTTAGAGTTATTTTTCTGTACCGGAACATCTGGGGGCAAAAAGAATAAGCATGTGAGAGATGATAGAGAGCGTTCCTAAGTAAAGAAACACACAGTCAGCAACTCCTGGACCTGCTGTGTACAGATTCATACACAGCTATTGATGTGGGGGAGGAGGGTTTTCAGAAGAATTAGAGAGCTTGCTTACTGTCAATCAGGGAGTAAAATATCACTGGGTAGGTAGGTTTAGACCACATAATGGATGGAGGAGTACTTTTATAAAGAAATATATCAAATTAATGTATTAAAAATTGAGAGAACTTCCAGTGATAAACGAGAGCTGGACTTGGAATTAGGTAATCTTGGTTTGAATCCAGTTTGGGTCTCTGTCCTTATCTCTGTAATGGGGGACTTGGACTTGATTAGGGTTGCCAAATAAGTGGCCTTTCTTCAAGCTCCAAAGGCAGATAACACTAATTAATCACCACCTTCTTACCCTCAGAATCCTTCTCAATTCAGTGCTCCAGTCATTTGATTGGTGTTGACATGGGAGACAATCTATTTGCCACGCCTAGGCTGCGTTTAGTCCAAATCCTCTCCTAGCTATTGATCTCCTTGAGGAAGGAGAAGAAAGATCCTTGGATGCTCTGAAGCATACCACTACTCAGTGTATGTAGAATGTGTCATTCCCACTCTTTTAATTTTTCCATAGCAGCACAGCATCTTGGACAAATCATCCATGGTGGTGAAAAATTTCCCTAAAGATGTTATCATTGAAATATTGAAAGTTTAATGCAACACAAACCATGGTCTGCTGTGTGTTAGCCTTAGGCCAGGAATTGACTTAGAATGAAAATTTAAAAAACCCTGTTAACTCCTTGATGTTATTTTTCTTTATTAGCAACATATAAAATAGTAAATGATCCTGACTTCTGCTGGGCCTAAGCCAGTGTTTATACACTATCAAATTTATGTGAGCTCCTTGTAGGTGAAATCTGGTATTTGAAACACATATTGGTTTCATAGTTGTTTTACAGAGCTCTGTGACCCAAGTAATTGCACTGGAGTGCCTTTCCTCCCCTCCCCTGCCTCCTTTTATCTGGACAGGAGAGAACAGAATAACTTCTAAGAGTAGACCTTTGTGTTTGATCTTTTAGAAGCCACAACGATGGATGAAATAATGGTACCCTCTCCCCAGCGATGCTTAGTGATAGTGGGAGTACAGACTGCTATATGCAGAAATGTCTAAGAGAGGAAATCCTGTTAGTAGCGGTAAGTCAGGATACAAATGTTCCTAAAACTGCTTGAGAGCAGAACAGAGTACAGGGAGGGTAAAAAACCCTGAAGGATGGTGGGTAGTTGCGATTTATTGAAAGCTTGCTTACAATCCTTTGAGTTAGCAAGAGAGCCCCAGGATTACTTTCAGTTTATAGGACTGCATGCTTTTGCATGCGCAAATCCTATTTGTGCAAATCTGACCTTTAAAATGAGTTCTGTTCTTGTCTCCCATTCCTTCTTCTCTCCTCCTTTGAAATTGGCCTTTTGCGTGACGTTTGGGTTTTATGATAGCTGTTAGGCTTCAAGACCTTCATCTAGGGCTGGTCATCCAGCCATCCACATACCTAATAGTTATTTATTCAGCGGATATTCTCTACCAGGCACTGGGCCAGTGGTTAGGAATAATAATAGAATCTAACATTTATTAAGAATGCCTTAGGGAAATGGATGTGGCTCAACCAATTGGGCTCCTGTCTACCATATAGGAAGTTCAGGGTTTGATGCCCAGGACTTCCTGGTGAGGGTAAGCTGGCCTGTGTGGCGAGCTGGACCACATGGAGTGCCAGCCCAGGCTGGAACACTGCCCCACTCAGGAGTGCCCCCCTGCATGGGAATGCCACCCAGCATGGGAAAGCCACCCCGCACAGGAGTGCCGGCCAATGCTGAGAGCTGGTGCAGCAAGATGATGCAACACGAGACACAGAGGAGAGGAAATAAGAAGACGTAGCAGAACTGGGAACTGAGGTGGTGCAAGAGAGTCATCGCCTCTCTCCCACTCCAGGATGTCCCAGGATCTGTTCCCAGAGCTGCCTGATGAGAATACAAGCAGACATGGAAGAACACAGCAAATGGACACAGAGAGCAGACACCAGGGTGGAATGGGGGGGGGGCGGTGGTGAGAAATAAATAAATTAAAAAAAAAAAAAGAATGCCTTATGACTATGGTCCAGTGTTAAGTACTTAACATAGAATTTTTCATTTAATCTTCACAAAAAATAAGGATGACTTATTTTATGGAGGAGTCTCAGGGAGGGTTGTCATTTGTATCATACTGGTAAATGACTGGGTTAGTATTAAAATATTGGTGTTGATTATCAATTCATTCTTATTCTAATTGCACATGGACATGTGTATATATATATATTTTTAAGATTTATTTATTTTAGTTCTCTCCCCTCCCACCCACTCACCCACCCCCCCACCCCGGTTGTCTGTTCTCTGTGTCTATTTGCTGCGTCATCTTTGTCCGCTTCGGTTGTTGTCAGTGGCACGGGAATCTGTATTTCTTTTTGTTGTGTCACCTTGTTGTGTCAGCTCTCTGTGTGTGCGGCACCATTCCTGGGCAGGCTGCGCTTCGTTTTCGCGCTGGGCGGCTCTCCTTATGGGGCACACTCCTTGCATGTGGGGCTCCCCATGCTGGGACACCCCTGTGTGGCACAGCATTCCTTGTGTTCATCAGCACTGCGCATGGGCCAGCTGCACACGGGTCAAGGAGGCCCAGGGTTTGAACTGTGGACCTCCCATGTGGTAGACGGATGCCCTAACCACTGGGCCAAGTCCACCGCCCGCACATGTATGTTTTTAAAAGCAATTTCCCCATTTTCACAACGTGGATCCAGGTGTTGTCTTCCCCTCCCCTGAATCCCTCTCCATAATCGCTCATGATGAAAGGTAGAAAATCCATCTGTAAGCACATGCTCTTTAATTTCCTGTCCTATATCCTGATGGTATGGTGATGTTATAAAACTAGTGCAGTCGAGCCTGACGAACATTACATTAGGGAGGTTTCAAAGAGGTCTAGAATGGTTTTATATTTAATAAAAGATTAATTCTATCCTAATGTTTTATTTTCTAGGAGCTTCTTGTGTGTGTGTGTGTCCCCACCTGAGGATGGAACTGCTGGGAGCTCATGGAAGCATTTTGCAATGATATGCTTGTGGTGTGCCGGCCCTGGCATCACCCTGGAGCTCTGAGATCAATTACCCTGAACTTACCCAGAGTAGGGTGTGGTCTGGCTGCCACAGACCAAGTTTGTCTTAGAGTTGACGGGTGCATTTGTTTGGCCTGTTCCCCAGATTCATATTTTTTGGCTGTATTTAGATAGATCTCTTATATACGGTATTTATAAATTCCCAGTGTTTTAAAGTTTGATAAATGGGAGATTTGTTGAAAGTGATAGCAAATAAATTGAAGAATCAATTTATTTCAAAACGTTCTTCAGTGTTTCTGCCATCTTCTAGTTCCATAATCTCCAAATATTTGAAATCAGCTCTGTAAACTTGTTCTTGTGTGTCCTTCATCCGCAGGGCCCATGCGCTTTCTTTCAATTAATCTTTTCTGTTTTATCCTTATGTCTCGTCATCTTTCATCTTTTGGGCATTTGAAATCCTAAGGTGGTTAGTTGTTGTCTGGATATTAATCTGACAAGTTTGGAGGGGAATTGTTTACCAAATGACATCTAAAATTTTAGGCTACTATTTAGTCAACAGATATTTTTTAATGTTACCCTATTGGGCAGGCACTGTGTCTGATGCTGGAGAAAACAAATACGCAAAATGGAGACAATCTCTTCTCTAATCCCCCTGGTAATGGACCCAGCCACGAATCTGTTAATCATGTGGACAAATAACTAAAGCTTGCTTTTGGAGTTAGAGCCTAAAGGGCCATGGACAGTGTATAACAAGGGGTCCTGACTTAGTCTGAGAGTCGGGCCAGTGTCACCTAAGGGATAACATGTGCGTGAGCAGGATGGAGAGGCATCAGCTAGGTAAAGGAAAAAAGGAGGAGCCTTCTGGGCAGGGAAGCCAGCCCCTGCACAGGCTCTAAAGAGAGGGAGTGCTGTGCGCTCTCGGAGCTGAAAGCAGCCTGCAGTGGTGGGAGCATTCTGAGGCAGGACTGATGTAGGTAAGAAGCAGCTACAGGGGTGCAGGCGGCCACCTTGCAGGTCTTTCCGACCAACCAAATTAAAGATTTCAGTCCTTGAGCCCAAGAGTCACAGGAATCCATCAGAAGGCTTTGAATGAGGGGGTGGACGGGTCAGAATTTCCTTTGGGAGGCTCATGCCTGCCATTATTATTTGGAGAACTAAGTGACATGGTCAAGGGTAGATGGATGGCACAGCCAGCAAGGAGGCCACTCCTCATTCTTATGAGAGATTTTGGTTCCTTAAACTGGAGTTATGGCAGTAAGTCCATTTAGGAGGAAAAACCAGCTGGATGTAGCAATGAATTAGATGTGGAAGAGAGAGAGAGAGGGAGGGGGGTGCCAAGGGTCGGGACCAAGGTGCCGTTCACCGATTTGTGGTAAGCTGCAGGAAGGCCAGATTTTGGGGAAGACCATGTGGTTTTGAACTGTTGAATGAGAGGTGCCTTACCTCCAAGGGGGAAGATGTCAGGAAGGCAGCTGGCTCCAGGGTCTGGAGCTGAGAAGGCAGCTAGGGCTGGGACGCACACCTGAGAGTCATCTGCTTTCAGGTGGAGGTGAACGAATGCCAAGGATCTGAGGGCCTGGAGAGAGGGCCGAATGAAAGCTGGAGGGCCCAAGAGCAGCAGAGTGGGACCCCACCGTTGTCAGCTAAGGAGGGAAGGGGCCGCCGGAGAGGCCAGCGCAAAGGCAGGGGCCAGGGGCAGAGAGCGAAGGAAATGGGGACAGCACCCATCTGAGAACCGATTCCCTGGACAGATCCTGAGGATTAAGTAAAACACAGTACGTTATTTATCAGGATAGTTCTGTCTTTCATTGAGTCGTCTTTGAGGTTATGCTCCCTAGAAATCTCTCTTTCAATCAACCAGGCTGAAAGTGGTGTCACCTTGCTTTCTTTCTTTAGAAAGAAAGGGAGAAAATAGTGGGTTGGTCTCACTCAACCCCTTCTTTCTGCTTGCCTCATGGGTATTAAGTACAGAAGGAGCCACACTCAAGAGATAATCATTTGTGTCTGACTCAGAGAGATACCAGCCACTGACCCTCTTCTTTTATTTCTTTATCCAGGACATTTGTATAAATCAGTAAAAGAACTTCCTAATTATTTTTTTTAGAGTTGTACAGCTGTGCTATATACTCATCCTATCAGAACAGATGAAACAGATTGGTTAGTAAATAAGCCTTTATTGGTGTTTGAGAGACATTTCATTAAGCTAGAATATTCTATTAGAGACCCAGCTCCATTTTCAAGTATTTTGTTAACAGGATCTCAGGATGATTGCAGGAAAGGGGGCTTGGGGAGAGCCACGTGCTCTGAATTAACTAGATTACAGAATTTTATAAGTTAGGTAAGATGGACTTTAAAACAGCAACAGAAAGAGCCATTTTGGACCCATCTGTCAGTGAGTGTGGATGGGGATGGAATTTGACGGGAGGGCAGGTAGTTAGAGGAGTAATGAGTTTTGACTCTACTGAAATTTTGTAGGAATGAAGAAAGCACATCCTTACTTGCAGTTTCATTCTTTATACTCTTGGGCAGACTGTTTATTTCTGTTCCTTCTCACTAGGAATTTCGACAATTTTAGTAACTGCTCCGTATTTTTAATGCCTGGAGCAACTCCATAAATTAACAAGGAGGGAATGTCTAAGATGATGCTGATAAAGACAGCCCTGAAGATATGTTTGATTTGGTGCTTTGGGGGTGATGTGTAGAGATGGGATATCAGAAGGAACTGCTTGGAGTCTTCTCTTAGGTCCCTGCTCCTTGGACCGGGGTAAGCCGGGACGGGGTGCATGGCTCTCTTAGCTGGGTCCCTTGAGGGCCTGCTTTGGTGGTTTTTGTTCAAAGACTGCGTGTCCCATGCTTCCCTGCCTCCCACCTTTCCAGTGGTCACATTTCTTCCTTCTGTGCTTTAGGTATGAAGAGGACCCCTGTGCTTCTCCCCTCTTAACTTCTGAAGGCTCCCAATGCATCTGTTACGCTCTCCCGTGTGGTTGAAGCCATTTAGCATATTTAGTATCTTTCTGCTTTTGTGTTAGCATGGGCAAGGTTATGCCACTGCAACATATTAATCCCCAAATCTCGGTGGCTTCACACAACAAAGGATTGTTTCTCTCTCGCTGTACATAATCATTTCTAGTCAGCAGGGCAGTCTTCTCCACACAACCATACAGGATCTTGTGGCTACAGCCTCTAGAACCAGAGGCCACCTCCTGCAGGGGACTAGGACAGAGGACTGGAGAGTCACTGGAGGCTTTTCATTGTTTTGGCTCAGAGGCAACACTTCCGCCCACAGCCCGTTGGTGAGAGCTAGCCATGTGACCCTCTGCTGGAGTGGGTGGGTTGCTACACAGGGAAACAAATGAAGTATTTGGTGAGTGTACTGGTCTTTGTACATCTGAACATGGCTTCTGGGAAAGAAATTTCTGCAACTATGTTGTTAGAATATAACCTGGGTTGTTTCATGCTTTGCTATATATAGCCTTTCCTTAATGGAAACTGTCTAAAAAACAAAGTAAACTGACACATAGTCCCTGCTTCTTAAACCACTTACATTTATGGTAATTTTTTCCTTTTATTGTTGAAGATTTGATCATTATTTTCCTCTTGAAACCAACAATAGTGGACCAGTTATTTGTTGTTCAGTATAGACTGAAGACATGACCTTTGCTGCCTGCACAATAGGATGCATAATTGGAATGGTCTGTGGGAATTCTGGCGATACCCATGGCCTCTAATTTGTTAGTTTCCTAGTTTGGTGGGAGAATTTGGGGAAATTGGAGGAGAGGGATTTAGTATCCAAATGTGTTTTCCTTGGTTGACTGCTGTGCAAGCTAGGTCCATTCTTCCATTTTCTATGAGGTCTAAAATAGGTTCCTGGAATATTTTTAAGGAATCTGTTTATGACTTAAGTGTCTGCTTCTTTTAACAAAGCTTAAGTCTTCTTTTTTTAGGAAAAGTGAAAACTTTGGGTTTTCGTTTGGGTCTATTCTACCAGTATCCTCTGAGCTGCATGCTGGACATGGAAACAGCTCTCTAAGAGAGAGGAGCATGGATGCAGTCTACATAAATGAAGTCCACATTACAAATAATTTAAAAAATATGCCAGTTTTGCCTAATAGAGAATGCAACAAATTATGACAAATGAGAGTAATTTTGAACTGAAATGAATTCTCTTAAATGGTGAAAAATTTTGTATTCCTGAAAACACTGAAGTTTTAAACTGAATTCCTGTTAGAGCATGAATTTGTCAGGTTCTTTTCTGATGAATAGTTCAAAGACCATGTCAGAATTATGGGGCTTCATAAGGGGGGCCCAGGGAAATATGATTTGAAGCACATATTTGTACCATTATTAAGTTGTCTTTTATATAAGGATATTCTTTGTCAGTTGATAGGTTCCTCTAATTTGAACTGGTTGTCAAGTCCTGTAAGGAGAGAGAAACCTTCTCTTTTTGTCCTGTGCTGTACTTGATTGTGAGCTGGAAGGAAGAAGCCTGGGTAGCTGTAAATGGTTGGGGGCAAGAGGGCTGTGAGAGGAGATGTCAGCATTTCCCAGGAACCACATGTGGCTCCTTCATATCTGTTGAGTCCTGATGGGGGGAGCAGAAGTGGGTGGAGCCTTTCCTCCTGGATGGTAACTTTATAGGCTCTTTAGGCTGACACTCTTAGTTGAAATATTGGCTTTGTGGTTAGGTTCAGGTTTTTAAAACTTAGTTTTGGGAGCAGATGGGGCTCAAGTGGTTGAGCGCCTGCTTTCCACATGGGAGGTCCTGGGTTTGGTTCCTGGTGCCTCCTAAAAACAAAAAAACAAACAACAAAGCAAACAAAGGAAAAAACCATCTCAGGGGAGCCGATACGGCTCAGTGGTTGAGTGCTGGTTTCCCAAATACGAGGTCTGGGGTTCAATCTCCAGCCTCAGTACCTAAAAAAAAAAAAAAATTTAGTTTTAATCCCCCTCCTGATTACACTAGTTATTTGTGTTCTTTTTAGAAACATTGGAAATAAGGTATAAAGAAGAAATTTAAAGTTACATATAACCTTTTGATCCAGAAGTAATCTTTGTTAATATTTTGTTATATTTCCTTTCTTTTTAAATATATGCATCTGCATTTTTTCCCTGTATTTTCAACATTATTTACAATTTTAAATCCTGCTTTTGTCACTTAAGAACATATTATGGGGGAGTGGATGTGGCTCAAGTGGTTGAGTGCCTGCTTCCCGCATGGGAGGTTCCCAGTTCAGTCCTTGGTGCCTCCTAAAAACAACAACAACAATCAAAACAAATAAAAAAAAACAACTCAGGGTAGCTAATGTGGCTCAGTGGTTCAGTGCTGGCTTCCCACATAAGAGGTTCTGGGATCAATTCCTGGCCCCTGGTACCTCAAAAAAAAAAAAAAAAAAAAAAAAGAATATACTAGCATTTCCCACATTATTAAATATTCTTTGAAACATGACATGTATAATATTCCACTATAGCAAATTTCTTTTACCATTTTCTGCACTGTTGGATATTCTAGTTTTCACTAAGAGGAGCAATACAATGATGAATGTCCTTGTGTATCAAGTTTTTTTTTTTCGTTTTCAACTCCCATTTCCCAATCCCCTACTCCGGCAATCTGGTAATCTGTATTCTATTTTCTGACTCTATAAATGTTTTTATTTCATATCTGTGAGATCATTTAACATTTGTATTTTTTTCATTTTTTAACTAGAGAATTTGTGAGCTTACAAAACAATCATGCATGATGTGCAGAATATCCGTACATCACCCCTCTATCAATACTTCCCGTTATGTAACATTTGTTACAGACAGTGAAAGAACATGATCAGATTATCACCACTAAAGTCTGGTCTATAGCATACACTTGGTATATTTTTTCCATATACCTACTGTTATTAACACTATGTTTTAGTATTGTACATTTGTTATAGTTCATGAGTGAACACTCTTGTATTTATACTGTTAACCACAGTCCATCTTCTACCACATGGTTCACTGTTATACTGTCCCATGCCTTGTACATTCTATCCAAAGTGAACATGCAGTGGCTCTCACTTTCATCACCCTAGTAAACCTTTGAATGATTTCCTTAGTCCAAAAGAAAAAATCCCATACCTCCTATCAGTGACCTTTAGTGTTGATATATACCTTCTTTGACATTGATACAAGAATATTACAGTATTGCTGTTAACTATAGTCCAGAAGTTACATTAATTGTATTTTCCCATGTATCACTATATTCTTACCACCTTAAAATAGTGATGTACATTTATTCTAGTTCATAGAAGAACATTCTTATATTTGTATTATTAACCACAATCTTCATCCACCTGTGGATTCCCTTGGTTATCCTCTAGCTTTCTTTCAATTGACATTTACATCCCTAGACTACCCCTTTCAGCCACAATCCCATTTATAAGCCAGCTGTGTAAGTTACACTAACTGTAATGTGTTACCATCAACTCTATCCATTTCCACACTTCTGTAGTCAAGTTAATTGAAAATGCTACATACATTAAGCATCAGTAACCCTTCTCAGCCCTCATCCTATCTCTTAGTTACCTATAGTCTAGGTTTAATTCTATGTATTTATTCTTCATCTTTAGTTCATATTAGTGAGACTATATAATAATTGTCCTTTTGTGTCTGGCTTATTTCACTTCGCATAATGCCCTCAAAGTTCATCCATGTTATCGTATGTGTCCTAGTTTCATTTCTTCTTACTGCAACATAGTATTCCATCATATGTGTATATATCACACACATTTTGTTTACCTGTTTATTAGTTAATGGACATTTGAGTTGTTTCCATCTTTTGGCAATTGTGAATAACGCTGCTATGAACATCCATGTGCAAATGTCTGTTCATGTCAGTTTTCAGTTCTGGATATATTCCTAGTAGGATCATACAGCAGTTCTGTATTTAGCTTCCCGAGGAACTGCCAAACTGTCTTCCACAGAGGCTGCACTATTCTACATTCCCACCAACAGTGAATGAGTGTTCTTCTATTTCTCTACATCCTCTCCAGCACTTTTTGTTTTCTGTGTTTTTTTCCCCCTAAGATTTCCTTTATTTATTTCTCCCTCCCCTTGTTGTTTGCTCTTGCTGTCTGCTTTCTGTGTCCATTCCTTGTGTGCTCTTCTCTTTTTTTTAGGAGGCACTTGGAACTGAACCCAGGACCTTGCATGTGGGAGGGAGGCACCCATTGGCTTGAGCCACCTTTGCTCCCAGTGTTTTTAAAAATAATGACCTTTCTGTGAGGGTGAGATGATATCTGATTGTAGCTTTGATTTGCATTTCCTTGATAATTAGTGATAATGCACATTTTTTCATGTACCTTTTCACCATTTGTAGTTTCTCTTGGAAGAAATATCTATGTAAGTATTTTGCCCATTTTAAAATTGGATTGCTTGCTTTTTTATTTTTGAGTTGTATGATCTCTTTACAGAGCATGGAAACCAAACTATTATTAGTTATGTGGTTTCCAAATATTTTCTCTCATAGAGTAGGCTGCCTTTTCACCTTATTGACAGAATCCTTTGAATCACAAAAGTGTTTAAGCTTGAAGAGGTCCCATTTCAATTGTTGTTAGTGCTTTTGGTGTAAGGAGTAAGAAACTGTCACCTACCACCAGGTCTTGAAGATGTTTGCCTTCATTTTTTTCTAGGAGTTTTATGGTTCTTGCTTTTATATTTAGGTCTTTAGTCCATTTTGAGTTAATTTTTGTATAAGGTGTGAGGTAGGGGTCTCCTTCCCTTCCTTCCCTCCCTTTCCTTCTTTCCCTTCCTTCCTTTCCCTTCCTTTCCTTTCCTTTCTTTCTTTTTGATATGGATACCCACTTTTCCCAGCACCATTTGTTGAATAAACTCTTCTGTCCTTCTTGACCATAGATGTCAGGATCTGTTTCTGAAACATCACTTTGATTCCACTGGTCTATATATCTATCTTTATGCCAGTACCATGCTGTTTTTGTGACTTGTGGCAGTTTGAGATTATTTATTTATTATTTTTAAAAAGATTTATTTATTTTTATTTCTGTCCCCTTCCCGCCACCCCCAGTTGTCTGTTCTCTGTGTCCATTTTGCTGTGTGTTCTTCTTTGTCTGCTTCTGTTGTTGTCAGCGGCATGGGAATCTGTCACTCTTTCTGTTGCGTCATCTTGCTGCATCAGCTCTCCATGTGTGCAGCACCATTCCGGGGCAGGCTGCACTTTCTTTTGCGCTGGGTGGCTCTCCCTAAGGGGCGCACTCCTTGTACGTGAGGCTCCCCTGTGCGGGGACACCCCTGCATGGCACGGCACTCCTTGCGCGCATCAGCACTGTGCATGGGCCAACTCCACACGGGTCAAGGAGGCCCAGGGTTTGAACCGCAGACCTCCCATGTAGTAGATGGACGCCCTAACCACTGGGCCAAGTCTGCTTCCCAGTTTGAGGTTATTTAATTCCAAAAAGAGAGATTATGTTTGTAAACTGGTCTGTTCCTCTGTGTGTGATCCCCTTTGATTGTATCAGACTCAGCTGAGATGTCTTTGATTAAATTAAGATTAGGGCTTTCATTTGACCAGGTCTGTAGGGTGTAACTCAATTTAATTTCCTGCCCCCTTGGTGAGCTATATAAAAGGGCACTCACTCAAGAAGACACACAGAAGAAGAGAGAACTTTTGTCCTGAAGCCCTGGGGAGAGATGAGCCATTCGCCTGATAGTTTAGAGCTGACTTTGTGAAGAGACCAGAGCAGCTGAGAAACCCTGAGAGACTAGCCCTGTGCTGGCTACAGCTGAGATCTGAAGAAGCTGGGCACACGGAGCTTTAAGAGGAAGAAGGAAGGAGAGACCAGGATAGAGTGCCTGCCATCTTGCTTCAACACATGGCAGCAGAAATTGGTGAGGAAGTAACCTTGAATTGGACTCCTTAGGGTCTTGTAATTGTAAGGTTCTGTACCTTTATAAAAACCAACAGATTTCTGGTCCTTTACATCAATCCCCTTTGGCTGACTAGTACACAGCTTTAGCTAGGTAATATGATTTAAAAGTCCAGAAATGAGAGTCCTCCAACTTTGTTCTTTTTAAGATGTTTCTGGCTATTTGGAGCTCTTTATCCTTCCAAATAAATTTGATAATTGTATTTTCCATTTCTTTTTTAGAAAAAGAAAATGGAATTTTTATTGGGATTGAATTGGTATGCCAATTTGGGTAGAATTGACATCTTATGATATTTAGTCTTCCCAATCATGAACACAGAATGTTCCTTCATTATTTAGGTCTTTTAAAATTTCTTTCAGCAAAGCATTGTAGTTTTCTGAATACAAGGGCTTTATGTCCTTGGTTAGGTTTATTCCTAAATATTTAATTCTTTTTGTTGCTACTGTAAATGGAATTTTTTTCTTGACTTCCTCCTCAGATTGCTCATTACTAGTATGTAGGAACAGTACTGATTTTTGCCTGTTAATCTTGCATCTTGCCACTCTGCTGAATGTGTTTATTAGCTTTAGTAGTTTTGTTGTAGATTTTTTTGGGGTTTTCTATGTATAGGATCATATCTATGAATAGCAAAAGTTTTACTTCTTCCTTTCCAGTTTGGATGCCTTTTATTACTTTTTCTTGCCTAATTGCTCTGGTTAGAATCTCTAGCACTATATTGAAGAACAGTGGTGACAGTGGGCATCGTTGTCTTGTTCCTGATCTCAAAGGGAAATCTTTCAACCTTTCACCATTGAATACAAGGGTAGCTGCGGGTTTTTCACATATGGCCTTTATCATGTTGAAAAAGTTTCCCTAGATTCCTATCTTTTGGAGTGTTTTTTATCAAGAAAGAATCCTGGATTTTGTCAATCAAGATGACCATGTGATTTTTCTTCTTGTTTTATTAATGTGGTATATTATGCTGATTGATTTTCTTGCATTGAACCATGCTTACATGCCTGGGATGAAACTCACTTGATCATGATGAATAATTCTTTTAATGTGTTGTTGAATTTGATTAGCAAGTGTTTTTGTTGAGGATTTTTGCATCAGTATTCATTAGGAAAATGGATCTGTAATTTTATTTTTTTAATAATATCTTTATTTGTCTTTGGTATTAAGATGATATTGGCTTCGAAGAATGGGTTTGGTAGCATTCCTTCCTTTTCAATTTTTGGTAGAGTTTGAGTACTATTGGTATTAAATCTTTGAATCCTTGGTAGAATTCACCTGTGAAGCCAGCTGGTCTTGGGCTTTTCATTTTGGGGAGTTGTTTGATGACTGTTTCAGTAACATTTGTCCTTTGCATTTGGTTTATTTCACTCAACATATATCTTTAAGGTTCATCCGTGTTGTTACATGTATCAGAACTTCATCCCCTTTTTTTAGGGCTGAGTAATTTTCTATTGTACGTATATACTATATTTTGTTTACCAAACATTCATCGGTTGATAGACACTTGCTTCCATCTTTTGGCAATTGTGAATAATGCCACTATGAACAGCAGTATGCAGATATCTTCTTGAGTCTCTGCTTTCAGTTCTTTTGGGTATATACCTAGAAGTGAGATTACTGGGTCATGTGGTAATTCTATATTTAAATTTCGGAGGAACTGCCAAATTGTCTTCCATAGCAGCTGTACCATTTTACATTTCTACCAACAATGAATGACTGTTCCTTTTCTTCACATCTTCTGTAATACTTTTTTTGCTAGTAGTCATTCTAGTGGGTGTGAAATGGTGTCTTATTGTTTTCTGTTGTTGTTGCTGTTATTGTTTTTTTGGAGGTACCAAGGATTAAAACTGGGATCTTGTACATGTGAAGCAGGCACTCAACCACTGGTCTACATACCATGTTGCTCATTTTGATTTTGATTTGCATTGGAGTGCTGATGCAAATACCAGAAATCGGTTGGTTTTTATAAAGGGATAGAAGCTTACAGTTACCAGGCCATAAAGCATAAGTTACTTCCCTCCACAAAGTCTTTTGCTGCCTGTTGGAACAAGATGGCTGCTGATGTCTGCAAGGGTTCGGGCTTCCTGGGTTCCTCTCTTTCCAGGGCTTGCTTCTCTCAAGGCTCAGGATTCCTCTATTCCCAGGGCTTGCTTCTCTTTCCTCACAACCAAGCTCCTCTGTATGCTTACTCTTGGGGCTTTAGGTCAAAACTACAGCATCAGGAAGTGAAATTAGCTCAACTGGTAGAATGTCTACCTACCATATGGGAGGTCCAGGATTCAAACCCAGGGCCTCCTGACCTGTGTGGTAAGCTGGCCCATGCGCAGTGCTGATGTGCACAGGGAGTGCTAGTGCCATGCAGGGGTGTCCCCTGCGTAGGGGAGCCCCATGTGCAAGGAGTATGCCCCGTAAGGAGAGCCGCCCCATGTGAAAAAAGCACAGCCTGCCCAGGACTGGCACCACACACACAGAGAGCTGATGCAGCAAGATGACGCAACAAAAAAGAGACTCAGATTCTCAGTGCCACTGACAAGAATGCAAGCAGACACAGAAGTACACATAATGAATGGACACAGAGAGCAGACAATGCAGGGGGGGAGGGGAGAGAAATAAAAAATAACTCTTAAAAAACAAGAACTACAAGCATCAAAACTCCAACATCAAAACTCCAACCCTCTTCTTTTGCCATGCCTTTTATCTGTGAATCCTCACCCACCAAGGGGCAGGAACTCAACACCCTACTGACGTGGCCTGACCAAAGTCCTAATCATCATTTAATCATGCCCAGGTACAGACCAATTTACAGCATAATTCAATATCTATTTTTGGAATTCATCAATAATATCAAACTGCTACAATGTATAAAAGTTTTAATTTTGATATGGCTCCATTTCTCTTTTTTTGGTTGCTAGTGCTTTTGGTGTAAAGTCCAAGAAACCATTGCCTACCACAAAGCCCTGAAGATGCTTCCCTATGTTTTCCTCTAGGAATTTTATAGTTTTGGTTCTTATAATTAGGTCTTTGATCCTTTTTGAGTTTATTTTACATAAGGTATAAGGTAGGGGTCCACCTTCATTCTTTTGAAT
This sequence comes from Dasypus novemcinctus, assembly GCF_030445035.2. Classification (NCBI taxonomy): domain Eukaryota; kingdom Metazoa; phylum Chordata; class Mammalia; order Cingulata; family Dasypodidae; genus Dasypus; species Dasypus novemcinctus. The sequence continues at coordinate 71,400,898 of NC_080693.1, read as the reverse complement.
ATTGAGGTTGTTAAAGATAATTTCTTAGGATAGATTCCTAGAAGTGAGCTTACTAGGTTACGAGGTATTGTAAACCTTTCTAAGACTCTTGATCCATATTGTCACTTTATTTTTAGAACAGTTATTAAATTTCATTTCAACAAGCCCATTTCCACCAGCATTGCGTTCGAGTGCTAATTTCATCTCATCTTAACAGATACTGTTATAATTAAAAACAAATTGTCTATTAGGCCAAACAATGGTAGGTCATAGTTGTTTTAATTTGTATTCATTTCATTACCAGTGACTTTAAACAGACTTTGCTCACTTTCATTAATAGTACCTGAAACATAATGAGGCACATACAGGATCGATGCATATTATGTTTCCCTAATGGTATTTAGAGTCCAGTGGAAGTCACACAACTATGATAAAGTTAATAGGTGCTGTGAGACAAGAGGTAAGCCTGTCAGGGAAACAAATATTAGTGGAACCTAAAACAACCTCTAAGAGATAGAGAAGACTTCTTTAAGGACACAGTGGTGAACCCAGTGCTTGAATAATGAATTGGAGGTATACAGGGAAAGAGGAAGGTGGGGTGGGACATAGAGGAGAGAGAATGTTCTCAGAAGACCCCCAAGGAATAAACCAAAGTTGGCTGTTTGCATTTCTTCTTTTAGGATTTGGCTATTCACTATCCTTTACTTGCCCCTACCCCATCCCTTTCCTATTGGCTTCTCTTCTCTCTCCCCTCCCCTCCCTTTTACTCTCGCTAATTTTAAAGAATATATGTTGTAATTATTTACTCTTCCCTGATGTATTTGCCCTCTTGCCATTAGCTCTTGTTCATGATGTTTTTCTGATGGTCCAAGGTAGAAGACCCTGCATCTAGAAGAGCATGGAGGGGAGGGGACAGCTCCACTGCCCTTCCCCAGGTCGGGTAGAAGGAGAGCCTGCGGGTAGAAGGAGAGCCTGCGGTACGGGACAGAGCCAGCCCTAGGGCAGGGTGGGTCTCTGGCTGCATCTGGGTGCTTAGACTAGGGCAGCATCTCCTCCATCCGTGAGCCACATGCCCTTCAGAGGCCCTGAGCTTAAGCCGACCCCTGCTCGCAACTCGGTTTTCTCTGCTTCTGGGGCTTTTCGGGCTCTGATCCATGCTTGCTATTTGCCTGTTCTGGGAAAGTGTAAGAACCAGAGATTTCGGCATTTATTGCCCTTCTCTCTAGGACTGACTGTACTTACAAATATGTCTCCTTTAGTCTTTGTAAGAATCTGTTTAATTCGACTACATCATCACTTTCACTTCCTCTGCAGGGTCAATTTCAGAAGCCGGGAGGGACAGGTGGGAGGGAGGGTGGGGGACAGGAGGCCACGGAGGTCGGGGATATGGCTGCGGGTTTGGAAGGGATGGAAGGAGAGCGAATAGTGAAAGGTATGATGCAGTAAGGCCAAGTGCTTTCACTTTATCGCACTTAATCCTCAACATTTTAAAATTTCCTCCTACTTTATAAATGAGGAAACCAAGGCTCCGAGAGATTAAGTAAACTGCCCAGGTGGACCCAGGATTTGAACCTGGTTGAACTGATAATGAAACCCATCCTCTTTCTAATACACCTCAAAGCTTTTTAAGGGAAGTACGCCCAAAACTTTTTGCATTGGTGTTTTTTACTTTTTATTTTTTTAGGGAGTACCAGGGCTTGAACCTGGGACCTCATACACGTGAAACACATACTCAACCTCTGAGCTGCACCTGCTCCGCATGCACTTGTCTTTTGCCTTTTATTTGAACTTTAAAAGAAGTTCATTCAATGGAATTCTTGAAGAAATCCTAAATGCTGAAGCTTTAGCCCATGATGACTAATCATGTTGGATCTTTCCATGAATCCAAAAGTCAGAGGTGTTTTTTTTTCCTTTTTCTTTCCTTAATTCTTGTTACTAAAATTTGTAAGCCGTACAGAGATGTATTTGTGTATGTTTTTTTAAAACCTGGAATTTTAAAAAATGTTTTAATTCCCAATTTGAGGGGTGGCTTTTCATGCTTACAGAGAGAGTTTTAACCTTGTGAATTCCTCTAGCAGGTTGTTGAACTCTTCCTGAAAGATTTTCTACGGCATCTTGAAAATCTTCTTATACTCTCTTAACCTGGCCTCACACGTCATCTTTCTTTTGTTCCGCGAGTGTTTGGAATCTGCACTATCTCAGAGGTTGCCGTGTCTCCATTGCAATCAACAGAATACATTGCCTTTCTTTGGTCACTGACCAAGCTTGTCACTCTAAATTTCTGCCTGGCTCTAGACTGAAGTCTGCAGTCCAATTTTCAGAACCGACTGTTTTGACTTACTATGCAAAAACTCCACTTTGGCTGTGAACCATGCTTTGCATATTAGCATAAGCACCTAATGTTGCTTTATTAAATTGTTACTGTCCAGAGGAAGTGATGAACAAAGGCTGGTGCCAGGAGCATCTGCTAGGACTGTATGTTTTCCTTGCGTTAGTTTTTAGTTTTTAGTTTTTTACTTGTAGAATTATTTTTATTATGAAACTGTTCGATAAAGCAAATTTGGTATGCTAAGGAAATCACATTTCCTCCATTCATTTTAAACATTGGGGTTTGAGGGTTGTTGTTTAAAGCTGCCTCATAAACTAAAATTAAAAAATAAAGACGAACCATGGTTCTGCAGCTGTATCTGGGCTTGACAGTGTTCTGAGGAGGTTACAGTGGGACAAAGAAGGAAAAAAGCACACTTTGTAGAATGGACTATAACCAATAAATAAAATGTTTTTGCAATTTTAATTGCCTCTTCCTGGCAGAACTTCCATACAGCTGTTTCTCCAAGACACTGACAAAAACTATTTATGGTAAGTAATTTTTTTGTAGATAGCAACAAAATTCAACAGGCTGCTGTGTCACTGCATTTGGAAGTGCATTTCCTGATCTCAAGGTAATAGAAGGAAATGACAAGCACATGCTTGTGGTGGCCAAGCTGGACTTATTTGTCTAGAAACTTTTTTTTAAGTTTTTTTTTTTCTTTATAAATTATTAGTTACTGCAGTGCTATTGTAGCCTTAATCTATCTTGCTGGCATTCTTTAGACATTTCTTGAAGAGTCTTTGTGAGTGTGTGTGTGGAGGGCTGGGGTGGGGTAAGAGAAAGTTTGGGGGAGTAGCTGGTCACTTTGCTTCCCTTAACTATTGTGAGAGAAGTTACAGTATCAACCAGGAGACTGGATATGGCTGCATTGGAAGCTAACCTGCAATACTGTTATATCTGGAGTTAAAAGCTTTCAGAGTGTTACAAATTTTCCAGTATACTTTAACACATACAGTTTTACCTCCCTGCATCAGTGTGCTACCACTGTGACTCTGCAGTTCATTTGCCTTAGTATTTAATCTGCCTTTCTTTTAAAATTAGTCCTGAAAACTGAGTGGTTCAAATGGAAAATGAACTCCTTTGTAAAATCCCAAGTTTCTTAAGTTTCCACTTGGACAAAGACATGGCTTGTTAACTCAAGGAATTTTTTTTTTCTTTTAAACAATCTGCTTAGAAACTAAAGTTTAAGTTTGGCTTTTGCTTAAATCATTTCTTAGATGATTCCAACAGTTTTCCTAAAGTTATTGAAAAATAATTCCTGTAAAGGAAGTCCCATTTCTATTCTGTACATTTTATTTAGCTACTTAAAATTGTTTTGTCATTACTACTTGGGGGGAACTTGAAAAGAAAGAAATAAAACAGCTGTTCTGGAGTACATTTAAAGAACCATAAACTCCAGAATCTGTTGTTTTTCTTTGACTCCCTTCTCTTTCTCAAAGACCTTTAAATAGAAGCTGTTTTCTTTTGCTGTATTAACCCCAAACCCTATCTGATTTCTTCCAGTTGCTGAGTAAAGAGAGGCAGCCTGCCTCTGAAGGCTACCAAAATGTTTTATGGAAATGGCCTGATGTTAATTTAGGACCTTTAACTAGAAAGTCCCCCAGAGCAACACAATAACCCAATATTATGAGCCCATCTCAAAATCTGTCAATTATGGTATGAATGCAAGTTAAATCAGATTTCCAAAGGCTTTTTAAAAATTACATAATGGAGGTAAAAGTTAAAGGTCTGAATGGTAATTTTTATTACATGAGTTAAAAGTATAAGCCTTAACATTTGATGTGCACTTTATTAATTTCAGGGCTTAACAGGAAAGACCTCTTTTGAGTAAAAATGGTGTGGATTAATTCTGTGTTAAACATGCCTTCATCTCATTTATGCATTGCATTAAACTACTTGGGGGAACAGATAGACAGGACATTTTGGCCTTACAAACAAGCTACACACCATAAAATATTTGTATCAGAGAGTTTCATGGTCAGAAGCAATGGACTTCTGCTTGATTATAATCTCAGTAATGGAAAACAATTACCAAGGCCTCAGGGAGCTAGATTTTAGAGGGTGCGTTGGTCCTCAGTAGAGGCCTGGGGAATCCTGGTATCAGACCTGGCAGATGTAGTTTCAGTCCATGACCCCAGTTTGGTTTAGGTTTTGGATGCTCAGGAGGCTCTCCTAGCAGCCAGGCTCAGCAGGGATTTAGTGCTTTTAATATGCAAACAATGATTTTCCCAAAAGATTAATTTTACTCCTTAGTTTCTATAAGATGAGAGAGCATAAACTTCATTCAGGGAAAAATAAGAGCATAAATATTAGGGAATTTAAAGTGTTCATTGGCGAGCCAAGAAAAATATCATAATTTGGTGGTGTTTTAAAAGCTGCTAGATTCCTATTCTTTAATAGAAGTTCTGGGATATGGCAAGCCATAATCCAGTTTCTTCACTGTAATACTACTCGCTAGGGAGCAGACAGCAAATATTAAGTCAGCTCTTCATATTCTGTCTCATTCCTTAAAGACTGATCATGCTTTTCTGGATTTAAGTTGCAAATTCTGATGGGTACTAAGTAATTTTAAAACATTTAATTTAACATCTTTGTGTTTTCTATGAAGTATTCTTATGTAGGTGTGAAATTGATTGAGACATACTGTTTTAAAATGTGTGCATATGATTCTTGTATGGTAGGGAGCTATGGCTTGCATTGTGGATACTTGTTAATCCTGAATATCTTGCGTTGAAAGAAGTTTGAAGGGTAAAAGCACTTTTAAAACAATCTTACAATTTTAAGGAAAAGCAGTCATAAGTAAGGAACCGTTTTTATGAGATGAATTATAAATGGTAATCAGTCACAAATAATTAACTAGGTGCATAAGCGTGCCAGTATGATCCTAGCACAGTGAGATAACATCTTGGAATTTGAAATTGAACTTGACCTAGTTATCTTCTAAATAATGTTAGTTCCCTTTTGTTTTATGTGAATGCAACTCTGTTTTATATGTTACCCTAAATGTTTATATAACATATATATTAAAACTCCACCCTGCAAATTATTGCAATTAACCAAGGGAAAATCTCAAACTTATGAAATTTTGATAAAGATTTCCATTGAATTTCTTTTTTTACAGCTAATGAACAGGTATTCAATTTTTTGGATTATTTTATGGACCACAGATGCAATATATGTGTTTGATAGGTTACAAGCCTTTCCTATACTTGCAGTATTATAAATTCAGCCCATGTTTATGGAGCACCTACGTATGTAGACACTAAGTACACAACAGTGACCAAATCAGATGCAGTCCCTACTTTTAAGTGGGTGCTGAAGTCTACCCCAATTAAAAGCTAAGTCAAAATAAGAAATTAGGAGATAGAGAGACTGAGGGAGGCAGGTTGAACAACTGAACATATTTAAATGTAGATGGAAAAAATGCCAGATAATTAAGAGAACTGTGGTAACAACAAAATATGAAAGTTACAAACATGGATAATGTTAGAACAATGTAACTGAGCAGAAATCTGGGGACAGAAAGCCAAAAAAATGAGGGGAAGTATTAACATGCTGGTATCCGCATCTTGCAGAACTAGTCAAATCAACACTGCCTACAATGGAAGACCATAGGTTAGCAAAATCGAAAGAAATAAGTGTAATTTAAGATTAAGAAATAGAAGTCACTCTTTTTTAATTAAACGAGTTTTATTTATTTAATATATCAAAAATGAAAAGAGCATGTAGAATATGATCCCATTTTCATAAAATTAATATCCATTTATCAGTCCATCCATCCATCTCCCCATCTATCTATTCATCTATATACATAAAAAGATGCTTAGACTGTTTATTGCTTAATGTTAATGATACTATTTCTGGGTTTTGGCAGTTGAATTAATTTTTTTTACATTTGTATTTCTGTTTCTCTGCATTGCCTAAATTCTTTAAAATATGCTCTTTTTTTCCTATGATCACAGTGATATTTCTTAAAGAAGATGATGCAGATATGCTAAAATGTTAAGTGCAGATAATTTGGGGTGTTGAGAATATGAAGAATTACTCTTTTCTTTTTTGTAATTTTCATTTCTAAAACTGAAAGACAGAGTATTGTTTTGTTTACCATCATGAATACTGTGATATTGTACATATAGACCTGAGTTTTGTTCTTTTCTAAGTAACATAGAGGGTAATATAGATAAACATTGTTGATATTTTTCATACTTAATCCGTCTCTTTTCTGCCATAGTTAACATTTTCCACATCACTCTTTTTCCCCTTAACTCCTTCCATGGCCCTGTCACTCTTTGTTTAGTCATGGACCATGATATAGCTTCCCCTCAACAAAAAGTTTCCCTTGTTTATTTTGTTTTCATGGAAAGCTATTGAAGAGATTGAAGTGGATGTGGAGGAGGGAGAGAGATGGTTTTGATATGATTAGCAAAAAGTTTATTTTGGCTGAGGTGCAGAGGCTAGATTGGAGGGAGTCCCGAGTGGAGGTGACTAGACCAGGCAGGATGATGCTCCTGAAGCGGTCCTGCCAAATGAAAATGGCAGCTTGGACAGAGGAGGTGGAGGTAGAGGTGGAAGTAAGAGACAAAATGGATGATTAGATGTGGGGAGGGGGTGTTGAGGGTGACTGAGTTTCTGAACTTGCACAACAGGATGGTGGTGGTGCCATTCGCCTAGATAAGTGTGATGGATGAGGAGCTTGGTGTTGGCACATTTGAGTCATGAGGCTGGACCAGGAGACCTTGGGCTCCATCTCAGAATTGGTAATGTCATAATGCCTAGCACTGTATGTCTTCAGCCAGGCCTGTGGATGGCCTTCCTGGGACCCATCCCTACCTACACTAAAAAAAGTCAGCACCATTTTCTGGGGAGAAGTTCTTTCCATATCTTTCACTGGATTCTAAGGGAGGGCTGTGACTCAAGAAAGGTTAAGAACTACTGAGTAAGTATGTTTCATCACAATGACCGTTCAATAAATCCTTGCCATGAACTCGTGAAGTACAAGAACTTCATATTGATGAGTGGAAATTTCCTGTTCAGCTTTGTGAAAGGATAGTTTAAAATGCTCCTAAGTGCCACTTTCCTTCTCAGGACATCTTTTCTGTCCACTGAAGGCCACAACTGATCTCCTCTCTCTCTCTAAGTCCTTTTAGCAATTATGCATATATTGCATATTGCCTTCTTTCAATATATTTTTTGGTTTATTGCTTATTCTTTCCCTTAGAAACAGCTACCATACATGAGCACATCCTTATGCTAGGTAATTTGTGTAATTCTTCTTGTGAGATTAGAATTAGCCTCCCCATTTTATAGTTGGGGCAATTGAGGCTTAGAAAATGTAAGTAACTGATAGTAAGTGGCAGAACTGGAATTTGAATCCAGTCTATTAGGACTCCAGAATCACACTGCTTTCTGCTGTATTGACAAGCCCTTGTGGTTGACAGAAGTCATTTTGTTCCTTTGATTCTCACACCCCACTTTTCACGCAGATCTTGACTGACAGAATGAACACGCATACTACGGTATGATCAAGGTCATTTTATGGCGTGTCCCTGCAAATGCAAGAGTAAAAGTGTACTCCTTTTATTTTTCTAATTTGTCTCATGTCCCTTTTGTAAACTAAATGCCTTTTTATGATTACCTCTACAGATAGCTTTTCTTAGGGACTTTTATAGTTCCATCCCGCCTGGGAAATAGCAAAATACCCAGAATCACAGGGTTATTTTACTTGTCACGCATTTGAGATTTGTTTCTGTGTGATCCCCTTGCCCTCCATGTGCATTTCCTAGCCAGTTTTTAGGTACTTGGTGGTACTGTGAAATTTTTTTTTAATGTTGTGATTGAATTTAAAACACTTGCTAGGAAGTAGAGTTTCTGAAGCAGTCATTTATGTTCAGCCTGTGTAACTAATGGACAATTATCTTTCAGTTTCCTCTGGAATCCTACTTTAATGACTTTCCAAGTAGAGTTTATGTTTGCCATCACTTGCCCAATTAGTTTTATAAGGAAATTCATGCAGTCTTAGGCCATCCTGCCAATTGGGGCCACCTCCTCTTCTCTTGAGCATCCGTCAGGTGCCCTGCCATCCCTAAGCTGGAGGCTGGCTCCCTGGAGCTCCTCTGTGGGGAGCCATTCCTTTCTTATGGAAAAGAGGAAGAAGTGACTGTCGAGCGGGCCGGCTGAGTATACTGCAGTCCTTCTGATTGTCAACAAATTTCTTAAACTTCTAATGGCATTTTATTTTTGTCAGGAAATTGTAGGCCGGTGAAATGAATGTAAGCGATGGCCTTCAGATTCAGGATGAAGAAATCTCTCTTAACTCCAGAGAAATTTGGAGAAGAGCAAAAATTTTAATTACATTTGAAGATGGAATTCTTAGCCCTGATAACAACTGCAATTAGGTATATCAACATTGAGATTCTGAGAAGGAGGCTGTGTTAGTCAGCCAAAGGGGTGCTGATGCAAAATACCAGAAATCTGTTGGCTTTTATAAAGGGTATATATTTGGGTAGAAGCTTATGGTTACCAGGCCATAAAGCATAAGTTACTTCCCTCACCAAAATCTGTTGCCATGTGTTGGAGCAAGATGGCTGCCGACATTCAGCCTTCCGCTTCCTCTCAAGGCTCTGTGGTCCTAGCTTCTTCCACTATCAGCTGTAGGCTGGGGTAAGTGTCGTCTCTCACCCAGGGCTCATTTCTGGGATCAGCTGCTCTGCTGCCTCCACAGGACCAGCTGTAGACTATCAGGGGATCACCTTGTCTCTCTTCCTGGAGCCTCTGCTGTGTCTAAGGAGCTGTCTCTGTTCCTCTGTGTTCTTCTCCTATGTGTTTACTTCTTGGGTTCCAGAATCTAAAAACTCCCAACTCTGTGCTTTGCCTTGTCTTTCATCTGTGAGTCACCACCCAACAAGAGGCGGGACTCAATGCCCTACTGACATGGCCCATTCAAAGCCCTAATCACAATTTAATCAAGTAAAGAAATTCATAAACAATATCAAACTGCCACAGAGGCCAAGCACTTATAACAAGTGCTTAATTTTATTCAATGATGCATAAATAGATGGGTGGGTGAGTGCTCCTGGAATATAAACTCCATGAGGGTAGGATTGCTCTGTTTCTAGCATCTAGTGTTTAGCACCTAGAAGGTGTTCAAAAAGTACGTTGTGAGTGGATGACTAAAGCGTAGTTTTTTTAATTGGTTTTAATGCAGAAAACTGCAATCTACAAGAGATGATTCCTGGGCATTACAGCCAAGTATATCAGAAAGGCCACTCTTATAAGAAGTGCCACATCCTGTGATGCCAGAAGCACATTTTTTGTTTGGAAATATTAAGTGGAGGTGACATTTTGAAGTATTTAAATATAAATTAAGATGACAGCTCTCACATTTTTAGGTCCCAGGAACCTTTGTACTAAAAAATTATTAAGGCTTCCAAAGAACTTTTGTTGATATGGATTATATCTACCAATATTTACCATATTTGAAATTAAAAAATTAAAGATTAAATCATTAAAAATAACAATAATGAACCCATTTACATGTTAACATAAAGAACATACTTTTATGAAAAAAGATATATTGTCCCAAAGGAAAAAAATTAGTGAGAAGAGTGGCATTGTTTTATATATTGGAAATCTCTCTAATGTCTGGCTTAATAAAACAATTGGATTTCCATTGCTTCTGCTTTCAATCTGTTGTGATATATTGTTTTGTTTGGAGTGTATGTCTTAACAAATCTGTAATTGGAAAAGGGTAGAATATTTTAATAAAAAGCCTTTTCTGATAATTGTTCATTTTCTTTTTTGATAGTGATAGTTGGCAAGTTATGGGATAGTTGCAGTGTAGACTCTGAAACCATGTCAGTGTTCATTGGTCTGTTTTGTGTGCTGACTGTTGGAATACGATTGTATAACTCATTCCTGGGTTGTTTGGGAAATACTGATTCACTGAGTTCTGCGGGCCTTAGTGGACACATTTTATTTTACAATATCAGAAAAATCACATTTGTTAATATCACCATCAAGCTCATCAGAAAAGTCTTAGGAAGTATTAGGAAGCTGTCAAGCTCAAGGGAGATACAAGTTTTCCAAAATTCTATTTTTCTCTTAAAGGCTTGAATTTGATCATAGGCAGTTATATTCCTTGGAAGAGAGGCTTACTTCATTCATTTTTGCGAAGTGTCTACCAAATATCCATAGTTTGTCCTATTTCTTTCAAGTAAAAATATTCCACGAAAAGAGATCAGTGTATGCGGAGTGCAGCTGAAGTGCTTTATGTATCACATGGAATAGTAAAATAAAATTAATAATTTTAATGCTTCATCAAGGCATTCTTAAATGAAACTGGCATTGATAAAAACCAAAACTACATGGAGTTCACAATGTGAAGAACACACAGTGGATGTGAGTACAGTTTATTGCCACTGCCTTGATTTGTGCTAATATGTAGTTTTACCACCATTGTTTTTGCATATCAGTGGAAATGTCAACACAAGGGAAAATACAAATAAGCCTTAATATCATCAAGATCATTTTGATCCTGAGGCTCCTCAGCATTCATGGGTCACCCTTTGAAAACTGTGCATTTAAGGGTTTGGAAATACCATGTTAAAATTCATACTACTGAAGTGTAATGGTGTCCATTTTTCACAATGTACATGATCCAAAACTCAGATTTGTCTTTGAGAAGTGCATTTAAAATAGTCATCACCACCCGATTTTGCTTTCAGTGTGCATTGAAATTGGTTTGCAATTTTAATTTTACAATTAAAAAAAAAAAGATGGGATGAGGGGTAGGGAGTGAGGTATATGGGAACCTCATGTTTTTTAATGTCGCGTTTTGTGTGATCTATTCACTTTAAAAAAAGATAATTAAAAAATGAAATTAAAAATTAAAAAAAAAAAAATTGGTTTGCATACCTTTAGCCTAGAATGCAGGCGGTTGGGACATTTCCCAGGAGCAGGTTGGACAACAGAGGGGCAGGGCAGCCTGAAGTTAGGATAAACTAACAAATGAATCATCTGATAATGGAGTTGTAAAATTACTTTAAGGTTTAGTAAAGCTGCTTAGTTGAAAAGTGACAAAACTACATAGTTATAGGTCTCCAAAATAGCTGTTTTGTTTGTGTGAACTTTTTGAAGGTAGCAGTTGACTTAGAATGCACCCAGGGTTTTGGTTGAGGATTTTCACAAAGCCTTTGGTAAAGCAGCTCTGCTATTGGGCTTCAGTAGTTTCTTTGATGAAGTGTCCAAAGTGCACCCAACACAAAAGAGGCTGTTGCTGCACTAAGGAGCACCTGTAAGTGAGGAACTATGTACCTGCTTCCTATGCACAGTTTCAGAGCCTTGCTAACTTCAGTGGAAAGTCATCTAATAAAAAGGAATAACTTCATACCTGTGGCAACAGGTATAAAGCAAATATTTTATTTTACCTTTCACTTAAAATTTGGCAGTGAAGGTTTTCTCCTGAAACCTTTATTTTAAAAAGGAGAAGAGTTATGATTCCTGCAGGTGATGGGTGTGCTGCCCTCCTCTGAGGCTGAATATGTCGCTGCGTTTGGCAGGCTTGCAAACTTCTCCAGAACGGGCTAGAAAACCAGTAGTTAACTCTAAACCCTGCTGCAAAGACCTGTCTCAGTAAGTACTGGGCTGGTTGGCAGCAAAGCTTGCAGACAAGTTGTAACATCCCCTGTTGCCTCTCTCCTGTGGCTTTTAGTTTTTCTTCTGGTCTAATGGATGAAAGAAACCCATTATCTTTTTCTAACAGTTTAGCTGTAAAGGAATTGCCACAGGAAAGACTCTGTCTGGGCAGGGAGGGTTTTCCAGAAACTTCCAGTTGCCCAGCTCCCTGTTCTTGCCCCTTCTTGAGGCTGCTGACTGCACACAGATACTAAATTCATTCCTCCAATAGCATTTGGCCTGGCTCCCCAAAACTGCTAATGCTTTCCTCGCTGGTCTAGCTTTGATTGAGTGTTAGATATCTCTTTGGCTGCCACCAGTGTCTCTTATTTTTAGGGCCTTTGTAAATGTCTTCTGTGTGTGAAACATGAAAATTGAGCCAGAGGGGCTGGAATTGGAAACTTAGGATTTTGTGGCCACTGTTGCCCTTATCACATGGCCCTATCAGGTTCTTTAGTTACAGAGGTTAAAAAAAAAAAATCCAGCCCAGGAGCGGGCAGGTAGGTGTGGGGTAAGGAGAGGGGGAGGCCTAGCACCCAGTGGGCAGTGGAAAAGGATATTGTAACTAAAGCTTCGGCCACTGTCCTCTGAGTGATGGCCTTTCAGGTGCTGGCTGGAGTCTGCTTACAGGGCAGCCGTGTTAAAAAATGAGACAAATTTGTGCTAACTACATTTCATTTTTTCTTTTGGGAACTGGTGTTTCACGTGTCTAGGTATCCTGGGGGAAAAGCGTGAGTGCCCAGTAGGCGGTGTGCATTTCTGGTCTGAGAGGAAGGGCTCAGGAGACGCCTGGCCAAGTGGTCCTCTGGTGGTCAGTGCAGCCAGGGCTCAGCGAGCAGGAGCTGGGCCCCTTCAGGTGGGTCTGCAGACCTTCAGGAGCAAGGGAGGGGCTGGCTGGCGGCGGAACTGATTGCAGGGTTAGCAATTTTTCCAACCCCACCCCCTTTCCTAAAATAAACCGAGCAATGAAATGAAATGAAAACATTCACAATTCTCTGTTATTTTCCACATTTGGAAGCCTGAGCCCTTGTGCTGGAGCCATTTCTTTGTCATTAGGATTAAATGCACATCTGTAAGTGAGTTCATAGAGGGTCCCGAGGCATGTGTGTTCCTGTTGCTCCTTTTTTCACTGCAGTCCAACAATCTGCTGTGCTTCTTTCCTCACCCTTTACAGACCACAGTCCTTATCATTGTTTGTGTAGCCGTCTCCTCTCTCTTACTAAAGTGTAAATGTTTGTTGGAAGACACTCCAGTTGGTGCTGATCACCGCTGTGCTCCCTTCTGCATGGCACTGAGCCTGCCACCTTGTGGGTCCCAGGGGCTATATATTGTATTGGTTGGGTGCATGAGTGAATACAGCCAAATTTATTGACCAGGAAAACCATGGTGTTTTAAATTTTGTTTTCCGCCTTTGGGCTGTGGATGCATACCATCTTCCTAATGGGAAGCTGTGATGGTTAGACTGAATATTACCCAAACTCCTGCGCAGTTCAAGTGCCCCCTGCCTTGAACTAGCTTTTTGACCGTTGTTTCAGTTCCTTTGGTATATGTTTTCAGGTGCGTGAGCTTCCTGAATGTGAAGATTCGAAAGTAAAACCTTTCATCCAGGTTTTAAGATGTTTATAGGTCATCACTAGGGCAGGGAGAGTGACTCAATACTTATTAAACTTGCTCCTATACATGTGGCTGTGTTTTGGAAAGGGTGATGGAGAACCATAAACTACATTTTGAAATTGGAATCAAATATGTTTTAGTACATGCTGCCAGAGAAATGTGTATTATACACAATCTTTTGGGGTTATAAATCATTAGATATAAGCTTTTAAAATGGTAAAAAATATGACTCCTATCTTTTGGGTGCAAATAACAAATTCCCACTCAAACCAGCTTAAACCATAAAAGTAGAATTTGTATAAGGATATGCAGGGGCAAGGACAGGCCATGCTGCCAGGCTGTGAGGGGGACCTGGACAGCCACTGGGAGCCAAGGCTGTGATCTCTCAGCCTGAGACCCCTGGGGGCTCGCATGTGCTTTTCTCCCTGAATGTGCTTCTCTCTCTTCCTTTGGCAGTGGTTGGGCTTCCTCTGTTTCTCCACTCACAGGGTCTAAGATGGCTACAGCAAAATGTAGGCCAGCTCTGACTGTACCTACCCCAAGTTCAAAGGCTAACAGCTTCAAGTCTCAATTTCAAACTCCTAGGAGAGACAATTTGGTTGGCCCAGCCTGCACCAGGTGACCACCCCTGATCCAATGAATTCTTCCCATTTGGAAGGGTTACGGGGAGTACATGTGGTTTAGAGGGCTGAATTGAGATTCTAGTATTGGAAAGCTATTTCAAGATTCTGGAAATAGTCCACGAGGGCTGTAAAACTCAGAACCAGCCGCAGGGTGCTAACACTGCCTTAATTCCTTTAATATTATTTAAAATAGGTATTTAAAAATATCTAAATATTACTCAAATATTAAAATATTCTAAATATTTAAACTGTTTAAATATTATTTTAAATATGTAAAGTATTCCTAGCTATTTTCCATTCTTTCTATTGTGGAATTCCTCAATGCCCTCCTGAGGTCTGGAGGCCAAACTTGCACTTGAGATAAGATTTTCAGAGGTACACATAGATCGAAGGCATCTACTAGCCATAGGTTTGTTGTAAATAGGATTCTACCACATTGGTAGAAGTTCCATGGACAGTTCAAGAACTAATGTAAAAGAGAGAATATTAGGAAAGAGCATCTTGTGTTTATGTTGTGTTTCAAGGGAAAGGGATTTGGGGGGAAAAGTAGTAAGGAAGTGAATAGTAAATGAGGAGTGCCCTTGTTTTTTCTTTCTGAGTTGAAACAGTTTTATCCAGTCTCATCACATATTTCAAAAATTGTTTTTATACCTGGCCCTTCAGTGATTTGTTTTTAATATCATGTTAGACATTTTAGTCTGTCAAAGATTACTGTTGATTGTCAACCAACTCTCTGGTTACAGTGAAGATAGTTTTGTTTTTATGCCATGCTTTCGAGAGAGCTATGAAACATCTGGAAAACTATGATTCCATTAAACTAATAAACTCCCCTGGTTAAAGGGGTATGTCCTAGATTTAACATTTGAAATCCTTTCCATTAAGTATAGCACAGCAGACCTTTTTGTACATTTTAGTGAAGCTTAACTATTTTTGATGGCTCACTTGATCATAATCTTTAATTTTTGTAATTGCTTTTGGTAGCCTTCTCTTTGGGCTGACTGCTGAGTTTTATGATAGGTATCCCTTCCTTTACAGAACAGACATAATCAGGGCTTTTGGTTCAGAAAGGGAGTTTGCTTTCTCTTCTGACTTCTGTTGTGACAGAGCTGAGATACTTCCCAATTAGAAATATAGTGTGAAGTATTTGGAAATGAAGGAATTAAGGCAGAGTGGTTGCTCTGAGTTTTGGAGCACTGGTGGACTATTTT
Source organism: Dasypus novemcinctus (assembly GCF_030445035.2). Lineage (NCBI taxonomy): Eukaryota > Metazoa > Chordata > Mammalia > Cingulata > Dasypodidae > Dasypus > Dasypus novemcinctus. Next base: position 71,385,431 of record NC_080693.1, on the reverse strand, counting down.
GAGAGTCTCGGAAAAGGTGCTGGGATCACTGCAGCCCTTCAAGCATCCTCAGTATCCGGGAACTTTTTACAGATATTATCTCCACAGCTTTTAGAATTGCCTTTCCTTTGTCCTGACTTATTCCAAGAAGAGAGAGACCCCTCACTGCTTTGCCAGTATCTCCATCGAGCATGTCACACGATCCATCTTGAAATTTTATTACATTTGGGGCATCAGTTTCTTTAAAATACGTTTGTGTTTTCTGTTTAGCAGCAAGAGCTCTTGGCTAGTACTGTGGGCATGAGTTCTGCCTCTCCCTGAATCGGGTCCTTGACTTAGTATACATCTCTGGACTTCAGAGTTTTCATTTGCAAAATGAAGGCATTGGTGAACAGTGATCTCTGAGAGAACTTCCACACCAACACCATGATTTAAGTTTGAGAAACTCAGTTATTTTTGCATGAATCTTGTGTGTTTAGGGTTCTTTCTAGGCAGAAGGATGAACTCTATTAGCTGTGCTCTCTGATGAAGGCCTTGCTTCATCATCTACGCAATCCCTGATTTGGTAGCTGCTTTTAATAAATATCATTGGCTGAATAAATGAATGAGAAGATGAACTGCAGTGGTCATTCTGAAACTGCTTTGCAGGATATAAACTTTGCTTTGAGCCAAACTAAGCCTTTCATTTGGAGTCTATTTTGAAAAGGAGAGACTAAAAACCCTTTGCATGTAAATGGCCATAGAAGATCCTGGACCAACCTTGAATCACTCAGGTTGCTCATTCTGCAGGACATTTGTTCACACAGGACCCGGCTGCTGTTTTTCCTGCTTATTTGCTCTAGGATTGCTTACTTGACTAATCAGTTTAAGCTCTTTCCTCTTAGGCCACTAATCCTATTTCTCCAGCCGAGAAGCAGCAGGATAATAGTAATGTGTCCCGTAGCTATTAAAAGATGATATTGCCTTGCACATAAATAAATAAAGTACTTATTTTTTTCTCTGCAAAAGGATGATTACGCAGAAATTTAATTTTCATTTATGCTTTTGCCTTTTTGTGATATTTCTTTATGTCTTCTAGTGCAGTCGGGGGAGAAACATAATTTTTATTGTTATTGTCATTGCTGATTCTTCTACTTATTTCCAGCATCATAACAACAGGATGCTTTCTCTCTTATAAGTGTATAAATGTTAACAACCCATTATCTAACCCTTGTAGCTAGAGGGGGAGAAAACAGTTAAAATTGAAATGATTTCCTTTGGCATGTGATTTTCTGAAAAACCGATTAATTTGAAATAAACACATTTCATGGTATTTGCTAATTAGAATAGTCTCAAAATTCCTACAAGTCAAATTTTCTCATTGAATACTTCTTTTTTTTGTGTTTTAGTTTATACGTGCAGAAACGTTTTCATTAAAACTCCAGTCATTCTAATTCAATCAAAAGCAGGCAGCCACCCCAGATCCTTTAAAAGCCTGCTGCATGTGCTAATGAAAACCTAGTGAAGTGCTAATAAAAGGGAGGTGGTGAGACTTCTCTTCCCGCCTGTAAATTTAACCAGTACGTTTCAAGGTTTTTCAGGATTAAACTGTTTGTCCAGTGGAGATGGAGTTCCTGATGTATATCTGTCTTTGTTATTGGGTCTTGAATTCCCAACCATTAAATTTCAGTCTAGTGGTGGGTTCATGAGTGTTTGTTTCATTGGTCTCTCCGTTTTTTTGTATGGCTGAAATATTTTGTTATCACCATTATCATGGCCATCATCCTTTGACTCAGCAAATCTGTTTCCAAGAATCAGCCCTGATGAAGTGTTATTGAGCCTGGAAGGTTTTTGCACATTAATAATAAACCTGTCTGTTGTTGGTTTATATGTAATTACAAAAAAGTTGGAAACATCCTTTATGTCTAATTTTGGGAAAAAGAATTCAATGATCATCAGTATGTGTATTCAAGTAGTAGACTATTAGACATTCTTTCAAATCACTGCTTAGGATGATTATGTAATAATACGGGAAAATGCCTATGAAAGTACACCCTGCTGCTTGTAAGAAAGATATTAAATTATGTTCACAAAAAAATCAAGGTATAGGAAAAACATGAACAGTGAAGGTGATAAGTGACAAGATGATGGATGACTTTCTTTTCATCTCTTCTCTACCTTTATATATTGTCCAATTTTAAAGGAAGTGACATTTTTATAATGAAAAACCATATAATTAGATATTTGAATGTGAATACGACTTACAAAGGAGTTAACGATGGTTGCATTGATACTTAAAGTAACCCTTAAAAAGAATTATTCTGGATGTTGATGTCTCTTTTATAATTTCCTGGGAGTAAGGAGTTTGCTAGGAGGTGGAAGTGTTCCCAACTAACTGCTCTCCTAGTTGTCTTTCATAGCTCCTGAGAGTACTGGCTCTACCTCAGGGGTAAAGAAATTGGTGGGAGGTGAGAGGTTGGGTACAGAAACGGGTAGGAGGAAGGCAACAAAGGCAACTATGATTTAAATCACCCTTGTGTTTTGGACCAGCATTTGGCATTCTGTTTTTATTTCTTTTATACCTTTTAATGCTATGAACTAGATGCAAAAGCAACCTTGAATTATTAAGAATAGTAAGGCCTGTCTGGTAGTAAAGGCAGCAGAGGCATACACAAATCTCAATAAATAGCAATAAATCATGAAATTTTATATATGGACTTAGAATGCATTATGATGAAGTTTTTAGAAAACGTGTTTCTAATTTGATTTACTTAAGGAAAGTGTAATGAATATAGGGTTTTGGAATTAGACAAGGAATGAATACTGGCTTTGTGATTATTAACTGTGAATTTTGGACAAGTCACTTAACTTTTCCTAGTCAGTGTTTCCTCATCTGTAAAGTTGAAGTAATAATAATAATACCTTCTTCATAGAGTTTTGTGCTATTAAATGAGAAATAAGGTACAGACACGCTCTTAATATAGTGTCTGGTTCATGGTATGTACTTGGTAGCTGGTGGTTATCATTAACGTTAAAGTAAATGGTGTTATTTAAAGGCCCACTGAATGCAATGTAATGGGGAAAGCAGACTGTGTTATGGTAGCTTGGAAGGGAAGCCTGGTCCTGATTCTAAATGTTTCTTTGGAACAGCAGAAGTTTCTTGGTAAGTGTTCTTTCTGGTGAACTTGGAAGCAAAGAGAGGGGTAACGAAAGTCATACAGAGTAATGATATCAATTAGAATTAATATACTGACTACAGTCTCATTATCTTTTGTTTTATTCTCCATTTAGCATTTTAGAATTTTATAATCAAGTCTGCGCATTTTGGAAGAAGAAAGTTAATAAGATGCACTTGTCTGTGTCAAGTGTTGATCTTTCACTATTTTTGTTGGGTATAAATATTTATAAATAAATATATAGACATATATATTTCTAAGGTCTAAAACCTTTCTATTGTTGGTTTGTGATTTGTTGCAGTGTATTTTTCCCTTGGCAGCCTTCTGATATTTTTGATCACTTAATTTAAACAATTATTCCCGAGAGGACAAGGGAATTCAACTCTAACTGAATAATCCATGTCATCTTTGGATACAAAGTAGACTTAACTGATCTGTTAGCTGATGCTCTGTGTTAATGTCTGCAAAATGTATACATTCTTTGAGGTCAAGAGACCAGATTCATTCATATTTTATCCTTCCCGTACCTAGACTATTCTTTGAACATAGTTATGAGTAGATGATAGATAGTCTATTAGAGTCCACCTAATTCTTTTCTTAAATTTTCAGGCCTACAGCTAACCTAATTTCAAGAGAAAGAAGAAGTACACACAAACAACAATTACCTTGCTCTTTATAGTGTAGCAGCAAAGTTTAATAGTTTGTGGGACCAGTCTTTTCCTTTATCCTAGATTCCTTCCTTCTGTAGTCAGCATATAAAACATGTGACAGCACCTTTTTACTTGTTCTCTTTAATTTTTATTTTTTATCCCCAGAGTGATGTTAGCACATTTGATCTGTTCCAATAAATTCAGGATCTCATCATGACTGACTCATTTCATGATTGCCATCCAAATGGCCCTGCTCCTACAAAGAAAAATGCCTCATATTTTCACACTAACGAGCCTGTTCTTCCACTTGATTTCCATAGTTATATACATTGTGTCAATCTGAGGAGTTGAAAAGAAATTTAGCAGGATGTTAGGATCAGCGTACCTTAAGAAAGGTTCTGTTAAGGAAATGTTTTACCTTGGTGAGTAGTGAAACAAATCTAGTTTGCCATAAGTTAAATACGACTTTTTAAATGTAGTCCTTGTTATCTTCACCTTTCATTGGTTTGTTGTCTCTTTATCTTAGCTGAACTCACCTTCATACCAAAATAAGGGTGCTTGGAAATTTAGTATAAAATTTTATTTTTTCTCTAATTTTGGTGGTTCTGCGTTTTCATTTCCAAAATGAATCTGGGAAGGGCCAAGGAAATTTTAAAAACATTTAATGTAGATGTTATGTCTGAGATACTCATCAACAAAGAACTTAGAAAATCCTTGAAGGCCACCAGCCTTCATTACTAACAGTCTATGGACAAGCCTCACTTTAATTTTTGAAAACCTAAACTCATCAGAAATGATAAACTTATAAATGATTTTGAAATTGCCACAGTTTTCTTAAAAAAAAAAAAAAAAGGATGCCTTTTTAAACAAAGTACATTTAGGACCTGATTTGATACGTGGAAAATTGACTTACCTGCATCATGGAAATAGATCACACCATGTAATGACATAAACCTCTTGTAACTATAGGGTGACTGGATTTAGACATCATCTTGTTTATAGAAGAAGCTCAGCCTGGCTCGGTGGTTCTGGACCTCTTAAGGGATTCAAGAGCATCTTGAGCTCATTTGTCATCTGAAGAGAAGACTCAGTGGGATTTTATTTAGTAGAGCATCTAATGAGGTGTGTCTCCAGATTTTCCAAGGGGTGGGTTGAAGATGTTGACAGACAACTCAGTAAGCTGTATCCCAAATATTAATAAAAGTTCATTCTAGTCTAGCACCAAAAATACTTCAGAGATTTTTAAGCCTTCGTTTAAGTAGTTTGAAACAGCAAAGGGTTATAGAAATATTTATAGTAAGTATAAACTTGTACATATACTCAAAGTACTTTAAGCCAGCTTGTTGCAATTATTGTTTTATGGAATGGAATAAGTAATTATTTCATGTAGCCTCTGACTGTTTCACTCCTACCAAACCATGCCCATTGTTTAAACCTTATGTTTTGCTCTCTTCTTTTACCTCTTAAATGTTCTCTAGATCGTAATTGTAGCAGTATGACAAGGACATCGTTGAAGACAATTAGATTGTGAGACGACATTTTACGTGTAGAACTGGGAATATTTTTTCACACTATGCAGTGGCAATTGAAATAGTGTAAAAAACATAATTTCAAAATAATGTTCTACTCAAAACATTTCTGGGCTTGATTACCAAGACCGTTAGTGCCTTTTACTTCTTTGAAATATTTGAAGTTAAAAGGACAAGCTTCTGCCCTAGAAAAGCTCAGCAAACCTAAGAATCTTTTGTACTGACTGAAGATAAGGGAGTGGGTATTAGAAGTTGGACTGATCCAAAGGAGGTTGCCTGTAATTGATCGGCACTCCCTAATATACTTGGCGGGTGGGATGAGAACTAGAGAGCATCAGTCAGTCCTCCACATGAGGACTTGACCACAGTAGACTCTGATGCGTGTTCAGCAGTCCTGGCCCTGGTCTGGGGAGGTCCATATTCCTTGGCCCTGCTCAGCAGTTGGAGGGAGGGCCGTGGATGGAGCCCTGGTGCAGATGAGGAGCTGGTCAATGTTTGCTTGTGGCAGCTGAGGCAGAGATAATGATGAGGTGAGACCAGCTCTTTGACTTATGTGGGTCAGGAACCAAAGGTAGGTGGTGGGATTTAAAGGTAAATGGGATGTTTGGATCTAACAGGCTGAGAACTTGTTCCCCTCCAAGCATTTCATGAAAAAGCTGCTTCTCATTAATCATGCAAACTCTAGCCATGATGTGAAGAGTTTGACATTATCTTTCAAAATAAAAAGTAATGGCTTAAAAAAATAAAAGGATAAATGATGCTTAATTGCAGTATCTCTCCTATGCATCCCTTTGTGGAAAGTCTCAAAGCCCCACATGCCTCACCTGAACTGGATAATGCAGTTCTTGGCTTTTTCTGGCAGTGGATTGAATCCAAGGCTCAAAAGCTATTGAGCTGGTGGTGGTCAGTTCCAAAGTGGCGTTTAGGAGGAGAGAGTAAATCTCAGGGAAGTGAAGAGGGAGTTCTGGGCAATATTTGGAGTAGTGTTTTCTTCTTTCGGCTGAAGGAATTTAGAATGCATTTATTTATGGTTTTTGTTTCATTTTGCTTTCCATTTTGCTTTGGGTAGGTGATTAAATATAGAAAGGAGAGTCGGAGACAGAGTTAGGCTTCAGCCATGATCTGTGACCATGTCGTTTTCATTGAAGATTATACACAAGGCTGTGGGGCCTTGAACTCTGCTTGGGTGGGTCCAGCACATCAGACAGGTAGGCTGCTCCTGAAGGGGAAGTCTGTGAGTGAAACCTTGTCCTTGTTTACATTCCGGGACCCATGTATCAACAAGCCATTCATCATAAAGCATCCATTCTGGATCTTCAGACTTCAGATACCAGAGCAGATCATCTATTGATCCTTCTTTTGTAGTTCTTTCTGGAGATGTGTACGTTGGAATTTATTTATTTATCCATTTATTTTACCAACAGCATTGATGCTACCCTCTCTTCTTTTTTCTGCTTTTCAATTAGTTATCTTTGATTGAAGGTGGTCACTGATTCTTGGTGCTTACAGATTTGCTTTATCTTTCAACTAAGAAATCAAGTGAATCAGATATAGCTAGTTTGGTAAAATAATAAGGATAATAATGATAATAGTTAATATTCTTGAGCATGTTTGTTTTGTCTCACTTCCTAGTGGAGTCCACCTCTCAAGGGAGAGCAACGAGCAACGGGAGAGAGTTCCCCGTGGCCTTGCTGCCAAGGCTGCAGCTTCATCTCATGACAGTCTCCTCCTCCTGTTCTACTGAGTCACTTGTGTTTTCTAGAAAGGGATGTGCTCTCTCTCGCCCATTTGCCTTTTTAAAAAATTTTGTGGTGGTGATAAGTATATATAGGTATTTCATAAAAGTGAAATTATACAATTTGTCCTTTGTTTCTGGCTCATTTCACTTAGCATAATGTTTTCAAGGTTCATCAATGTTGTAGCATGGATCCGTTCATCATTCTTTTTTATGACTGAGTAAACTTTCATTGTATGGGGAAACGAACATGGCTCAAGCAGTTGGGCTCCCATCCACCATATAGGAGATCCAGGGTTCGACACCTGGGGCCTCCTTGGAAGGCAAGCTGGCCTGTGTGGCGAGCTGGCCCACGCAGAGTCCTGGCCCGTGCAGGAGTGCTGCCCTGCACAGGAGTGCTGGCCCATGTGGAGAGATGATGCAACAAGATGATGCAACAAAAAGAGACACAGAGGAGAGGCAATGATAAACGCAGCAGACCAGGGAGCCAAGGTGGCACAAGAGAATGACAGCCTCTCTCTCACTCTGGAACGTTCCAGGATCGGTTCCCGGAGCCGCATAGTGAGAATACAAGCAGATACAGAAGAATGCACAGTGAGTGGACACAGAGAGCAGACAATGGAGGGACGGGGGAGGGAAATAAATAAATAAATCTTAAAAAAATTTTTTCATTGTATGTATCACCTATTTGCCTCTTATTGGTGGTTCCTCCGAGTGTAATGTTCCCCATTTTTCAGCCTGGCTAATGCCTCCCAAGTCTTCAGGATGAGTATTTTTGTTTTTTGTTTTTTTTTTCTGTCCTCTGGCCAGTTGTTCCATAATTCCAGTGTTTCTATTATAGACCTGTGCAATGTTTTTCTGGTATTTGTTGCCTTCAGCAGATCCTGGATTCCTTAGGGCAGAGATGAAGTCTTACCTTTGTGTCTTGTGGGGCTGGTACCCAGGAAATAATTGGTGAGGTCCACTAGCTGTTACCTGATGGAGAAATTCATACCCTGTTGCCTAGCTTGGTGTCTTGTGGGTTTGTAGGTGCCTCTGACATGTGCTGTTGCTTTATCACAATAGTGTCCTGGAGTCCTTGAGATCCTAGAAATCTTATGTATTAGAGACAGACCAAAAAATGGTCGATAATCCCAGCAAATCGTTTTATGCCCTGGGTAATTGTTTGTCCTTTCATTCACACTGAAAATTCACCCTTTTTTGCTTTTGCCGATGTGTACATTTGGATTAAAAGATATCCCCAAATTTTAGCACCAAGGTGTGCCTTAAACGTTGAAAATCTAGCTTTGTGTTTTATTTTGCTCAGTCAACACTCATATTATTTGATCATAAGTTTCTTTACACTTGGGTAATCTTTTTTTCCATTGCAGTTGCATGAAATAAATCTTTGATGAAATAATGACTAAGTAATAATGGTTTGAAGCAGTGGCATGCCCAGTGGAACTGCTGTCCTTTATACTCTGAAATAAACTACTCATCAGAATATAATGATATCTCCTCACTTTCCATAAGTAATGAGTCCTGATTTCTTAGTGAGGTAAATTGTCTATTCTTTGGTGAATTAATACTCTTACAAGCAAATTCGTTACAAAGTCCTGTTCCAATAAGGCCAATTCAATTCAACAGTTTGGCTATGGGCAGCTTCTGTGTGTTCCGCAGGGCGCTAGCCACAAGAAGGGAAGCTGAAATGGACAAGCCAGGGGCAGACTTTTAGGAAGGTTGTAATTACATGGGAGTAACACACAAGGGGGAAGCCTACAATAAAAAAGGCAAATAATGACCAATGCCATCAAAGAGGTATGAACCAAAGTGGCTTGGAGCCAAAGAATAGGAACTGAGGAAGTAACATTTGAACTTGGTCTTAAAGAATGGGTAGGTTTTCACCAAGTAGCCACCTAAAGAGGAGGGCATCGCAGAGGGAGGGTACAGGGTGAGCAAAGGCTGGGAGACCCTAGATCCCTCAGCAGATTAGCAGGAAGTGAGTGTAGCCGAAGTGAGGAGCTGGGGAAGCTGCGGGCTTGATGCCTGCCAGCTGGCCGTGATACATGACATGGAGGGGGCTCCCTGATTTGGGGGTTTCCACCTCTCCATCGTTCATCCTCACACACACACATTAATGTATACATTCAGCCAGTGGTTTTCTGTTCTTTTTCCTCATTTCCATCCTTCCATCGTATTGTGGGCTTCTACAACCTTTTCTTCTAATTTTAGGTCAATCCAAGTAATTTACTTCTGCATAGGTGGCTTGGGGACACTTTGAAATAATATTTTCCCACTTGCAAACTAATTTCAGAACCAAAGAATCCAATTGCATCAGGTATTTGAAAAGCAGTAGCTTCAATTTTATGTGTTAATGACTCCCCAAAAGTCTTATCTGTAAGACTCTTTTTAAAAGAAACAATTACCTCCCAAACATTAGGAGGAAAGAAAGGGAGGACGTAGCATTTTAGCAGTCTTTATCTTCTTATCTTCATGTTCCTAGAATAGATTCTTGTCTTTATAGAGTTTTCTTGAGGCTTATGCAGGGAGGACCAACTGGAATTAGAAGGGCAGACTTTCTGGAAAGTCCCCAAATTCAGCATTATGTTGGATTTCTAATATCTCCTGAGCAAGACAGTTGGAATAGTAAGTGTTGGCAATAATTATGTCCTGCAGGAGAGGGCAGAAGGAAGGGGGAGAAAGATTTTCCAGTCCTACTGGCTTCATAAAGCCCTAATGCTGGAGGAGGAAAAGGAGAGGGACAAAGTAGCTGACCCTGGGCTAAGCTCTTTATGTGCATGATCTCATTTAATCCCACTTCACAGATGGAAACTGCCTACCTTAGATATATATGACTCAAGAGTTTGTGCTCTCAAGCACTATCCTGCTTCCCTTTACTGACGACATTATTCTGTGCTTATTTTATACTTATTGTTGCATTTCCTCTAATAGATTAACTTTTTGTATACCCTGTGGTAACTATAATAAGCCCCATGGAATCCCAAGTGCGCAATAAATATTTCTTAAAATGAAGATGACGCTCCTTGTCAGAAAATTGATTTTATTCAATGTATATCCACTGAGAAAACATATTTATGAATGTTTGATACTGCCTGATTATCATAACATCCTTATTTAAAAAGCAGAATAAGACGCATGCCAAAGCGTACCATAAATGATTTATTATGCACCATTTAATGTCTTCTGAACCATGGTTTTTCTTTGTTGTTATGAATTGAGCGTTGGCAGTAATGTAGTCTTCATTTTCTTTTTGTTTATATGCAGAAAGCATTTTGAAATAGGTAATTGTTGTCATTCCTGAGTAGTCAGAAATGAGAATGAGACATTTGGGTTATCAATTACATGTCCATAGTATGACCAGGATATTTTGTACTCTTAAAGTTTGCTTTATTCTTTAGATTGTGGTAATTATAAATTTGCCACTGAAATCATCCCCACAGATTGTCATAACCTTCCCACCTATAAGAAGCTTTTTTTTCTGCATTTAAAAAATTATAACTTTTAATTTAAGATAACAGAGTTGGCCTTATAGATATAGTACAGTTTATCTTTTTATGAATTTACCAACAGGTATTTGCCACGGTAGTACTTTAAGAAAATAAATAATGCCACAGTAGTACTTTAAGAAAATAAATAATATAAACAGATTGCTATTGGTAGAAAAAGAATGTACTTTAAAGCAAAACTTGATTATCCTATACTTTTTCCAGTTTTTCATAGAGATGTTCACCTAACTAGCTTGTTGAAAAATAAATTGCCTTTGTGTTCTTATTTTCAGGGCCTTGTACAGAGGTTAAAAGCTGAATGGGCAGTTCTGTTTTCTACAGAGGTGAAACAAATGGTGAATGCAGAAGAGACAATACTTGATCTATTAACTGAATTGAGCATATGAATTTTGTTGTCTGGAGTTTGTCAAAGTTAACTAATAGCCCATGGGTTAGAAGGAGTTAAATAGCAAGACTGGAAGAGAAAGGCAAGAAGAATGACAGATGACTCAGGCAGGCCGTCCTATGGAGAAAATGAACTGGAAGTAACTAGCCAGCTCTGTTGGCCAATTTCTTTGAAAGAAGGGATGGGGACTTTCTTACTCCTGTAAATCTTATGTGCATTTCTCCTGGTTTGAAGAATTTACCAATGAACTTTCTATGATTTAAGATCAAAACAAAACAAAAGACACCTACAAAGTACTGAAACCCCGTCTTAAAGAGGCACTTAACACTGAGCGGAATTTTAAATTAAGTCATTATCTAAATTGTTAAATGATTTGAGATGCACATTTGGGATTTTCATTCCATGTTGGCCTCTATATAGCAATAATTTTCACATCAAAGTGATCTTTTGAGGTGGCCCTCTATCCCTGCCCTCCCTGTTTTCAGATAATTATGTTGTCAGGGTAAAAATAAAATCTTTTGAAAACATTGCTTTCAGGATACTAAAAGCAAAGCCCGTATAACTGGCTGCAAATTGCAACCAATTTGGAAGTCTGATAAGTTTTTAACAGGACCAAGTTGAGTTCACAAAATCTGATTTCTTTAAGCAAACAAAAAGGGTCCTAGTGTTCTTTGTAGAAGTTGGTGTTAGGAAATAGAAAGAAAGAAGCCTGCTGTTCATCCTTCAGCAGACGTGCCTGGGCTGTTGGCCAAGAATTCCAATTCACTGGAACCTGAGCTAAGAAAAAGCCTCTGGCCACACTGTGAATAAGAGACTTAATGAAAGCTAGGAGGACAGGTGAAAAATTATGATCTGGAAGCTAGAGATTGTTAAATAGCAATTCAGAGGGGAAGGAGATAGCCAATAAGATCTCCCACTATGCCTACAACAGTGTTTTAAAATGTATTTAAAAATGAGAAATTGTAGAAATCTGGGGCTTTAGTATTTCTTTGCGTTTTTGAATTTAGAGTTCTTAGCCCATCAAACTGTTAAACTGTCATCATTTTAAAAGACAGTCATGGTAGTAAATGGGGTAAGATGGGCTGATGTGGTCTGTTTTTCTTTTCTGCTGAAATGACTAACTGCATTAGATAAAAAGCAGTCATTTTGGAGTCTAAACAACTAGTACTTGGTCTGATAAGAGCAAATTTAAATTGACACTATGTCCTTTACTGGCTTTATGATAGTGGGCAGATTATTCACGTTCACCTTCATTATGTTGACTCATCTGTCAGCTGGGGACAATATCAACCTCACAAACCTGTAGTGATAAATTGAGATGATATATGTGAAAGGTTCTCATGCAAAATAGATGCCCAATAAACTTTACTGAGTGCTAACCCTAAATAAGCATTTAAGAGACATTACTTGCAATGAATTCTTTGTGTTTATCAGTTGTCCCACAGGTGCAGTTCCCTTTTATAGAGGTAATATAAATGAATAACATGAAATTACTATACTGTAAGGAGGTGCTTGGTAAGTTGTCCAGATTGTTGAGTAGTGAACTCAGAACTTCTACTATAGCATCCCAAATTTCCACTTAGCAGCCTTTCTGCCAGAGCTCATATAATTTTGATGACTCTTTCCTCGTATTGAATTCTATGCCTTTTGATGTAAAGGACTGTAGCTGATTGGGCATTTTGAAAATCTAGGCTCGTCTCGACTATTCCAGGGAAGTTTGACCAGTAACAAATCTCTTAGCATATTGGTATCATGTTCCTCATTTATAATACAAAGATAGAAAAGTGCTTCTTTATATGGAAAGATACCTGTGAACAGAATTTTTAAAATTCCGTAGAAATAAAAAAATAAATATTGTGATTCCTGCTGAAGCCTCACGATTGGTTTAGTTAGTTTTAGAGTAAAGGGGGCAGCTAGAGGTCTGGGTTTTGCTTCTAGCCTGGTCCAGATAATCATCTGACCCAGGGTATGTATCAACCTCACCATGAGGGGGTCTCCTCTATGACTCCCTGAGGCCCTTCCTTCTCAAACTTCATTCTAGTGTATTTGTTGAGCCTTGACTGGCACTTTCTTCCCAAGTGGTTGTAAAATGTTGCTTACAGGCATTAGTTCAGAACTGTATATTGTCTGGAATTCAATGCTGTTGTCATTTGTGTTGATTAACCAGAAACTCTGCCTAAGGGCAGACAAAGGTGAAACACTATTAAGTGCTGGGGTTTCATCATAGGCTCTTCACTATTGCAAAACCTCTGAGCTCTTGCCTCTTTTTAATGAGCTTCAGTGATTATACCCATCTAATGAGGTCCAAGACATCCCCGTACTTGTGTAGGAGGCTTGTGGGACAATGGTTCTCAGGTCCCAAGAATTCTTCCTAAAATGGGGGAGAAGAAGGACCTGTGAGAGCAGAACTGAAACCTATGCAGGCGAGTCTCCTCTTCCTATCCTCTTATTAAAATTAATTCCCTGAGGCTGACTTCAGCTAGACATTGATCAGATTAAAGCAATCAATGCTGAGATAAATGATTAATAAACTTGGAAATTTTTAACTTAGGGGCCTTGAAGTATTTATATAATCTCCAGATATTTTCCCTCTCTTCCCCAAATGGCCCAGTAGAATGGTTGGAGTCATTTTGTCATAAACAAGCCCCCTGCCTCTCTTCACTGTTGAGTGTGGCTCTCTCCGCTTTCCTGGGAGAACAGAGGAAGTGAGTTGGGGTGACAGCCCACCAATGGTCGGTCTTCTCCATCCTCCATGATTCAGCTGTGCCCCACCCCAACCTATGTTTCCTCCTCCTTACCCATCCAGCCCGCCAAGATGCCACCTCCAAGTGCCTGCCCTGATCTGCCATGCAGAAGTGAGCCCTCCACCCTGCCTAGAGCTCAAGCTGTTGTTCTGCCTCACTGCTGTGCCACCTCTTCAGTACTGCCAGCCACCACAGCTTTTTGCTCAGGTGTCTTATCACTAAGGTGACATTTAATTTATCTTCCAAACCAGGACACTTTTGAGAGTGGAGCACGGAGCACCATTAATAATTAAGCTGGGACAACAGGCATAAACCGGGACTGTCCTGGCAAACCCTGACATATGGTCACCCTACTTGTCACTTGTACTTGATTGAAGCCTTCTTGATGGTAGGGACAGCCGTTGATGTCATCTCTACCTCCACAGTGGCTCAGACAGAATTAGCTTGAGTGAAACAGTGAATAAAGCAATCATTTTGATAAGCTTTAGAGACAGGGATGGTAAATAGAGCAGTTAAAAGTTATTGCCCACTTAACAGGTGCCAGATGTGAGCTAGTCATGTCATGCACATTATTTAATTTAGCCCTCACGATAGCTCTATATACTAGGTACTATTATCTTCCTTATTTTATAGAGGAAGATACTGATGGATAGAGAATCTAAGTAATCTGCTAGGGGCAAAGAGTGAGCTGCTGAGTGTGGGTTCAAACTCAAGAGTCCAAGCTTGTAGCCACTTTATTATACAGATAAATACACCTGTAGAGAGAATGATCGCATGTAATAGGGTGTTAAGTGTATGTTGCCTCCAGCATTTCTCCTTAGTGAATCCCAGAAAGAAATAATCGTTTCCTGCATATTTCCAACAAAGGGTGCAAGTTTATGGTTATGCATGTGTGACTACAGAATGCAGGTAGCACATAAAAGAGATGATATATACATTTATTTTTATAGTTCCCTCATTTGGCAAAAAAAAAATATCATTTCATACCAGTTAAGAGTTCACTCTAGAGGGAAGCAGACATGGCTCAACTGATAGAGCATTCATCTACCATATGGGAGGGCCCAGGGTTCGATCCTCAGGGACTCCTAACCAGTGTGGTGAGCTGGCCTACACGCAGTGCTACGATGTGCAAGGAGTGCTGTGCCACTCAGGGGCATCCCCGCGTAGGGGTGCCTCACGCACAAGGAGTGTGCCCTGCAAGGAGAGCCACCCCGTGTAAAAAAACACAGCCTGCCCAGGAGTGGCACCGCACACACAGAGAGCTGACGCAGCAAGATGATGCAACAAAAAAGAGATGCAGTTCCCCAGTTCCCTTGGATAACTCAAGCAGATGCAGAAGAACACACAGTGAATGGACATAGAGAGCAGACAACAAGAGGCGGGGAGGGGAGAGAAATTTAAAAAAAAAAGAAGAGTTCAGTCTAGATTTTCAACAAGCAACAGCAGTTGGAGCCAGGATTCTCATCAGCTGATCCTAAATTGCCTGCAACCACCCTAGAGTCACTTATGAGGTGGAGGGTAAGTCAGAACAAATTGAGAATTGTTTGTGTGACTTCCTTGAAATTCAGGTTTGCATAAGACTGTTGGAAATGAACTTCCTCAAGGTAAAGAGTGGGTGGACTTTGAACCTTAGAGGGATGATCTAGCCTGGGCTAACTATCCAAATCCAAAGTCCCAACTCTGCCACCTCGAACTTTTATTCATTGCTTTACTCACTTACCTCTGCCTCTGTTTCTTCTTCTGTAAGACGCGGATAATAATAGCACTTGCTGCATGGGGATTGTCATAGAAATTAAATAAATTTAAAAATATACCAAATATATACAGTTCTTAGAGCAGGGACTGGCATAGAGGAGTGCTGTAACCACCTACAGGGTTTTAGCTGTAATATATATGCTTCCTGTTAAAGACCACTTACACGACACACTAGAACAAGAAGGGTATGACCTATTGGCCGAAGTCTTTATTACATCTGACAATATTGGGTAAAATCCAAATGGATTCTCTTCTTAAAAGTGGTTCTTTGGGTACAAGATTGTCTCCTGAAAGTCTCCTACCTGAAGACTGGTGCATAATAGGCATTTTTTAAACAAATCAATTTATTGGTACATATCAATAAAGCATAAATCCACCCAAAGTGTACAGTTAGTGGTATTTGGTATAATCACATAGTTGTGCATTCATCACTTCAGTCATTATTTAGAGCTTTTTCATTATTCCAACAATAATAATAATAAGACAAAAAAACCTCATCATCTCTTAATCTCTCTATGCTTCTCCTTCGGTACATAGCTTTTATACTATTTCTGTCTCTCTAATTTATTTGTATTCATATTTTGTAAAAAGTTTTATATGCAACATTATCCATATTCATATTTCACATGAGGTTTCAGTATATTATACAGTCCTGTTACATTTTTAAAAAATTTTTTATTTCTCCCCCCGCCCAGTTGTCTGCTCTTGTGTCCATTTGCTGTGTTTTCGTTTGTGACTGCTTCTATCCTTATCAGCGGCACTGGGAATCTGTGTTTCTTTTTGTTGGGAATCTGTGTTTCTTTTTGTTGTGTCATCTTGTGTCAGCTCTCCGTGTGTGCGGTGCCACTCCTGGGCAGGCTGCACTTTATTTCGCGCTGGGTAGCTCTCCTTACAGGGCGCACTCCTTGCATGGTGGGGCTCCCCTACGCAGGGGACACCCCTGCATGGCAGGGCACTCCTTGCGTGCAGTAGCACTGCGCATGGACCAGCTCCACATGGATCAAGGAGGCCAGGGGTTTGAACCTTGGACCTCCCATGTGGTAGGCAGATGCCCTATCCATTGGGCCAAGTCCGCTTCCCCCATTAACATTTTTAAACTTTCCTTCTAGTGATATCAATGTCCTGTTTCCCCTTTCAACCAGTCTACTAGCTCTGCTAGTTAACAGACACTATGATGTGCTTTCACCATTTCTATTCATTTCCAAAGATTTATAAATAACCATTTTACCAATTCTGCACAGATTAACCCTCAGTTTTCCACATAATAGGCATTTAATGATTGAATTGAAAATTTTAAAGTGCTTGTAAAAAACAAAAAGAAGCTGAAGTTGAAATGATGTACAATGTGGATAGAGGCTGGCTGTGGTGGTGGTGGTGGTGGTATGAATATTGGTAATTATGTATCAGGTAATCATAGTACCTGCTATGTTTTACCATGTAGAAGAATCTCCTGGGGACCTTGTTTTGAAAATACATCCCCAGCTTCTGGGATTTTGATTCGGTAGGTCTGGTTGGGTCCCAGAATCTGCAGATGCAGGTGATTGTGTTCAGTCTTAGAGAGACATTGTTTTTAAGTCCAACGTCTTGGTTGCTTGTGGATTTTTAGCTCCAATTGCCAAATTGCCAAATTAGAAATTCTTACAGAAACCACCTAAAAGTTAGATATGCATTTATTACAGCTAAAAATGGAGAGACACACTCTGAATCTGCATATAAAGAGAACGTTTCATAGATGTTCAGATGGACTGGTGAATCACTAATTCTTTAAAATGTAAGCAGTGGGACATTTACAAAAACTTTCCTGAGAGGTGGTAATCTTGATAATGTAAAATTTAAGAAACTTTTGCCCTTGGCTTAATCTTTGTGACTTTGTTTTATTTTATGTTATATATATTACTTACTATGAAGATATTCTGAAATCCTTAATTTTCACTTTTTGTCCAAAAGCCAAATCCCACATAATTATATCAGTATAGTACGATGAGGGTGCCGCAATGATGAGAGAGGTTGTTGGTGTGGGAGGAGTATGTGTGGGGGTGTACAGGAACCTCTTATATTTTTTAGTGTTTAACAGTTTTTTTGTGATGTATATGTCTTAAAAAAAAATACAATTTACAAAAATGATGTAGTGGGGAGTGGGTTTTATGGGAACCTCTTATGTTTTTTGTTTATATTTTTTAATGTAACTTTCCTTGTGTTCTATTAATTTAAAAAATTTAAAAAAACAAAAAAAATAATTATATCAATATATTATTTCTTAGCAATTCTCTCTGGGGAGTTTCCACAAGAAATGGATTGGTTGGGTCTGCTGAAATGGATGTATACATGTGCTCAACATAGTGTCAACTGTCAAAGGGAAAAATTAGCAAAAATCTAAAAGGGCAACAAAGGGGGATAGACTAATGTATGGCCCATGCATACACTGGGTTGCACATAGCTATTAGCCATGAAAATGTGGAAGTATATTTATTGGTTATAATGGAAAGATGCTTATGATAACTGAGTAAATGAAAAATCAGGCTGAAGAACATTATTGTAAATATAAAATAATAAAGCTAATGTTTACCGACTGCTTCCTGTGCTACACACTTGAAATGTATTAATCTCATTTAATCCTTACGACAAACTTATGAGTTGGAACTAATGTTCTCCCTATTTTCTGATGAGGGGCTTGTGGCCCAGAGAGGGTAAGTGACTGTCACACAGCCTCCAAGCAGTTGGCCTCCGGAGCCCTTGTGCTTCTACCAGTGTGTAGAACTGCCCCTGTGTTAACAGCTACACATTTTCTTTTTCTAAAGGCCTGTAAGGATATGTACCAGAATGTCTGCAATATTTATCCGACTGGTGATTTTATTTTTCTTTCTGCTTCTCTGTATTTTATCTTTTTCCATCACCAATTATTGCAAGTAAACCAACAAATAACCCTATGCTTTGTAAACATATAAAGTTGATTATTGATACTGTTTTTGCCTCTCAGGGATTTAGATGGAGATAATCACAGAGAAGCTAAACCAATTAACCTCGGCCCTGAAGGTGACATTGACATCCTTCCTTCTGTTTTTATCATCAGTTTCCCTCCTAGGCTAAGGTAGTTTATCTCTTGGTATTTAAAACATCTAGTATTCAAGGTTTAGGCACGGAGCCAGATTAAATCCTCCTCTGCTGTTTGCAATTTTATCAGTTAACCCCAGCCCTCCAGCAACCCTTTGAGCTGATCTTGACGTCAGCGAGTTATTTGTTAGCCTCTTCATTCCCAGAGGGTGGAGGTGGGGCGGGGCGCTGCTGGAGGGAGGCCTCCCCTCTCTGGAGTTGCCTCCATCTTCCTAGGGAGAGGGGATAGCCTCTCCCTGCCAGCAGGTGGTTCCAGAGCTACCCCGGGGTGGGTACTGGGCCGGCGGGGCTGCCTCGGTTGGCCTCGGGCGCTCCCACTCTGAGGATGGGTTTCCCATCCCGTCCTTCCCTCACAGCTGCCTCAGTGGGCACTTGAGCTCTCCCTGCTTGACCAGTTTCCTCACCTCTCGGTGTGGGTCTTTACCGGCTGTCAGGTGCCTTAGGGGGCCCGAGGGCTGTGTGTGGCTTCAGCATCCCTTTTGGAGGAGCAGAGAGCCTGCTTTTTGGAGCCACTGGTGCACTCCCAGGTGTGTTGCCCTCAGGGGCCGCTGGTAGCCCCTTGGTCTCCTCTGCCCTCACAGGCCTCTTCCTGGCTTGTCACAGTGGCTCTGGCCCAGCCTGGAGGAGACGCCGCTGTCTGGTGTCTTGCCCCATCCTCCAGTCCCCACCACACCTCAGCCCCCTGAATTGGTTGATGTTGTTAAAGGAAGCTGAGTTTCAGGGAATGCTTAGCCCTGCTCTGTGGGGAGCTGCAGGGGAGGATGTAAAGCGTAATTACCGCTGCCATTTTACTGAGTGCCTGCTAAGCTCATTCTTAGTCATTTTGTTGAATCGTCCTCATTCTGCGTGGTAGGTGGCCTCGAGGGGCTAATAGTTTAATGCAGGCATTTGAGGTCTAATGGAGGAATTTATAATCTTACCTGTCTACTCTGCAGAGGATTTCTGGTCAGCAGAAGTTTTGAGAGGATTAGGCATAGAGGGGGAGAAAATGAGGTGAGTTGAATTAGAAATCATTCTGGATGTAGATCATAAACGTTTTAGGAAAAGCCAGCTCCTTAGCCTTGTTAATGAATATTTTTTGACTGTCACCTGGAACACCCGCGTCTCCAAAGACCGGAAGAACATGAGCTTGGTCGGATAGGGGCGTTTGGGCCTGACTTGCCAGCCGAGCCCGAGTGAGCCTCGGGCCTTGCGGTGAAGGAGGGCTTGTGCCACCTTGGCCCGCTTGCTGGGAAGTGGAGCCAGTGGTGCTTCTTCTGGCTGGTCTCTTTAGTGTGCCGCATTTTGCCCTGTTAGCCTGTGAGTCCTTGGTGAAGCCAGTTTAAATATTTGGAAAAAACATCCCAGGCATATTGTATTTCAGCATCCCATGTAGACTGCATTCCACATGTTCCACATGGGTCTCCTGCTCCTTTCGTGAAGTATGTGCTGTTAAAACTCTGGGGGCAGTTCCTGATGATTTCTGTGTGTATGTATGTGTGTTTCTATCAATTTTAAAAAGTCAGTTCTCTTTCCTTGGGGGTTCTTTTACCATTCGGGCCATTTAGCAGGGAAAAACTAAATTGGGGAAAGAGATGCAAGGAGGAAGCTCTCTCTCTATAAAGACACAGAGGCTCAGAGAAGCTCTGCTGTATGCCTTGCAATTCCCGCATTTTAAGACCAGCTCTGTCCAGTCCTACCCGTACGGACCTGGCACATTGCTTAATCCTCCTAAGTCTGGGGATCCTCCGGGATGCCTGTACCTGCCTCACCTAATGATGTGAGTTGGTGTAAGGTCAATTGAGGTCATGGATAATGACATGGTGGGGCTCTTGTAAAGCAAGATTTATGATCTTGGGGAAGATCCCGTTGTTTATTTGATATTTATTGGCCTCCTTTGTCTGCTGGGTGCAGGGCTCTATAGCAGCTCTCCTTGGAGTGTGTTCCTGGACCAGCAGACTCAGCTTGGTGGGAATGCAGATTCCTGGGTTCTCCCCAGGCCAGCTGGACCAGAATTTCCAGGCCCAGAATCTGTGCTTTAGCAATGCCTCCTGGTGACTCTAATGTGCACCCAGCTTTGGGAAGCTCTGCCACAAGAGGGGGGATTCAGAGACCAGTCAGAGGCTAATCTCTGTGGGGGAGGCTGGTATAGGGAACAGAATGCCATGGCAGAAAGCAGCAGCCGGCTTGCTGGATGGGGCAAGTGGGGCGGGGGGCGCCTCCCAAGCTGGGAGCTCTGGATTTTATGCTCCAGTGCAAGCTACGCAGGTCTGATGAACCACCCCAGGTAGAAGGAGAGAGGGGGAACAAGGGGTTCCCTTGCCCCGGGTTGTGGCCCTATATAGCACCTTGCCTTGCTGTGTGTGGAGAGAATGGGCTGGAAAGGTAAGTTAGGGACTCCTCCCTGCTGGTGTCAAATAGCACACGTGGGTGAAGAAGCCCTGCAGGGCTGGGCAGAGAAGATGCTGGCAGTTTCAGTCCAGAGCCAGTTCTGAGCTTAGGGCAACCTCTGTAAGCTAAGGGGTTTGCACTCCTATTAGGAACGCCTAGCCTCGGAGTTTAGAGCGTTGCAATCTTCTTACCCTTTTGGCGCCTCAGGACCTTGAGGCAGGTCGACGGGCGGCTGGGCTGATGTAGAGCCCAGGTACAGCTTATTTCTATTATTGATTTGTTGCTGTTCAGTGTGAATGGATAAAAGGAAGTTAAGAATCATTGATAGTGCTCGCTTTGGCAGCACGTATACCAAAATTGGAACAATGCAGAGAAGATTAGCATGGCCCCTGCGCAAGGATGACATGCAAATTCATGAAGCATTCCATATTTTTTTGAATGTAACACTTAAAAGAAAATTTAAAAAATTAAAAATAAATAAAAATAAAAGGTAATGAATAAATAAATAGATAAAGTCAGGTAGTGAGAATTCTCCAACAACAACAACAACAACAACAACAAAAATCATTGATAGAGATGGTAATTTACACTCAATCTATTTTAGGGTCAAGATTCTTCTAATTTTTTATGCCCTGCCACTTAATGCAAATTTTTATTAACAATGTTATTGAAATATAGTTCACCACGTACTAAAATTCAACCTTTTAAAGTATATAATTCACTAGTTTTCAGTATATTCATTGTGTTGTGCAGCTGTCACCACTACATAATTTTAGAACATTTTCATCACCCCAGAAAGTAACCCCATCCCCATTAGTCACTCCCCACGCTCCCCTGACCCCAGGCCCTGGCAACCCCTCCCCAGCTCTCTTCTGGACATTCACATAAATGGAATCATACAACATGTAGCCCTTTATGTCTGTCCTCTTTCATTTAGCATAATCTTTTCACCCATGTTTTACCATGTATCAGTATTTCATTCCCTTTTATTTCTGAATAGTATTCCATAATATGGATATACCACCTTTTGTTTATCCATTTGTCTGGTAATGAATATTTGGGTAGTTTCTACCTTTTGGGTATTATGAATAATGCTACTATATACTGCCAAATTATTTTCCACAGTGGTGGAACCATTTTACGTTTCTACCAGCAATGTATAAGGGTTTCAATTTCTCCACATCCTCACCATCACTTGTTATAGTCTTTTTTATTTTAGTCACCCTAGTAGGTGTGAAATGATTGCTTATTATGGTTTAGATTTGCATCTCCCTGATGGCTAATGATGATGTTGATCAGTTTTTCATGAACATGTTGGCCTTTGTATATCTTCTTTGAAGAAATGACTCTTTGAATCTTTCGCTCGTTTTTAAATTGTCTTTTTATTGTGGAATTGTAAGAGTTCTTTATATATTCTAGATAAAAGTCCCTTATCAGATTCATGATTTCAAATATTTTCTCCCATTCTGTGGGTTGTCTTTGCACTTTTGTGATGGTGTCCTTTGAAGCACAAAATTTGAATTTGATGAAGTCTAATTTATTCATTTTTTCCTCTGGCCATTTGTGCTTTTGGAAACCTATCTAAGAAACCATGGCTTAATCCAAGGTCACAAAGATTTACTCCAATGGTTTTTCCAAGAGTTTTATAGCTTTATATATTATACTTAGGTTCTGTAATCCATTTTGAGTTAATTTTGGAGGTTTTTCTAATTTTTGTTATTAAACATAATCTTGGGGAAGTGGATGTGGCTCAAGCAGCTAGGTACCTGCCTACCACATGGGAGGTCCCAAGTTTAGTTCCAGTGTCTGTTAAAGAAGACAAGCAAGACACCAAGCTGACACAACAGGTTGGCGTGGCAAGCTGACGCAACAAGATGATGCAATGAGATAATGCATGAAGAGACACAAGGAACACAATGAGAGACACAGCAAGAGGGAGCAGAGGTAGCTCAAGTCACTTGGCGCCTCCTTCCCACATGGGAGGTCCCATGTTTGTTTCTCAGTGCCTCCTAAAAAGAAGACAAGCACACAATGATCAGATACAGAGAGCAGACAGTTAGCATGAACAACGTGGCAGGGAGTGGGGGTGGAGGAGAAATAAATAAATCTTTAAAAAAAGTAATCTTGGTTAAGGCTATTGACATTTAAAACTAATAAAAAAGAACTTTTGATTTTTCTAAAAAGGATTACAATGATCGTCTCTATCCTGTTGTTGAAATTACTTGTCATGGGATACCCAAATTACAGGTTTAGTTTTTTGAGAGAATAAATAAATGCCTCGTCTCAAATTAATTTTTTTCAGAAATTGAGCTGACTGCCAAGACAAGGCCCAATTTAAGAAATGTTTTGACATTGTCCCCAGCGAGCAATTCAAGAATCACATATAACAAATATAAGAATGTAAACATTCATGAGGCTGCTGCTTCATAGGGAATGTTTTTAAAAAGTGTTGCATTTGGCTTTATGGGAAAAACTTGAAATTATTTAACTTGATTATCCACCCTTGTATACATTTGGGTATGTAAATATACTTTATATATTTAATCAGAGGGTAAATAATACATCTACTTAGGCTTCTCTTAATTTCCTTTTTAAAAATGAGGGGAAAATAGCACATGCTTCATAGGATTATTGTGGAGATAAAATGAGTTGATATATTAAAGGGCTTAGAATAGAGTCTGGCACTTAGTAAATGCTTACTAAGTACTTACTATTATTAGATATTCCATTTATTTATCTGAATATTTCTAGTAAACATTTATGCCACCAGCACTGCTATACTATTTTTATATTATTGTGTAAGCATATGATAATTATGATTTTTTTTTTGCCCCCAGGATGGAAATAATAACTGGTTCTTAGAAATAACTCAGATAGTCTAATAATGTTTCTATTGTTTTGAAACATATTTTTCACTTTGTTATGGTAACCTAGATTCAGAAAAGCAATTGTAGTTCTGGGTGGCAGAGTGGAGTGGGTTGGTATGTTGGAGTTACTTGTTTTTCCTCACAACAGCTTTGACCAGTGAAACATTGCTAAGGCTTTCATGAATAGCGTCAGTGGTGGTATAAAAGCAAAACCAAATAGGCAGACATGGAATTTGTATTTGTTCCTTAGAAAGAATCCTCAAGCAAGAATTCTCTACTTAGGTGTTCTGCATTGGCTTCAGCCCAGCATGAGAAAAGTCCTGAATTTGAGAGAGATGCTCACGGGACTTTCTGGGGATGGCTGTGGGCCAGTCATATGTCTGATCTCCTTTACAGTGTGCTTTTCAGTGGGAGAAACCTTGGGTCACTATCCTTCTGACTGTTGCCACTCCCATTAGGAGTCATTAGAAAGCCATATGTCACTATTCAATGTGGGCTATTGCGAGAATAAGTCTGAATCAGTAGAATGATGCTTATGCTTACTTCTAGGAAATTTAGTAAGAAAATAACTGGCAGTAGTATCAAGTCTCTTGGGGGACTTTTAGAAGAACCAGAAGCATTCAAAGCATCATGGAAAACCCTGTCAAATTCTGAGAAAGAAAATAAAATTGTTCTTGATGAAATTATTAGAGTTATAGTTAAAATATGCTAGATAAAAGTTAGGGCTCCGTTGTACTTCTCTATTTTTGATGAGTTATTTGTGCCTTTATGGAGCTTTTAGCACTAAACAGCATTTCATTTGCTTGTCGCACAGTATCAATAAATAGGTATTAAACAAGAATGAACAAATGTATGCCTACACATTAGGGCTTAGAGTATAATTTTCTACTGTAATGACTACAGAGGGTTACCGTTGAATGCACTTTTGGTCATGGTGCTGATTTACTTGACATTGTAGCCTTGATCAAGAATAAAATCCCCAAATAGATCACTTTGTAAGCAGTAACCTTGTTTTAACCCAAGTTACTCTTTTCACTGATTAACTTCTGACTTTTTAAGGACATAGTTCCTTTTTCTTTTTTTACTTAAGACTTAAAAGCAAGAATGCTCTTTCATTACTTCCTTTTACTTATCTCTACTTTTGACCTTACTACATAATGACACATCTTAGGAAATGCTGGTATGATAATAAGTGCATTGTATAGCTCTTCCTGGGAAGAATTGCTGAAAATGTGAAGAGTCTCTATGGTCTTTAGGCGTGTGGTTGAAATTTTCTACCTCATTGTTTCAGTGCAATGTGTTTGACTAAGAGAGTAAAGGTTACATCCTGTGTATTTAATGTTGTTTGGTATTTGCATATGAGCAGGTACATCCTCCTTGATGAACAGGGTTGAGACCCATTTTGATGATTGACATCAGCTTGCAGTGAAACAGGAAAACACTCCTGGATTAATTTTCCTTTTCATTGGCCAGGTTAGAGGGCAGATGCAGGAGAAATGCTGGGTGGCAGTGAGATGTGCTGTTTCGAGTTGATGTCTAATAGCTACCATGTAGCTAGAAAAATTGAGGTTTCTGCCCACAGTACCTAGTGGGGCAGGCTTTGCTGTCACAGGGTCAGATCATTTCTAACAGCCAGCTGTCGCCACTGCAAGGAAAAATTACAAGGGAGAAAAGCCAGTGAGAGGCTCCTGGTAAAGTGGGAAGGCCCCGGCAGCCTGGGAGGCGAGATCCTGTCCTGCCCCTAGGCTTGTGACATCCTTCTTTTTGCAGAGACTCCTCGTAGCCCAGTCAAAAGGGCCTTTCCCTTTGACCTGCCTTCGGAATCGAGAGGGAAGGGTGCTTGGGAATGTGGCTTCTAGCAGAGAATAGCAGGTCCTGGACTGAGCTCTCGCTCGCTTTGCTGCTGTGTTTTGGTCAAACTCCTCAGCATCTTCGCCCAGCTCTCCTGGTGCCTCCTAAACTGTGGGGCTCCTGGCTGAATTCCTGCTTGCTTTCCCTGGGTGAGTACCACAGCCATTCCAGCAACTCATTGAGCAGAAGCCCAGGAGTGGGCAGAGGTGGACAGGAAGTTAGCGGAAGCCACGGCCCAGCAACGGGAGTGTGGTCAGCCTGCTGGGTCAAGGTTCTGGATTACTACCCACATGACCTTGGACGGGAAAGTTGCCTCCCACTTCTCAGTTTTTCTTGTCTCTCGCTCCTTCTCCCAATTGTTCTTGTTCCAAGACTGCGCTCCCTTTGTCCCCTTATCCGCAGTCTCCTTCCTTGGTGTCTCTTTGTGAAACACCAAGCTATAGTCTCATTGTGAAATAGTATCTCAGCTCTAAGACAGAAGGGCAGAAAATGTCTGGGCTTGAGGAGAGAGAGGGTTGCAAATTAACCTGAGATCCCTGAGTGAGCGCCTGACTGAAGGCCCCCAACCCTGACTTCCCTGACAGTCAGTGTCATGATACCAATAGGCTGTTGAGAGAGAGAGACAGAGAGGGACAAAGAGGGAAATGCAGAGTCTTTGGCTTTCCATAGAATCATAGACATTATCAGTATGTGTGTGTATGTTTGTAATATCAAAGAATTTTTGAGACAGATTGGACCTTAGGGATAACTGAGTCAGTAGATTTTTCGAAAAGATTTATGTTAATTACTCCCCCCCCCCCCCCCCCCCCCCCCCGACCACCCCTTGCTGTTTGTGCTCACTGTCTGCTCTCTGTGTCCTTTTGTTATGTGCTTTCTGTATCTGCTCATCTTCTCTTTAGGAACACCAGGAACCAAACCTGGGACCTCCCAGGTGGCTGAGAGGTGCTCAATCAGTAGAGCCACCTCAACTCCCTGCTTTGTTGTGTTTCTCATTGTGTTTCCTCTTTGTGTCTCCTTGTTGTGTCATCTTGTTGCATCAGCTTGCCGTCTTGCTCATCTTCTCTAGGAGGTACTGGGAACCAAACCCAGGACCTGCCATGTGCTAGACAGGTGCCCAAATGCTTGAGCCACATCCACTTCCAGAGTCAGTAGATTTCAACCACTTATGGGTCATAGTCCTCTTTGAGAATTTGATGAAAGCTATGATCTTCTCTCCAGAAAATGTACATGCAAGGTAAAGGGTTCACAAGCCCCTAAGGTTTATCCATAGGTCCTGCTGTGGTGCAGCCGCATAATCCTGCACATAAAGAACTAAGGCATGGGAAGGGTGGTGACAGAACTTGAGGACAGAAGTAGTCATTCTCCAGAGTCCCTCTTAACCTTTTCTGCTCTGACACATTGATTCAGTGGTGGAGGGTCACATCGTTTGTTTCTTTGTTTAATTTGAAGGCCTGGGGCTGATTACCAAAGGATATTTTATTTAATATCAACAGATGGCATTACTAGTAAAGAAGTAAATATAGATGTAGAAGGAAAAAGAAAAAGGTATGGAAAATGGTGAATTCATGGACATTCCTGGTGAAAGTTTCATTTAAACCATTTATGCAAACATAATGGTTTTATTTAAGAAACGGAATCATGTGTTACAACTGCCTAAACCATTGTGGTGCTGCATTCCTACCCAGCTTCAGCCCTGAGGTTAACCGGAGATAAATGCCTATTCACACATTCTTCCCCTGTGAGACATAGAGGATGCTTAAGTAAAAACTGTGGAATTGAATTTCACTTCTGTCAAAGGCACACATGGGACTCATGGACAGGCCAGTCACGGCTAGACTCCTGGGGGATCTCCGGCTCTGTGACCTGGTAGCCTCTGCCTCAATACCCTTCTCTGCACTCTGCTCCCTTGTTGGGTAATTGTAAGGATGGGAGAGACTGCATATGAGAAATCCAGGGGAGCCTCTGGCTCCTCCCAGGTCCACTGGCTCCATCTTCCACATCATCTTGTCATCGTTGCTAATGCCATCATCCTGAGCTGGGATGGTTGACAATGAGCGGGTCTAGCACAGCCATGGGCTTTGCATTGCTCTGATCCTATTGGAAACATGGGACTGCTGCTTTTTAGATCCTGGCCAAGGAGCAAAATTAGTGAAGCATCATCACTTTTGATTTGATTGAAGGTGACCGTCTGTGTTTTGCATTAGTTGTTTTTTATGCTCAGTGAAAAAACTGTTGACTCTGAAATTTCGTTCTTCTACACCGTCTTAATGTTCTAAAATTGGTGATGTAAAGAATTTATCCATGTAAAATGCTTACGAGTAATTGCTTATCCATTTGTAAATGATCCAAGTGACAAAAAGTTGCCTGAAACAGTGTTAAATTTTAGAATATATATATCTATATATATCTTGCACACGTATAATTTTCCTGTACTCTGGGATGCTTACAATCTTGATAGAAACGATCATATTAATAGCTCTGCACTCCTAATCTCCTCTGGCTACAATAGCCAAAATTAGGTTATAAAAATAATAATTTTCAAAAGGGAAAGATATCCTTGAGCAAACAAAGAGCCAAATAGGAACAAGAGAGGATGAGCATACATTCTGCACCTCCTGAGTTTCATTTTTTAAAAACTGAACCCTGCGTTTTATCTAAAAATGAAGAGAGACCAAACGTCTCAGCAGATGTTTGTGTCTCTTTGAGTTGTCAGCAGCGCCTGCGGTGATTTTGTAGAGGTTAAATGGAAAAGGCTGTGAATCTTTGATTTCAGAATCTCCCTGTATCAGATTGACACTTGGTGATAATCCCTCCTCTGGCCACGAAGGTCATACATTAGCCTCGTCTTGGACGGGGCCCTCTGTAGGGGATTTCCGTGGGTTTCGCCATTGTCTGGAACTCCAGCCATGAGCAGAGCCGTGGCGAGCTCATGCCCGTGGCTGACAGCTGCAAATCGCCAAGCAGGAGGGGGGGCAGACGGAGCTCCACCAGCCCAGAGGCCGGCCTCACCTCCGTGCCAAGGACCACCCCACAGAGCCGGGCACGGGAGCCCAGCGGCGTCGGTATGGGAAGATGAGCAGGGACGGCCACGGGAGGGGGCTTGGCAGACTCAAAGCGTTTGAGAGACGACACCAGACCCTCTGCGGGAATCCACGCCTGGGTTGAACAGGGATTGCCTCTGCTGGTGACAGAGCAAATGGACGCCTCTTCAGCACACCTTCTGGTGGATCTGAATCTCTGGACTGACCATATGATAGCCAGGCCCTGAGCCTCAACAGACTTCAGCTCCTACACTCTGATTTGTTGGACTTACCCCACTCAGCTAACATGGAGTTGAAGAATGTCAACCACCACACCAGGGGACCAAGAGTGCCTACAACTGAAAGCAGGAGGATTGCATCCAGCATCCATGTGGAATCTAAGCCCCCTCTTGATATAGATGTGGAATGGACACAACCAATCCAAGGTCCACAGGATGGAGGAATAGAGTAAGGATTAGAGTGGACTTACTGATATTCTATTCATGAACTATTGTTAGTAATTGAAGAAAATGTGGCATTGGTGTGGAAAAAGTGGCCATGGTGGCTGCTGGGTGCAGGGAATGGGAGGAAGAGATAATATGTGGAGGCGTTTTTGGGACTTGGAGTTGTTCTGGGTGGTGCTGCAGGGACAATTACTGGACATTGTAGATCCTCCCATGGCCCACTGGATGGAATGTGGGAGAGTGTGGGCTATGATGTGGACCACTGACCATGAGGTACAGCGATGCTCAGAGATGTACTCACCAAATGCAATGGATGTGTCATGATAATGGGGGAGAGTGTTGCTGTGGGAGGAGTGGTGGGGTGGGGGTGGGTGGGGGGTGCATGGGGACCTCATATTTTTTTAATGTAATATTTAAAAAAATGAATTAAAAAAAACTGAAAAATTATGCACATCAAAGGAGTTTGTCAAGAAAGTGAAAAGGCAGCATATTCAATGGGAGAAGATATTTCATAAACATCTGTCTGATAAGGGCCTAATATCCAGCAAATATAAAGAAAACCTTAGGTGTTGGTTCTTCTGAGGTCTACAGAAGACCCACATAGAGACCCACAGGTTCTGTGGTCATGGCAGATGGACTTCAGAGCCATGTCAGTTGGCCTTACTTTGAAGTTTGTGTTCCTAAGTGTGATGCAGTTGGACTCAGATGTGATCTTTGTTCACAAGCCTCTCCTGTCACTTTTACCGGAACTGTGGTTGGTACTGGGGTTTAGTGTATACTCAGGCGACCTGAATCTCTGGACTGTCCATGTGATAGCCAGGCCCTGAGCCTCAACAGACTTGTAACTCCTACCCTCTGGTTTATTGGACTTATCCCGGCCAGCGAACAGGGAGGTGAAGAAGGTCAGCCACCACACCAGGGAGCCAAGAGTGCCTACAACTGCAAGCAGGAGAATTGCATCCATCATCCAAGTGGAATCTAAGCACCATCTCGATACAGAGGTGGAGCAGACATAACCATCCCAGGATCCACAGAATGGAGAAATAGAGTATGGATTAGAGTGGACTTACTGATACTCTATTCTGGAACTAATGTGATGAGTAATGGAAATAAATGTAGCATTGAGATGGAGAAAGTGGCCATGGTAGCTGCTGAGGGTGAGGAGTGTGAAGAAGAAATGTGATGTGGGGGCATTTTCAGGACTTGGAGTTGTCCTGGGTGGTACTGCATGGACAGTTACTGGGCATTGTATGTCCTGCCATGGCCCACTGGGTGGACTGTGGGAGAGTGTAAACTATAATGTGGACCATTGACCATGTGGTGCAGCAGTGCTCAGAGATGTATTCACCAAATGCAATGAATGTCCCATGATGACGGAGGAGGTTGTTGTTATGGGAGGACTGGTGTGAGGGGGGAGGAGGGTATATGAGAAACTCATATTTTTTTAACGTAACATTAAAAAAATAAATAAAGACAAAGAAATTAGAAAAAATAAATAAATAAAAAGACTTACAACCCCCCCAAAAAAGAAGTACTGACGAGGGCCTCCCGGCGTCTTACTCCCTCCTGCACCTCCGCTGCCCATGGTGTGCCCCTGCGCCCCTGGGGGGTGGGCTCTCGGCGTGGTGCTTTTGGAGCAGCAGGCAGGAGGGGACAGTCACCTCTCCCTTCTGAGTTTGCTCCTGCTGTTTGGCCCTGTGGGGAGTGCTTACCCCACCTGCTCACTTGGACGGATCCTGTCGGATGCTTCCATGAGTGGTTGAGCCCCTGCAATATGTTATTTGAAATCGTTTAAAAATGTTTATTTTATTTTGAAAACTTTCAAACTGACAGAAAAGTTGAAGGAACACGGCACCATTCAACTTTCGTCTTGTTTCTGATTCAGTCATTCAGTCCACAAATACCTCCTGGTTGTGATGTGTTCCTTGGGTGCCCCTGGGCTCCCTCCTCCTCCAAGAGAAGACGGAGGCTCCCACCTCCCTCCTCACACAGCACAACCTGCTCGCCTCCATCAGAGGGCGCACAGCATTCCTGATCACAGTCATTTGCTCCGCCCAATGGACCAAGGGTCCCTGCGGTTGGGGCAGAGGCTGGATCACTGTGACGTCCCCTGGGCCCACTACAGTGCCTGCTGGTGGGAGCTTGAATGCTCCTCTTTATGCAATCATTAAACGGTCATTTGGCAATCATAAATGGCAACAGTTCATCAATTTATTCAGCAATTAATGATTGAGCCCCAACTATATGTTATTTCAAATTTCAAAAATTTTTATTTTGAGAACTTTAAAACTTATAGAAAAGTTGAAGGAACAGTAGGATGAACTCTCCTGTCATCCAGATCTACCCACTGTTCACAACTTGGTGCATCCTTATCATCTACCCATCATCCCTCCATCCATTCATCCATCATCATCCACTCATCATCCATCCATCCATCCATCCACCCATTATCCACCCACCTATCATCCATCCATTGTCTAGCCCCCTCCCTCTTTCTCTTTTCTCCTCCCTCCCTCCCTCTTCTCTCTCTCTCCCTTTCCCTCTCTCCACACACTTGTCTTTTTCCCTGTCATCTGAAAGTAGAGACAGAAAGGTATTCTACCCCTTAAATATTTCAGTCTTATGAAAGGAATATGATACACCCTGAGAAAGTGTCATTACAGAGGAGCAGAGTGCTTCTGAGAGTATGGAGCAGGGACACCTACCTTTTAAAAAACTGGAGTAACCAGAAATGATTTCTTTGAGAAGGTCATGTCTAGCTGAGCCATGTGCATAGATACCAGTTTGCAGTGTCTGTGTCTAAAATTTTAACAACAGAGAAAAGGTACAGCCTTTCAAAAAGGATCTATCCTCTTGAAAAATTCATTTGACTTTGTCATATTTAGAGCTCTTGCTTAATTTATGGTTCCTCTGTGGTTGTGTAATAACCACACTTATTACTTCCTTAGTCTCTCGGGGACTGTCATTGAAAAAGTGCCTTTAATTCTGCTTGCATTCCCTCGTAGGCTTATTAATTTGCAGAGGGGGCCGTGCAGTCCAGCAGAGTGGTTTGTCAGCTGGGTTCTCCCTTCTGCGTGAAATACTTGGAAGGCTTGGTGACTTACAGCACCACACAAATCCATCTTAGTTATGGCTTAATTTTGTAATTATGCTTAAGAATTCTGTACATTCATCAGTAAAAAGTTGCATAGCCGCTTCTGCTTAGGCTGGACTGCAGCTGTTTCTTCCACATAGTGGAGGGACTTGCTAAGCCTCAAGCCCTGCCCTGAAGCTGGAAGGCCACCTCTGAAGCCCTCGGGGCAGCATGCACTTGGCAGTGCCTTGAGCCGCGGGGTGCAGCTCACATCTACACCAAGGATGGGATTAAACAGGGGGCGAACTACAGAAAATACATGTTGAATACTGGTTTTGGGGTGGGAATAACAGACGTTCGTTCATGTAAAAAGGAGGTAATTACAAACCCAACCCAGTGGGTTCCTGAAACACGGTACCATGCAAAGTGGTGGCTGTCCATTAGCAAATCTGGGCTTTGATTTTGCCTTTTTTAACCCTCTCTTAGTAAATTTCTTTCTTCCTGGCACTCTCGCAGATGATTCTTTCCTGGAGGAGGATGTACAGAAGGTCTGGTGGGGGGTGGAATGTGGAATAACGGCAGAGAGCTCGTCCTAGCACACCCTTCGCTTCTGGTGGTTTCCTCCATTTTGGTTGTGGCACCCCCGTCTGTCACAGGCACTGGCATTTCTTTCTGCGTTGACATGTTTCTTCTAGACACACACAACCCACAGTGCCACCCAGATCAAATTTGCAGTCATCCCGGTTCAGGTGACGACAATACAGCCACCACCTACTCCCCGGAGGGCGGCCTGATGGGAGGGAGGGGCCACCACTTCCTGCCCTGGACTGAGGAGGCTGTGGGGCGGGGTCTGTGGGGGCTCAGCCTGGAGGGGGCTGCACCCAGGGCTCCTTGGCCTTGCTGCGGCCTCTGTTTGCCCTGAAACCTCAGAGCTGGTGGGTGGGCTGCACTGGGACCCTTCTAGGCACGGTGCGCGAGTCCAGGCTGGAGTGGGGGCCCTTCCTGAAGGTGGGGGTGGGCCTGGCCCCTCACATAGATCATTTACATTTTTAAAAAGAACTTTTTATTTTGAAATAACTTCACACACTCAGGACAGTTGCAAAAATATTACCAAACCCACATAGAGAGCTCCAGCATGCAACGTCCCACCCACCTCCACCACCTTTTAACATTTTGCCACATTCACTATATTGTTCTATCCATCCATCTATCCGTCTGTCCATTTGTCTGGCAATCCATTTATATGTTAAAGATTTAAACATTTTTTAGTAGATTATATACATCATGCTCCTTGAACACTTAATACTGCCACGTGTATTTCCTGAGAACAAGGATATTCACCCCAAGTGCAGTTAGCAAGTTCAGGAATTTAACATTGATCTAAAGTTTACAGTCTATGTTCCAGTTTTCTCATGGGTTCCAAAATTCCCAAAAATGTCCTTTTGGGCTTTTTCTCCTCCATCCCAGGATCATGTATGGCATTTCGTTGCCATTGTCTCTTTAGTTGCTCTTGTGTTGTTGTTTTTTTTTAATTATAGAAGCATGCATATAACATAAACTTTCCGTTCTCAACCACTCCCAAACAGACCTTCGGTGGGATTAGCCACATTCACAATGTCATGTCATCCTCACCATCATCCCTTACCAGAACCTTCCCAGCACCCCAGACAGACACTCTACACCCTTTATGCATCAACAGCCCCGCTGCCAGCCTGCCCGGGGCACCTGTACTGGCTCTTACTACATGATTGACGTTTAAAGCAGAGGACAAGGCGGGTGAGGGGGAAGGTTGCCAGGGCCAGGCAGGTCTGGGGATTCGGGGCCCTCTGAGAAGGGAATGTGAGCTGGCGTGTTGGGCCAGTGGACAGGCCGTGCGTGTGCGTGCGTGTGGGTAGAGGGGGTTTCTGTGGGGCGGGTCTAGAGTGACACCTGAGATCTGGGGGGCAAGAGACCGAGGGGAGCAGCCCGAGAGCAGGGAGCCCTGCTTGTGTGTGAAGAATCTTGGTTTGGCATTTGACCCTGACCAGCTCTTTCTGTGTGTTTTCTCTGGAAGCAGAGGCCCATAGCCGATGTGGCGTAACTAAGCCAAGACGTCCTGGGCCAGGGTGATCCCGCACCCAGCACTAGCTCATCCTGGGACCTGTGGGCTTGGTGTGGGGACAGCTGAGGAGAAGGTGACAGTGAATTTCTAAGAAAAGATCCAGACCCCACAGTTTTGGGTTAGAAGAGCTGGCCCTTTGTGGGGGTGAGATGTGGGTCTGGTTATGTACTCAAACGTTCTTCCATTCATCATTTGTTTCCTGTTTATGGCGCCAGGCACACACCCTCGGATCCGGTGGCTGAGTATTTAGCAGTGGACAGGCGAGTCCTGTTCTGGTGGGCTTCTGCTCTTGGGGAGGGGGGCGATCCATGGAAATGAGCAGGGTCATTTCTGATGGTGATGCACGCATTACAGAAAATAAACAACATGATGGCTTAGAGCAGCACCTGCAAGAGACGCATAATGCAAGCCACATGCAATTTCAAAGTTTCTAATAACCACACTCAAATAAAAAAGCAGGTGATATTAATTTAATAATTAACCCAGGGGAAGCAGATGTGGCTCAACTGGTGGAACATCCACTTACCATATAGGGGGTCCAGGGTTCGATACCCAGGGCCTCCTGGCCTGTGTGGTGAGCTGGCCCACGTGCAGTGCTGCTGCACGCAAGGATGCCATGCCACGCAGGGGCACCCCCAGCACAGGGGTTCCCCATGTGCAAGGAGTGTGCCCCACAAGGAGAGCCGCCCCGCGTGAAAAGCACAGCCTGCCCAGGAGTGGCACTGTGCACACAGAGAGCTGATGCAGAAACATGAAACAACAAAAAGAGACACAGATTTCCAGGTGCCGCCTGACAAGAATGCAAGCAGACACAGAACACACAGCAAGTAGACACAGAGCAGACAACGGGGGTGGGGGGGGCAGGTGGGGTGCAAAGGGGAGAGAAATAAAATAAGAATAAATCTAAAAAAAACCCCAGTATATCCAAAATATTTTAATATGTAATCAATATAAATGATTATTGAGACATTTTGCATATTTCTTTTGTATTGAGTCTTTGGGATCCCGTGTGTATTTTATGATTAGAGCACATCTCAGTCCAGACTAGCCTCATTTCGAGTGCTCAGTAGCCATATATGCCTAGTGACTACTGCATTGGACAGCAGAGGCACAGAAAGTGCTGGGGTGTGGGGGCAGGTCCACTTTAGATTAAGTGGTTATCTTTTTATTTTTTTTAATTTTTAAAAAAGATTTATTTTTATTTCTCTCCCCTTCTCCCCGCCCCCCATTGTCTGCTCTCTGTGTCAACTCGCTGTGTGTTCTGTGCCTGCTTGCACCCCCGGTGGCACTGGGAAACTGCGTCTCTTTTTTGTTATGTCATCTTGCTGCATCAGCTCTCTATGTGTGCAGTGCCACTCCTGGGCAAAAGTGGTCATCTTTTAAACAAAACCCCAACAGCTGAGCCCTAGGAACAGTTCCCACAAGTGAGCTACTTTGTATTGTATTTGCTGACTTGCCCATGCACCATGGCAAATTCTTCTTCTTGTTATGATTTCAGCTGATTTTTCAGCATATTGTCATGAGACTGTTGAATGGGATATCCCGAGGACAGGTGATGAGAAATCCCGTGGTGTTTCAGGAGGTGACAGTGGTGAGAAATCACTGCAGTCCTTGAGAGAGAATTTTGAGGAAACTTTGGGTTTTGAGATTCCCATGAAAGAAGTCGTTTGGGGTCCAGGAAAGTTGGCATTATAAATTCCTTTTTTTCTATACATTTCCTTAATGATGAGAAGGAATTCCACTGACATTTATGTTTAACTTGAAATGTCTCTGACTGGGAAGTTTAAGTCATTGGCACAGCCAGCATTATTTCAATACAGGTTCAGACTGTTATTGTATTGAATATTGTAGCTATTAATTTTAAACTTAAGGAAGGATATGGCTACTAAGTATAGTTTCCCCTCCCACCTACTTACAGTTTTTAGCTGGAAGAAGTACAGCTTGTTGTATGGAATTAAAATAATTTCAATCTGAATTATTCAGGTTTAGCTGCAAATCAAAGACTTGGTTTAAAGTCAGTTTGTGAAGGAGGTACTGGAAAACACTAATGGAAAGTGTTGTGTGTGTGTGTGAAAATTAAGGCTATGGAATGAGGGGACATGGTAGAAACTGCTTGCAAATACAAGACAAATGTGTGTGTGTGTTTTTAAAAAATCACCTTCCTGTGTCCTAATGTATAAAAGTAGAATATATTCTTTGGAGGAAATTTGAAAAAGAGAAAAGAATAAATCTGGCATACTCCTATACCTTTTCAGTTTTTTCTATACTTCTAGACATCTTTTTCATAATGCAGTTTTATATGAAATTTTTATTCTGCTTTTTTCATGTAATATGAGTGTTTCCCATATTATTTTTCAAGAACTTAATTATAAATGGCTGCATCATATTCTACTTTATGAATGTCCTGCCATTTATTTAACCTTTAATCCTCTATGGTTATTTTCCATTTTTTGGTTTTAAATAACGTTGGAATGAACATTCTTCTACATACATATTTATGCAAATATCTAATTGCCATATAAATTGCTATAAGAGAAATGATTGGGTCACACAATATAGGCATCTTTTAGGGCTTTTGATATGTGCTGCCAAATTACCCTCCAAAAACAGTATAAGTTTGCATTCTTGCTGGCGGTATTTGGGCACCTCTCTCTTCACAGTCCAGCCCATGCTGGGATTTATAATTTTAAGGGAATTTGTTAATTTGATAGATGATAGGCAAATCATTTGGATATAAGATTTTAAAAGAAGGGAAAAATGTAATACATACAAAACATTTTCTTTTTATCCTCTTGGCCTATCTTTTGAAGCCCTTATCTGTGACTGATTAGGAGCAAGTATCTTTCTGAGGAGTAAATGAGGATACTGGGTGCATGGGTCCCAGGCGGGTTTTCCTTGCTTAAAAAATTTTTTTTTAAATTTCTCCTTACACTGAAGACTTGAATGCATCAAGATACTCGAGATTTGTGTCACATCAGCGTTTGTAGTTTGTAATATGTCATGGGGGGGGAGGGTTGATACTTTTCAAGGGGAGTTATTACTGATAGTACCAAAAGTTTCTCTATAAAGTATTTTTATTCATGCCGTGTGGATGCTTAGATACTGAAGACATGACTATAGTCAGACTCTTTTTGTTTGTGACATTTTCCATGGCCTCAGCAAAATGTCAGAGCTCATTAGTAAGGCTCTGTGATATCGTCTTAACACTAAAGGAACATAGTCATTGCATATCCTTCCCCAGGGGAGCAGGCTTCTATTACTGCTGATATTTATTGAATTTTATGATTAATTCAATCCTTGCAACAACATATGTAGTGAATACTATTATTTTCTTCATATTGATGATGAAACTGAGACTCAGAGAGGTTAGGTAACTTCCTTGGGGCCACACAGCTAGGAATAGGTACAGCTGGGAATTGAACTCTCTGACTCCAAAGCTCATGTTCAGAAGTCCAAAGCCCTTTATCCTCAAGGACTGGAAAGAAATGAAGCAGACTCTGAAATCAGAGTAACACTCAAAACCACCAAAATTCCAGCCTAGAGATTCCCTCTGTCTGCCATATGCAGATGTGATTTATACTCACCAAGGAATACTGTGGAAACTAGGTGGGTGACTATATAGTAGCCTTGTAACCGAGTCAAATTTTCTACGTGTGCATAGTGGTACAGGACGACTTTAAGATGTATTAGAAGAAAAATCAAGTTGGTGTTGGGCTAATTTAGAATATTAGCTGAAAAAGATAAGTGGATAAGAAATAAGAGCTGGTGGAGTGAGGAAGGTACTTGGGTGTGGAGAGCAGTAAGATGGGGAAAGTAAGTTCCATGATTAACTGTAGGAATTGTAGGACGTTGGAAGCCAGCAGCAGCATGGTTTAATCAGGGAGCTGGTAAGCTAAGGAAGAGAAGGAAGCTTCCCCACTGTGGAGGACACGTGTTAGTATTCAGGGTAGCCAAAGAGGAGGAAGCGGAAGCACCAGTAACTAATGTACGGGGCGGGCAGGTGGATAACGGGCAGGTGGGTGGTGGTATGCTACTCGTGTGTTCTTTTAATATGTAAAATTGTACGTAATTTCATCCACTCATTTAAAACAAGTTTGCAAGCCAGGACTTGCTGCTATGAAAAGCTTCCTGAGATTGTAATGCATTGGGTAGATTTTAAATATCAAAAGTGTGCTCTTTCCAGGGACTTGATTGTATTTGGTGCTGAAATATTTTGCTTACTGTTTCTGTCTTTTTTCATGTAGGTAAAGATGAAATTTAGCGATGAACTATATGGGCTCTTTTGATGGGGGAACAATGCTGTGGCCACTGAGGAATCGCTTCTGAGACAACATTTTCATATGGCCATGTGGAATTTTCTTGTGATTTATGTAAGAAAATAATACTATTACCACAACCCCTCCCCCCCAAAAAAAACCCCACAATTTCTTTAAAGCAGTAAATGTTATTTTTTAGATGATCCCTTTGAATTTGTCAACTATTTCAACTTTTAGTTTCCTATCTATTACATTAAACCTTTCCTCGTGGTTATAAACAAATAACAAAGTAGTATGGCTTGAGATTTCTCTATGTTTGTTGCACTAATACTCACAAGGAGGATGATTAAAATATCTACATATACCTGAGTACTTGCTGCACAGCAATATTCTAAACATTGTTCCCCTTCAAAGTATTTGACCAAATGGGGCCCTACTTTTTTGCCTACAATTTAATGCACATATTCAGTTTAGTAGATATTCGTTGAGTTCTCCTGTGGGCCAGGTGAGAACAACGAGATGAACAGGACATAGTTCCTGTCCTCGAGGAGCTTATGTGCTGAGAGGAGGGTGGGTGGGCACAGGTTCCCGAGGGAGCCCAGGTGAGAGAAGAGAAGAGAGGCCGGTTTGTGAAGTGGGATAGAGAAGGCTCCTTGCAGGGTAAAGCTAGTGCTCAACCTTGGAAGAGATTTTGGGAAACCTTAGAAAACCTGCTAATGTGGGAGTGGGAGTAAAGTCCTGGCCTCCAGACCCATTTGAGCAGAGAGGAGTGTGGACCTGCAGGGCCTGTGCAGGAAAGCTGCAGACGGTGCGGTGTTTGTGGACACGGGGTTTGTTATGGGCTGAATTGTGCCCCCATCCCCACCAGTACCTGGGAATGGGGCCTTATTTGAAAATGGGGCTTTTACAAATGCAATCAAGTTAAGATGAGGTCAGACTGGATTAGGGTGGCCCTGTATGGTTATGGGGGCTTCCTCATCAGAAGGGACAAGAGACACAGATACACTGGGGGAGAGAAGGCTGTCTGCTGATGGGGGTGGAAGCTGAGTGGTGCAGCTACAAGCCAAGGAACACTGGCGATTGCTGGCCCCCACCAGAAGCTAGGAAGAGGCAGAAAAGGAGAGAGAAGATATTTTGGTGGAATTTAAGGTGAAACAATAAGGGCCGAAGTAGGACAGTGGTGTAGGGGTGAGGAAAAGGGAGGGGGCTTGTGGAAGATTTAGATTTAAAAAATCAACAGACATTTGATTGAATGTGTGAGTGGTGGGGGAAAGGGAAACTTTAACTCCCAGTTTCTGGTAGTGGTCCCACGCTCTGAAATCAGGAGTATGAGAGAGGGAGCTGGAGGCAGACATGGTCAGCTCTGCTTTGGACACGTTAAGTTTGAGGGGTCTGTAAAGCCGGTCGGTGTTGCTGTCTAGGCCACTTGGGGTTTTGAGTCTGGAAGAGTCATGGAGATGCACGCCTGGGACTTAACTCGATTTAGACAGTAGACAAACGATGAAGGTAGACAAGCGAGCCCAGACATAGGTCATGGGGTGGAATGAGCAGTGGGCCTCCAGCCTGACCTTAGGCATCCCCTTGTTTGAAGGGGCATGGAGAGAAAGAGGAGCCCACCAGGGAGCTGGAGAGTGAGCAGTGAAATTTAGGGATGGACCAAGAGGGTCTGGTGCTACCTGGCCTACAAAGGTCGGAGGTTTGCGGAGTGCAGAAACAGATATGGAAGTGCAAATCATGGAGCAATGAGGAGGGGTGAGGGCAGAATCCTCTGCAGTGTGGAGATCCTCATGACCCTTGGTCCCGGGGATTTTAGTAGCTTGGTGTGGTGGGAAGCTAATTTCAGTTCATGTTTGGTGAGGAAGTGGAGACCTTGAGTAATAGTACTGTTTCAAGAAATGTGGAAGGAAAGGGAAGAGAGAAAGGGGAAAAGGAGGTCAAGGGTTTTTTTTGCTTTGTTTTGTTTTAAGAATGAAAGAGACTTGAGCATGTGGTAATGGAAGGAAAGAGGCTGGTTACCATTAAGCTAGCTTAAATCATGGAGGGCTTGGTCTAAGTCACATTCAGCAAGAG
This sequence comes from Dasypus novemcinctus, assembly GCF_030445035.2. Taxonomy (NCBI): domain Eukaryota; kingdom Metazoa; phylum Chordata; class Mammalia; order Cingulata; family Dasypodidae; genus Dasypus; species Dasypus novemcinctus. The sequence continues at coordinate 71,344,810 of NC_080693.1, read as the reverse complement.
TAGACATGAACGAACTCATTTAATCCCCACAAAAGGTCTGTGGGAGGTAGGTTCTAATTGGTCTTCTTCATTTATAAATGAGGAAACTGAGGCACAAAGAGGTTCAGTTGGCTTGAGGTTAACAGGTGATAAGAGGTCTCCATCTTACTTGGTCCATCTCACTTTGAATCAGGGAGCTAAAAGTGTCTCCTGGGTTTGAGGAAGAAGTTGAAGATTTTGGGGGGAGAAGGAATAATTTTTAGAACCAGGTCCTGGATGACACCGGAGGGGGATTGGACCAGAATCTTTGTGAAACTGGCATTTTTAGAAAAATGAGAAAGAATAAAGGTGAAAAGTTCACTCATGTGGGAAGGATAGTCAGGGAAAATGGTCAAAACTGGATAGAGAAAAGCTCCTAAATGTAGATGGATTTGGGACTAAAGAAAGATGCCTCAGGCATCGTGTGGGGAGAGGTTGGCCCATGACCTCATCCCCCGTGTCCCCCACACTGTCGTGGCTCCTTCGTGACTTCACAACCACTCTTCTGCCTCTCCTGGTTCTGTTTTGCAGAACTGTAGCCCACGGTGATTTCTCCCGCGCTCGGTGTCCTTGGATTCCTATTTATGGATTGATAGATTGCATTACTCTCAAAATTTGAGTCGAGTACATGGCACTCTGCTCTTTTACAGGATTATATCAAGAACAACCTACTGGGGTTTTCTTAAAAGTCTAATGACTTAAACATGGACTACATTTTTATTGGTGACTTACGTCAACCAGAAAAATCTTGTGCTGGGGCATATTGAAATCATTGCAGCATGGTTTAATATTTCCTATTTTAAATACTGAAGCTCGTGAGTCCTCTGAAACATTTCTGCATTCCAGTTAGCCTACAAAGGAAGTTTTATTCCTGACCCTGATTTGGTGGGGAGACAAAGAGATGCCTGTATCAAATGCTTACCCCTCCGCACACACCCGCACAGCTCCACGGTGTGTAGGAGTGCCTCAGTAATGGGCAAATACAATCTGATACTCCTATCGCATTATAGCTCTCAAGTAAGAAGGTAGCACTGTTTACTTATGAATTTGCCCTGCAAGCTAAGATTTAAATCCTTGGCCAATCAAATGGAAAAATAAACCGCTGGGAGTAGTGTTTTACTTTAAACCCATTATGGTAATTTTAAGTGAAAGTTTTCCAGGTATAAATACCCAGCTCCCTGCAGGAGGGAAAATGTAGCTGTAGGACTATCTTTATGAGTGCTCTTGGTGAGATTGAAGGAGAATGCATATAATACAGTCTTTCAGACAACTCAGCAGCAGCCCTAAATCCATTTATAAACAATTGGAGTAATAGAGCTATGCAGCATAATGTTAGGTTTCCATAATGATGTTATTTTTAAAAAATCAGAGGTTTAAATGGGGAAACGGGACATTATAAATTTGAATAAGTAAGCGTTCACTTTCAGTGAATCCAGAGATTCCCTTAGCTTTATTTTATTTATTGATTAGGTTGTTCAATTTAGGTTATGCAACAAGTTGTAGATTTTGGGTTATTCAACTAGAAAATGTGTATATCCCCAGGGAAAAGCTCTTGGCTATGCCTTGTGGTATGGGCCCTGCCGTGGCTTCCCCAGAGGTACCTGTACTTTGTACTGCTCGTGGAAGAGAGGAGTTCAAAAGTCAGCTGGGGGAAGCTGATGTGGCTCAGTTGATAAGGCCTATCTTGTGGGAGGATGAATTGGATCCCTTGGGCCTCCTGGTGAAAAAAGAAGAGAAAGCGTGCCTGCTGGGCGAGCCGAGTGCCCGCGTGAGTGCCCGTGTGGTGAGTCAGTGCTCACGTGGTGAGCCAGTGCCTGCATGGCGAGCTGAATGCCCGTGTGGTGAGTCAGTACCCACACGAGTGAGTCACGCAGCAAGATGGTGACACAACAGAAGAGAGACGAAGGGGAGAGTCAAGGTGAAGCGCAGCAGACACCAGGAACTGAGGTGGTGCAATTGACAGGGAGCATCTCTCCGCATCAGAGGTCCCCAGGATCGAATCCTGATGAATCCTAGAGGAGAAAAACAAAGAGAAGACAAAAAGAGAAATAGATACAGAAGATCACATAGCAAATGGACACAGACAGCAAAAACAGCAAGGGGGGTGGGGTGGGGTAGGGGAAGGAACAAATGTTAAAAAAAAAAAAAAGGCAACTGGCTGATCACTGATGATTTTGCATCTCAAGCAGTAAGGTTGCAGGCCAGCACCAAACTTGTTATTTCCCTGGAACTCTCAGCCTTAGCTCCCCACTCCCTGTTATGTGCACTCAAGTGCTATTTGCCTGGAATGAAAATAGTGGAGCATAAGTTTCTTGAATTACAGTGCCCAGTGCAGGCTCCTGTGCTGGAAGATGCCCAGGAAATATTTGTCAATAGTTTTCACTTTGTCCTGCTAGAAAAACTTCTGCAGAAAATCTCTGCCTCTAGGAACTTCAACTATCACCTAATTGTCAGGGTTGCCACTTCCAATTCTCAGTGTCTCCGGGGAGGGGGTCGTGGAGAAAGCTTCCTTTGATAATACATTGCAGCGTTACACTGCCGTATGTGCCAGGCATCATTGCATAATATTTTTAGTTTCTATTTGTGTCTTAGGCTCTCGTTCATCTTTTATCTATTTATTTACTTTTGGCAGGCCAGTATTTACAGGCTAGAGGAAGTTTGCTGCAACTTTGTCGTTAATCCTTAGCTGCAATAACATTCAATAACTGCTGAAACCTAATATCCTGCTATCACTGCCCAAGTGCGACATGGCTGCAAGGCCTTCTTGATGTAATTGAAATCCCTTATCCTGGCATTTCAGCCCTTCCTTTCTCTCCCATCCTGAGGAAAGGCAGAGAACTGCAACTGCCTGTATGTTGGTCCTTGACCATGTTGCCACGGTGGAAACCAACCTTCGTTCCCCAGAGACTGTGTACCAGGCAGGGGTGGGGAGGAAGAGCTGTGAATGGCCGTTGAAGATTTCATGACTGGTGAAGCCATAGTCCCTAAGGTGTTATTACCTAAGCCCCGGTGTTTGCTGCTCACTTCTAATCTTCCTGAAATAGCATGTGGATGTAATGATGAGTGGCTCAAAGCCAGCGGTATTCTCCTTTCCTTGGATTTGCCCAGAGGCCATCCACTCTTCTCCCAGTGATACCTTTTGGATCAGGTCCAGCTGTTGCTTCACATGGAAAACATACCTATATTTAGTGTCACCACTGAATTTTCCAGCATCAGCGTTCAGTTACTGCATGTTCATTTAATAATAGAGAAAAAACAACCCTCTGTGTAAATGCTATTTGAATTTCACAGTTAGAGTAGACATTTCCAGATTTAGTTGGCTTTAAAAAGTAAATTTAGAAGTTCCTGGTAGGTAAGACTTATTTCTCTAAGGCTTTGTAATCCAATAATTCAACCCCTGTTCCTTTGCATGTAAAATTAATTATTCCCAATAGGCACTCATGCCTGAATGGTAGATGTTTGAAAGTTCTTGGCAGAAGACTATCTGTGCTCTTCATTAGCAGTTGTTTTTCTTGAAAAAGTCAAGCATTTTGGTAGGAAAATTTGCTTTGCTGGGCTCTGCCAGGTTTCATGAGGCTGTGTTTCTACTAGTGGGCTCCAGGGGCTTCCTGTGGACAGTTATTGTGGTTGGTATGGAGGAAGAATGGAATACATTATTCTCACCTCTTTATAAAAAAAAAAAGGTGGCTTCCTTCCCTTCTCTCCAGCCAGCTGTCAGATTTGAATGCATGCCCCAGTTTGTTCTGTCATGCATTGAGTTAGTGGGCTGAGTGATGAGAGCTGGCAAGAGCCCATTAGAGTGATTGCCAATTGCCACACACACCTCAAATTCTCAATACAGAGGTCTCAGAAATCGGGATAACAGAGATTTGCCTCTGGGTTTTAGTACATTGATTTCTTGCTCATTTTCACTGCAGACCTCCCGTTAAAAAAGGCAGCTTTGCATTAAAACTGTGATTTCTTTATTGGTTTGTCTCTTTATTAAGATATGCCTTGCCCTGAAAAGCAAGTTTCACCAGATACTTCCATAGTACTTTGCAAAAATATCTCCAATGTATAGATGCTGGCAACATTCCTATAAACTAAAGATTTGTCTGGGTCACCTAAGGGTATGGTTGGAATCCAAAATAAACCTTGGTCCCAGGTGGCTAATTATCACTTTTCTCTATCATGCCTGGAAAATATGCGGCTTCTCTTGCCAGGAGTCGATGTCAGCAGAGAAAACACTGTCCAGACAGCTTCATGAACCATTGTAGGGGTTTTCTGTGCCCCTCAATGTCGTGGGAAATATGTTGGTGGCTATGAATCTTCTATGCTGAAGTTCAATATGAATCTGACAGTTAGAACTTAAAATCAGGAGAATACATTCGATCATGTGGGCTAATTACTTTATTTGGTTAGAGCCTGTTGCTAAGGAGGTCAAAATAAGGGGTCAGCCACCTAATTCTTTTCCGCCCAGTCCCCTTCTCCTGCCTGTCTGCAAGATGACAGAGGGCTGCGAGCTCAGTGCAGGGATTTACCACACCTGCAGAAAGAGCTCGTGTCATTGCCTGTGAATTCTTAGCAGTTCTTCATCTGTAGAAGACACTTCATTTCCAGGAAATCTAATTTCTGGATGTCTTTTTCATGTGGCTTCTTTGTTGCTTCAAAACAAAAGCCCAAGTTTTAACATTTTTATATCGTTAGGTAGGATGCAGTGCAACTAATTCTGTACTTGTTGTCTACTGGGCATACTGTTAAAATATGAGTTAAATTTATGAATTGTAATCTTTTTTTTTTCTGTCTACTTCTTTTTCGGTAGTCCGTCTGTCCATTTGTCCATCTGTCCATCCATCCATTTATGTGGTCTGAAACACGTGCCAGGAATCGTGCTAGCCTGAGAATCAATATAGTTTGTTGCCCACTGACATTCAAGTTTGTGTGATTCTTGCCCTCTGAAGAAAGGTTTTGCATTTCTTGTAATAAAAAGTAGATTTCTTCTTTATAGTTAAATTAGCACATTAGCAAAACGGTTGCTCTAGAATTTTACCATTTCTTAACTTAGGTGTTCATTCTTGAACATTACAAGTACCACAGACAGTCTGTCTTTAGTATAGTTATACAGATTTATGTGCGTTTCTTAGAAATTGGTAATAGATGGGCAATTCAAAATCACTGTAACTTTAAAAGCCAGACATCATCAGTTTGAAATGAACTGGGTAAGGTTTTGTGCATTTGTGTAATTTGTTGTTAGAACCACCTGTGACTCCAAGAAGGTTATGCTCAATTACAGATTATTAAAATTGGCGCTGACACTAATTCACTTTCTGTACCTCCTCTGAGTAGACGAATGATAGACAGCAAAAGGAATATTTTTGGAAAACATTCTCTAATCACAATAGACTTTCAAAGGCAACTGTAGGTCCATGGCATGTTATTTGCAGAAAAACTGAAATTATGCAAAAGAAGAAAAATATTTGGAAGGAAAAGAATTTTAATCTGATTATTCAGTGTTTAAAAAGGCCTTCCAGCTATGAGATTGTGTTGAATATATTTCACTGATTGTTAGTTAATTAGTACCTTTACAATAGTAAAATTTACTCAAATCACTGCATTTTACAGCATTATTTTAGACAGAAGGTTGTCAAACATTTTAATATTATAACTCAATCTTTGAAAACTAGTTAGTAAAAATAAGGGAATACATTTATTAGTTGGCAACTAATCATTTGAATCAGTGAGTTGAAATTCAAGTTAAAGCGCTATGTATGTGTTTGGTAAACTCATTCAAGTGAGAATGTCCAGACCCATAATTTGTTTCCTAATTTTGCTTTTTTTTTGGTTTATCTGATTTTGAAAAATGTATTTTTAGACTTATTTTATCCATATTTACTGCGAAGAGTCATTTAATTTTACCTTTACCAGAGATTAGGGCAGAGAAAGAGAAGATCAAATAACAGACCTGATAATTTGCTGTTTGTAACTAGTTGGTTTGATGTGAGAGAAGTCTGGTTCTTTTGATTGGCATAGTGTTTGCAGTTATCAGAAAGCCTTAATTTTTGTTATGTTTTTTGAGTTACCACTTAGATTTAGAAAGCATTTTGAGGTCTGCTCATGAAAGATGAACAGACTAGAGTTGAGGTTGGGTGGGGAGTAGGAGTAAAACAGGCTTCAGAGCGTATCTCCCTCTCTCTCCACTTTCACCATGAGGTCATTTTTGGAAAAACTTGGATACTTCTATGAGGCCCTAAGGGATACGGGGTATATCTTGTGCCTTATTTATGGCATATAAGACAGGAAATACCCTTCTTATCTTGGAATCCTGTGCAGAGTGCCCATGTCGTTGATGAATTAAATTTATGATTAAGATTATTCATTATTCCAGGGAAAGGAAAACTTAAGAAAGCAAATGCCTCTTGCCTGTATGAGTGTGTCCAATGGCCCTATACAATATATCCTCTCAGAGGTACAGGGAATATTAAGAAATTATTTACATCTCAAGAAATTAAGTAAAGATTTGAGTATAGGTTCTTATTTAAAGAAATGTGTGTGCTCAAATCAAAATTTCATTTTGATTTGATTTCAATGAAATCAGAAGTTCTCAGTGTTCTGAGAGGTCCAGATAGAAATCAGACTGAGTTGTCAGCTGCTACTGGTCTATCATCATCTGCTTTGTCTGTCTGTCCATCCATCCATCCATCCTTGAGTTCCACCAACAAGAATCAGCTGGATGCCTTTTTGACTGCCAGTTGTTATGTCAGTCTGGAATGAGTGTGAGGACTGGTCAGCATCTACCTAGTCCTTGCCACAAAAGTTCATAGTGAATATATTAATAGATTTCTGCCTTGGGAATATCTCTTTAGTTTTGTAGGTGTTATTAGGAGGGAAGATTTTTTTTGATTACTGAAAGTGATGATACCTCCATAATTATTTGAGGAGTCCTACTCTTTGTGAGGACTCTGTATATGTATGTTGTAAGCATTTCAAAAATATTTCCCAATATAATGAGATAACTCATAAATGAGTGCCAGAGCTCAAAAATAGCCAGAGTATGTATGTTGCTTTGTTACTGAACATTGTACTAAGTTATTCATTTTTCTGGTTTCCTTGGCTTGAGGGACAGGTTACAATTGCTAAAATTCCTACATAAATTATGATGTCTGAAGTACTACATAAAACTGCATCTTAGCATTTTTTAAATCCCCCCCTGTCCCCCGGTGGCTTGCTTGCTGTCTGCTCTCTGTGTCCATTCGCTGTGCATTCTTCTGTGTCTTCTTGTCCCTTTGTTGGGTCATCTTGCTGCGCCGGCTCTCCGCAGGTGCGGGCCAGCCTGCCTTCACAAGGAGGCCCTGGGAAGCCAACCCAGGGCCTCCCATATGGTAGATGGGAGCCCAGTCGGTTGAGCCATAGCCACTTCCTTGCATCTTAGGTTTTTAAAAAATGGTATATTGTTATTCTTGGTCTCTGAGAGCAATTCTGTAAAATCCGTTCCAATTCATTAATTTTCCTAAGTAGTTGAACTCTTAAACCTGGCCAGTAAATGACTTCCTCAGAAGTGTGTTTCTTCGCTGGACCTGGGTTTGCTCTTTGCTTAGGCTTAGAGACTCTCCCACCTCTCATTGAGCTCAAGTGAGCCGATTTTCGTATAGCATGAGTATTTTCTGTTTGTTGTTTGAGAATACTCAAATCCTTAAAAAGAGTAAGCTTTGGGCTTTTTAGACACAATTAAACATTTTAAGGTTATCTATGCTTTTACCATTTTACTGTAAAAGTAAAACACCATTAAAACCCATCCTGAAATTAGATTTTTTGTCCCCTGGAACAGTGACTCTCAATGCATGGTCTATGAATGTTTGAGACCTTTTCAGGGGATCTGTGAGATCAGACCTGTTTTTTTTTTTTTTTTTTTTTTCATTTTCATTGTGATGACATTTGCTCTCATAGTACAAAAGCAATGCTGTCTTAGTGTGAGCTAAGGCAGTGGTGTAACTCTGTGCTAGGAGTTGTCAGAATCTTCACCACCACATGCTCACAGTCAAAATGTAGAGAGGGAAGTGGACTTGGCCCAGTGGTTAGGGCGTCCGTCTACCACATGGCAGGTCTGCGGTTCAAACCCTGGGCCTCCTTCACCTGTGTGGAGCTGGCCCATGCCCAGTGCTGATGCGCGCAAGGAGTACCCTGCCATGCAGGGGTGTCCCATGTGGCGGGGGGAGCCCCATGCGCAAGGAGTGTGCCCTGTAAGGAGAGCTGCCCAGCGTGAAAGAAAGTGCAATCTGCCCAGGAATGGTGCTGCACACACAGAGAGCTGACACGACAAGATGATGCAACAAAAAGAAACACAGATTCCTGTGCCCCTGACAACAACAGAAGTGGACAAAGAAGAACACGCAGCAAACAGACACAGAGAACAGACAAACTGGGGTGGGCGGGGTGGGACGGGGAGAGAAATAAAATAAATAAATCTTTAAAAAAATTGTGAATGAAAAAAAGTTTCTCTTAAGAATGTCCTCAGTGAAGGGTTTTTAATTTTATTAAACCCTGACCCTTGAGCTACATGTCTTTTTTTTTTTTTTGAGATACTGGGGGTTTGAATCTAGGACCTTGTACATGGGAAGCAGATGCTCAACCACAGAGCTGTATCTGCCCTCCTATATGTCTTTTTTATATTCTTTGTGATGAAATGGAAAATACATGTAAAGCACCTCTACTGTATTCTGAAGGATGACTGCCTTAAGAGAAAAAAAATCTTGCATGACTCTTTTGAGTTACTAGCTGAAATAGCTGCCTTTTTCATGGAATAGCATTTTTTCATTGAAAAAACAATAGACACATTGTGGTAATTCAGATTTGTGCATTTGTCAGGCATTTTCTTTATTAAAAAATGAATGATGTTAGCCTGTCACTTCAAGGGAAATAACTGATTCTTGTCCTGAGACCAGAAAGTTTGAGAAACACTAGTCCAGGAAAGCTGGAGAGCTACACACTCTTGAGCTGAAGGGACCTGATTGCTCCATGAGTTACTGCAGAGATTCTTGTCAGCAGTGTTTTTTCTGGTTTTTGGTATCCTGATGTGGTGTATTTGCCAAGTGTTTCTTACTTATTTCAGTGGCTAGGTAAATATGTTTTTGTGTTTGGGTTAATAATTGCATGCAAATCTATCACCTCACCCTTTCCCTGCTACATATGTATCTAACTAGGGATGTTTTTGCATTTCTTAAGGAATATGACCAGCTTGGCAGGAGTTCTGGAGTTTTTGAACCTTTGCTAATAAGTTTGCTTGGTGATTGTCTTTGGTTTCTGTTCCTGTGTGACAATATGATTCAAGCAGATGTTACCTTCCATAGTCTCTAACCACTGTACTAAAGGAAATAACAAAAAGGAAGGGTCTGGTTTAATAAATTATGGGATCTCCTTACATGACATGTTATGAAGCCACTGAAAATTATGTTTTAAAGACCAGGTAGTGACACAGTTAATGTTAAGAAAAATGGAAGTGTATAGCTATGCCAGGGAAATAACCCACAAAAGAAAAAAACATTTTCTATATTTGCAGAAAAAAAAAGAAAAAAAAAGAAAAAACTGCTAGGCACACCAACGTGGTAACATTTGTCACTGGATGCTGGCATAATGGGTAGTTTTTTCCTTTATATTCTTCCACATTTTCCAAATTTTCTAAAGTGGGCTTGGGTTTCTTTTATAATCAGTAATAAACTTTTTAAAAAAGGGAACAACTTGTCTCTATTTCATAGTGAAGTCGTTTGGTCTCTGTTGACATTAAATTCAGCAGTATTATATATTTAACCATGCTTGTTATGTATGATGCTATCATTGAATTTAAATTTCCGTATGGTGTTCATTTAGAAAATAAGGTAGAAAAGAATCTCTGTGGACTTTCTTCCTCCAAGAAGGGTATATCTCAAGATTGATTCGGAGTGGCTTACCTATCTCACTGCTTGAAGAGAATGCCCTTTGTAATTTCACAGCGATCCATAGGAGATTAGAAAGTTGGGGTAAAGTGGCAGTTTATTGACACTTGCTCAGTGGTAAATTATTAACTTTTGGTTCAAGGGACCTTGAAAGTCCTGAGCTACATATTCAGGAACACAATGCCGGGAGGAGGCTTTAAAACCAAAACACCAGGTTTCTAAGAGCATTTTTAAGGCATTTTTCTTTGTTTTTACAAAGATAAAAAGTTGTCTTAAATTGAAGTGAGAGAGAGAAGGTTTATCTTCAAGGAAAAAAAAGTGCAAGCTTTCTGACCTCTGCCCCACTATTAAATGCCCCTGGTCAGGTGATTTTTTTGGGTAGGTCCAGGATAACGGACTTTACCTGGTTGCTGTAAATGCCAACCCACCTGCACTTGCAGGTTGTATGTGTTCCTATGCCCCAGGTACCCATGTGCCCTGGAGAATTCTGGTTGCATACCTGGCACACAGCATTCCATAAATGTTGTTTGAATGAATGAATGGGTGGAATTCTACCCTTAAGGAGAGACCTTTCACTTGTGGGTTTTTCTTAATCATCGGTAACTCTTTCCAAAATCTCCCATCATGGAAAGAGCCTGTACCATTGTTACGTGCTTACTGTGGTGACTGATATGCAGGACACCGCAGGTGACAGCCATGTGGGCAGCATGATCCTGGACTCCTACAGTATGGGCCAGCTGCCGTCCTGACAAGCTGAGCATGGACCCCAAGGAAAGGGGTGAGGCAGGGTGGGGAGAATGCAGGCTATGCAGAAAGCTGGGGCAGGATGGCATTTAGAGCAGGAGCTCTTACCCTTTTTTGTTCCATGGAGCCCTTTGCCAGGCAGGTGAAAACAACGGACCCCTTACTAAGTCCACACTACAGTGTGTATCATTTAATAAATATATCACACCCATACCAACCCATCCCCACAAGAATAATGTTTAATTCAAGCTGGCAGATCCCTGGTTAAGAACCCCTGATTTAGAGCAACTCCACGTGTGTTCCTGATGATCAGAAGCAGAAGGAAGGATACACAGAGAGTTACAGGAGCTCACACTGCAGAGGCATGTGGGGCTGGGGAAAGGTGGCATGTGGCTGGCGGCATGGACAGACACTTAAAGATGCCCATGCCATGGAAAGCAGACTTGGCCCAGCGGTTAGGGCATCCATCTACCACATGGGAGGTCTGCGGTTCAAACCCCGGGCCTCCTTGGTGCGTGTGGAGCTGGCCCATGCACAGTGCTGATGTGCGCAAGGAGTGCCAAGCCATGCAGGGGTGTCCCCCGTGTAGGGGAGCCTCATGCACAAGAAGTGTGCCCTGTAAGGAGAGCCACCCTGCGCGAAAGAAAATGCAGCCTGCCCAGGAATGGTGCTGCATACACAGAGAGCTGACATGACAAGATGACGCAACACAAAGAAACACAGATTCCCGTACCGCTGACAACAACAGAAGCGGACAAAGAAGAACACACAGCAAATAGACACAGAGAACAGACAACTGGGGTGGGGAGGGGGAGATATAAATAAATAAACCTAAAAAAAAGATGCCCATGCCAGACCTTGACTCCTGTCTAGAGTGGCCTGCCCGTATACCTTGAGCCTTTTCACAGGCTGGTCACGTGCTTGTCCTAGACTAAGCATTTTAGGTAGATTAGTCTTGAGTGGGCACCGTTGTTATCCTCATTTTACAGATAAGGAAATACCTTGAGGTGTCAAAAAGTTGAATAGGCCATGTAACTGGTAAGAGCAGGTGCTGGGCTTTGGTGCCAGGCCAGCTCACTCTTGCCTTTGTCGCCTCCTATTTCTTCCTGTTCTGCAGGATGCATCCTCCCCTGGAACTGCCCGTTCTGGGCACCAGAACCTCCGTCATGCTTTGTCTGAGATCTACGCTTCCAAATGTTGCAGTACCCGAAGAGGTTCTGGAATTCTGGCCTTTACAAAGACAGTACAAAGAGTATTTTTATTTTTTATTTATTTCTCTCCCCTTTCACCCCACTCCCCGGTTGTCTGCTCTCTATGTCTATTTGCTGCGTCGTCTTTGTCCGATTCTGTTGTTGTGAGCAGCACAGGAATCTGTGTTTCTTTTTGTTGCGTCATCTTGTTGTGTCAGCTCTGTGTGTGAGGCACCATTCCTGGGTGGGCTGCACTGTCTTTCGCGCTGGGTGGCTCTCCTTACGGGGCCCACTCCTTGCACGTGGGGCTCCCCTATGCGGGGACACCCCTGTGTGGAGGACACCCCTGCGTGGCAGGGCACTCCTTGCGTGCATCAGCACTGTGCATGGGCCAGCTCCACACAGGTCAAGGAGGCCCAGGGTTTGAACCTCGGACCTCCCATGTGGTAGACGGACACGCTAACCACTGGGCCAAGTCCGCCACCCACAGAGTATTTGAATGTCATTAAATCCATAATGTGGTTTGCTGGAGTTTACTCTATTATTAAAACCTAAGTATAATTATACATCTGCTGCTGGACCTAATATCACGCAATTGTCTGGCTAGATGTTAACTTCTGGTCCCTACCTGGAAAGAAATGGGGAAGTCTGTAGCCAGGGCAGCAGAGGAATTCAGCTTTGGATTGTCTTCTTCGGTGGTTCTGGTTTTCCCTTGCCTGGACAGTCTCCATGACTGGTCTGTTCCTGGGCTGCAAGGATTGCTTCAGGCCCTTGGACATGCAGAGAATTTGCAGTCTGTCTCTAATTGCTCTGGGCTCCCAGCTTTAAGTAGAGCAAGCACTCATCAAATGTGCTGGCCGAGAGCTCCAGGGCTCTCTTTTCCTAACGGCACACCACCCAAGGAAAGGAGGGTCCTTGCCTCCACTGTTACTGCCAAGTGACTACCATCATTACTTATTAGCCAGGCATGAGTTGTGGTCTTTTGCTGGGCTGTCTCTCAGGCAGTGGAAGGTGAATAAACATTATTTGTCCTGGTAGAGACAGGTATTTCTCTGTTGAACTCCAGTTTTGAAATTGCTCACTTCACTGCAGAAAACACTTAGAAGTCCTGGGCTGCTCTTTGTGCCTCACAGTCTCAGGACACATCATGCAGCTGTTGTTGTTTTTTTTTTAATTAAAAAATTTTAAAAAAATATATAACTGCTTAACTTGTTTATTTCCTGCCATACGAGGAATACAAACCACATTTACCATGCACAACAATCTTGGAAGAACTGTGCACACTTTCTGTTCCCCAAATTAGCTACATTTGAATGTAGTCCTCTTCATGGAAGCACAGAGAGCTCATCACACCCCTCTGTGGACTTCCAGTGAGTTCGAGTTTCACTGTCTCCCACTGAAGAAGGACAGGCAGGAGTGAAGGCATGGCATGACTTGTTTGAGAAGATGGGGATGGCTTGCAGATTTCTGTGGGTTAAGAAGGTCTAAGAGCTCGGAGGGGAAACTGTCCTCTTACAGATGAGCCTTGTGTAATAAAGTCTTGAAGACTGAAGTGGAAATCTTGGGGATAACCAAGTCTTCAAGGCATATATCCACTCATTTCTTCATATGAAGAGAATTTAACCCTGAAAAAAAGGGAAGGATTGGAATTTTCACTAGTTTGTTGATAATACCTTATTTTTAAGCTGTAATGGGAAACAGTCTTAGGTTTTAAGTTAGTGGATGAATGTGTGATGATAAGAGTCAAAACGCTATATTACACAGTAAATTGTATCACATGATCCAAAAGAGATCATTTTACTATTTTTCTGCTCCTACTTCACGTGCAAACCACCATCTCCTGCTTTCACTGAGGAAGAAGAGAAGTGAAACCAAACGGTTTTGGTTGAATAATTTAGAGAAAGAGAAGGGGGACAAAAGTCAGAATCAGCTAGCATTTGGGATACTTTGTCACAGGGAACTCACAGGGTCTTCTAACAGAAAAGAAGGGGTTGTCCCTGTTTTGCCTTGTGACCATTTACCTCTGTTACAAGTTTGCATGAATTTGTAGAAACTCAACTAAGGCAACTTTTTTTTTGGTGGACTTATTGAGTGGTTTTCTGCATTATAGGGACAGGTGTTTCCAAAATTCCTTTCTTTCTACTTTTTGCTTGTTACCCATCTCATTTTTTTTCATTGTGACTCTATAGTTCTGGGCCATTTTTATTCATCACTGTATCCCTAGCACCTAGAGAGTATTGTAGGCAATTAATGAATATTTGTTGAATGGATCGTTGGATGTATGTAACTCAAATATATAAGAACGTTAAAGGAATATAATAAGGGCATGTTAATGATCCAAAAAGGCAGTGATGATCTTCATCAGCTTCAGGGCTCTATGCGATGATCGTGAAGTAAAGAGGCTCAGCTGAAGGCAATCAGCAGGACAGACTTCTCATAGCCAACTGTGCATAGCCTCCCAGCATCATCATTCAAATATGACAGTTGTTTTTATATACCATGGCACTGTATCTTTTAAACGGTGGTTGCATTATTTGTAGCAATTTTAAAATTCATTCATTCAACAAAAAATAGGCAGACAGGGCTCACCTCATTTGATTGAAGCGTTATTGCAAACAAAGAGGTACTATTAGCAAAAGCATTGGGATTGACAGTGGAATTTCATTTTAATCACTGTGCAGTGGTTCCAACCAGATTACAGGGAGGCTTTTGTGTCTGTAGTTATCAAGCTAGTACTTTCCTTTTCATCCCCAGCCCTGCCCAACGCAAACTTTTATGCACCATGGTAAATAGCTTTGCTTGTCAACATGGCCATGATTCCATATTTGGAAAACTTTATTTGGAGTTTACAGATATGAAATTTTTATACTTTAGAGAGGTTTGATTAAAATTTCATCTTTAAACAAGAGATTTATTAATCAAATTAATAATGTGGAACTATATACCTAAGAAAGACTTAGATTACTTCTATATATCATTAGCAGCATCATTTACATACAATAATTGTTAACCTGATTAAGAAGAAAACCCCTAAGGGAAGCCATATACCAGTCCTGGCCACTGTTTGCACTTGAAAATAGGTTATTATCGAGAATTTTAATGCATACTGGTTTTCTTCCCAGGTAATCTGCAATAATAAGTACGGTTCAGTTGAATGGCTTGCCCCCAGTTGAGATAACACAATCATATTATGCAGTAAAAAATATGGAAAGCACACTTAACAGTTCTGGAATCTTATACAGATAGCTCTAATTAGACTGGGAGTGCTTCTGTGGAGCTGGATGTGTTTAAGAATCCAATCTTTTAAGTGCTGGTGATGTCAGTTTTGAAACAGCAGTATGCTGATTCATTTCACTGTGAACCCTTTGCTAGCTGCGGTGTCCTTCAGCTAATAGAATCAAGTGCTTGTGTTCAAGTTTTTTAAGAGCATAAAAACCCCGTTTATTAAAACAGTTCTCTTTGGCTCTTTGTAGCATTATGATAATGCAGTCTTAGCAGAAATGAAAAAACAGCTCTGAACTCCTATGGGGAGGCTTGAGAGGGGAGTCATTCTTTCATGTTGTCTGTCCTCAGCAGAAGCATCGTTTCTTTCCTAATCAAGGGCTCCTCTCAGTTTGCATTGCACACTTTGAGAATCTTTCCAGAAAAAAAGAACAGCAAGTTCTCTGGATATCTTCCATGATTTTCTTCAGTGTTTATGTAACATAAACTCCCATTCTTTTTAGAAATTCACATATTTAAAATACATATTCCTCGAAATCAGAGTGAATGATGGGAAAGCGGTTTTCCAAATCTAGAATATCAATCTGTGAAAAAAAATCCATAATCTGAATTTGGTTTATAATGTGGATTTGCTCCTATATACAGTGCAAGAACATCAAAGATAGGTCTCTGTGCCGTTTCTGTAGGCACGAGTCCGGTGAGATACTGTTTGTATGTAGACATTCAAGGAAACGGTCGCTGGTTCTGTTGCTCATAGAAACGTGTAGCATCCAGTTTTTGAGTTAACGCTGTCGGAGCATCCTGCATGGCTGAATGCTGCTAGATTCTTGCCTATTCCTGACTGATCCAGGAAAGTCACATCTCTGTGAGTGAGTTTTTCCTCCCACCTCTCTCAGGATCCACACACATCTCACATCAAAGCCACGGTCACCCAGCCCTCTTATTTGTGTTTACCTTAATGGTCCAGGTTTGCCTTATTCATTGTCCCCTGAGCGTGGTTTCTGTTTTCTCTGTCCTGCCCACCCAGGCCATCACGTCCCACAGTGCTCTGATATGACTGTTACTGTTTGCTGCTTGTTACGTGGAGAAAATTTGCCAACTCCACCTCAACCCACTGCTTGAGGCCTTTTGTTTTCATTGTCAAATGTGTCAGTGAGGCAGTTTTGCTAAAATCAGAGTGAAGTTATATTCATAATGCTTTGCAGGAAGAGAAAAACAATGGGTGGTTCTCTGCTCTGCTTACCTGATCCTGAAGCTAAACATGGTGCAGGAAAACAAATGTAAGGAATTCAGAAAAGAGGACTCATTTTTCAAACCCAGGGATTCCAATTAGCTTTTTATTTCCTTGCACGTTCTTATGCTTTTGAATGCCTTGAGTACTTGTAATGGTTTTACTCTAGTGAGACAACATTCTTTTGGAGGAGTGGGAATTGTGTTTTAAAAGGATTCTTAGAGGTGGTGCTTTTTGGCAGAGAAGAAGGCAATTAGTGTGTGCCAGGCATGGGCTCACCTGCACAGATTTCATTCTTGTGACGTAATCCTGTGAAATAATTCTGATGAGTCTAGCTTTACTCATGAGGACAATGGATCTTAGTTTGTCTAAGTCACTATGTGGCAGCAAGTGACTGAGCTGCGTGGTGGTCAAACCCAGCTCTGCCAAGTCTGTGTCTTATTGTTGCTTCTGTGTACACCAGCACTGGAAAATGGGAAAGATGTAGTTGGTTGGAGAAGAGAGAGGGCATTTCAGCTTAGGAAAGCAGCAAGGGTGAAGGTGTAGACTGGAGGTGAGCATGAGCTGGGGTATGAAGAGGACAGAGGACAGATTAGTCCCACAGGAGTGGAGGGTTGGTGGAAGGGTTGGGGAAGAGAAGTTTGGCAGGGAGGTCAGGCCTGAATGCAGAGGGCCTTGTAAAGCAGACTGGGAGTGGGGGATGGCTTTTGTCAGCTGTAGGAGCCCTTGTAGGTTTTTGAGGAATGAAATGAGTGACAACTTGCCAACAGTGTTTGCATCCTAAAGATTTGTCAGGGTGTGTTGTGCAAAGTGGATTAGACAGGCAAGAGAGTTCAATTAGTGCTAGTGGGTCAGGTATGCAGTGGGGGCCCAGACCAGGGGATGGCAGAGTTGAAGAAGGGAGCAAATTTGGGTGGTTGCAAATGGGAGATGTGCTGGGTTGAAGAGGAAGGTTTTTGTAGACACCGTGTGTTGATGGTCTACCCAGTTGCCAGTCTCCTGCCTTCTTTGCTAGCAGAGTTCCAGTTTTGTCCAGGGGTCCAACCCTTACCCATGTGATTTAGGGATAAATTCTGATTGGTCTAAGTCAATCATGGCAATCTTGTTCTTCTTGCCTAGGTGTGGAATGTGATTCATGTCCTGTCAGTGAGATATCTGGCATCTGGTAAAGGTTTCCTTGCCCTAAAAAGGGGCACAAGAAAGAAGCCATTTCTGTTTCTGCTGGCTGTTGCCAAATGTGCATGTACCTCTTGGAGTTGTGGCAGCCACTTTGTGATCATAAGGAAAGCTAGCTTTGTCAGATGGCAAAGCAGAAGGCAGAGGGAAACAGGCCTTTCATACCTGTTTGAGTGGCTGAATTGACAACAAGACTGTACTGCCTCAGGCCTTCCTTGTGTTGTAAGATAAATAATCTTTATTGTTTATGCCAGGAGTTGGCTAAGTATACTGGGCAGACTGCCTATCATCTGTTTTTGTCAATAAAGTTTTATTGGAACATGGCAATATCATTCATTTACATATTGCCCATGGCTTCTTTTGCACTAAACAGCAGAATTGAGTTGATGCCAAAGAGACCATATGACCTGAAAAGTTTAAAATATTTACCATCTGGCCCTTTAGAAAAAAAGGTTGGCTACCCTAGTTTAAGCCATTTTGACTTCAGTTTTTATAATTATTTGCTTTGTTATAGAAAGTTGCTGGTCTTATTTTGTATGTATTATTTGGACATTATTGTGTAGATAAGGACTTTGGAGGTCACATATGCATTCAGGTCTGAAGAGGTACATTGGGGATTTAGTTGCACATCTCAGAAACCAATTTAGAAAGAGTTTCCAAAAATAAATGGTCAATAATATAAAATGCAGATTGGTTGCAATTCAATATGTTGGTAAAAAGCAGGAGTCTGATAGCAGGTGCTTTAAAAGAATGAAAAGGAAGAAAATGCCAATAGGTAGATTAATGTATTTCCAAGTTAAAATATAAGATCCATAAATTTCAGTTATGAAAGTGAGTAAAAAGTATCTTGATGGTTCCAGATGTGAAAAATTAATAATTAGTCTGACTTGCTTCAGACAAAGAAAAAGTTAGGCACAATTGTATCCCTTGTGCTTTGTTTTTATAGCTTCTATGATTCCTGTTTCTTTCCCTTGACTTTGGGACTGGGCAGAGAGTTAAGATATGCATGAGACCCTTAGTTTATGACTGTTTCTTGCTTTTATGATTCTTTTTATCTTAAATAAGACCTCCCCCCTGCTCCATACTTTAATGACCCAGCTCAAGCTATTGTCCTCTGCAGATTCCTCCCTGTGGCTGGAATTGCACATCCCAGCACACTTGAGTGAACAGGGATAGAGGAACCTGATGGACTGACTTGATGGGAGGGATATATGATCAGAAAAGGTGAATCCATAGGCCTTTGGACAAAGCAGTGGTTTTAGTAAAGGCATTGAGCAGTCTTCAGAGTACTAATGAACAGATGAGATGTCAAAGGAAGACAGTATGTGCCAAGGATGATTTATTTGATCACTTCAGGGGGAAAAAATGGTTGGCATCTGTATTAGTTAGCCAAAAGGGGTGCTGATGCAAAATACCAGAAATTGGTTGGTTTTTATAAAGGGTATTTGTTTGGGGTAGGAGCTTACAGATACCAGGCCATAAAGCATAAGTTACTTCCCTCACCAAAGTCTGTTTTTAAGTTTTGGAGCAAGATGGCTGCCGACATCTGTGAGGGTTCAGGCTTCCTGGGTTCCTCTGGGCTCAGCTCCTGTTTTCTCCACAAGGACAGCTGTAGACTACCAGGTGAACAGCTCTGTCTCTTTCCCCAGGGCTTCAGCTTAAGACTTCAGCATCAAACTCCAACATCAAAACTCCAACATTAAGAACCCTCAATTCTGTTCTTTGCCATGCCTTTTATCTCCATCAAGGGTGGAGTCTCAATGCCCTAATCATAACTCAATCATGCCCAGGTTACAGATCAGATTACAAACAATCCAATATCTATTTTTGGAATTCATAACCGTATCAAACTGCTACAGCATGCTATCAGAATTCAGGGGAAGCTGCATGAGGCATTTCTGAAAAATTGAGAGCTGGTCCAGAAAAGTTAAGCTGGTAACTCTGAAGAGGAAGGTGACTACTAGCAACGGAATTTAACTTGATGAAACAGGAGTAAAGGACCATTGAAGACGTGAATGTGAAATTAGATTTTTGGTTAGCATAGCCCAGCTAAAGATACTTAAGAGCCGTTCATGCACATGGAATTGGTAGCTAAAAATTTGAGATAAATTATTTATTTTCAAATGTGTTGGAAGGTCTCAGGGGGTGGTGAAGAATGCCTCTGTTACTGGGAGATTACTTTTGTGATTGTTTTTCTGGCTTTTCTACCAGACTCAAACTGCATGAGTCCAGGTACTATGTCTGATATGTTTCTGCCAACATCTGACATCGTTCTTGATATTTAGTAGAGGCTCCATAAATATGTGTTAAAATAAATGTGTTTTTACTCCAAATTTTATAGGAATTGTATTTTTAAGATGCTATAGTCAGTCTAGCTTCAGGTAGTGGAAACATTTTCAAAATGAAAATTTGCTAACTAGCTTTGATACAGTTTGATTTTATGAACTTAATAAATGTGTGTGAATGCCTATATTGGATTTTACTTTATTTTCATTATCCAATTTTGGTATATTTAGTGGATGAAATGGCTTTCCAGAAATAGAATCCCAATTAATATCATTATGACTCTAAGAAATAAGGGTTTTCCCCTTCACTCTGGTTTGGTTGGTGATTACCATTTAAGAACCAGTCAGTAATAAGTCAGGGGTTGCATGTGTTAATACATTGCACAGAATGTAAGGCTGGGAAGAGATTTTAGGGATAGTTCCATTTTATATTTTTATTCACCAGATGATGAAACTGAGGTTAAATTCCCTACCCAAGGTCCAACTTCTGATTATTTTTAGGGAGGGGAGCTACCACCTATACAGTACTGTCTCTCCCCTCAAAGGTATGTACATGCCTTCCCTCCCTCCCGCCCCAGCCTGTCTCTGCGTTCCTTTGGAAGCATGAGCAAGCTAATTGGAGCTTGCTGTCGTCAACTGTGGAGTGACATGGCCACACTGAGCGTGCATGTGTAGGATGCCATTTTTGTTTGAATTTCCAAGCTCCTACAGTTAAGCAGAATCATCTGGGATTTGTGCTTGCTGGCACAGAATATGGATAAAAGGCTTCTTTTTACTGAGAAGTCATTAAAGTATTTTACTTTCTGTGGTCATAACTTCAGGACATCTGCAGTATGAATAGAAGGGTATAGAAGGGTCTTGAGGTGGGTCACAGTCCTTCTTGTCGATAACTATATAAATGAAAAATCTGGGCATTCGTATAGTGGAGTCCATCTTCATAGGAGTATCTGTTGACTTGTGCCTTGGATAGCAGGATTAGTGGATAATGGGTGGGAAAGCATTACTAGAGGAATATCAGGGGAGAGATTGCATCTGACTGTTCTCTGATTGACTTAAGATATTTTTTTAAAGCGAAACCTTTATTTTGACAGAGTTAGCACCTGTTAATATAAGTGTATACTCATACTTGGGGCCGGCGTCTTTAGTCTGTGTAGTACAGGGGTTCTTAACCAGGAGTCTGTGAGCTTGAATGGAAAAAAAAAATCAACTCATTATCTTTATTTTCTCCAACTTCTAACTGAAATCTAGCATTTCTTTCACTTATTAATATATGCAATAAATAACATTAGTCTTCGTTTCATATCATGTTACAGTTGTTGCAAATCTCGAAAAAAATCACGCTCATCCGTACTTCAAAATTACGATAGTTGTTAGACCTGACGCTAGTTGAGTGCCATAAAACTATCTGCCGCTACAGTCTGAGAAGGGGTCCTTGGTTTTCATCTGACTGGCAAAGGGATCCATGGAACAAGAAAGGTTAAGCACGTTCGAGTAGTAGAATGCTGTTTTCTCTGCATCCTTCAAGGCCCCAGTGTATGCTGCTGAGGACCACTATATATGGGTAGTGCTAGACGAAAGTTTCCTTTTCTGTCGCTGTTCAACCCCTCAGGGGCTCTTCTCTTCTGTGTTGGGAGCTGATCAGCCCTGTTCCCGCTTGGCTGTCAGGCTTCTGGCTTTAGGTAGATTCTTGCAGGGAGAGAAAATTCCCTGCCTTTCTCCAGGACAAGACCCTTGGGCCCATGGGCTTTGGGGGCATAGAACACAGAGAGACCCTTGGCATGCCTTGGGTCCCGGTGGCACAACTGCGGAGAGCCAGCAGCTCCTGGGTGTGGGCAGGGGCCATGCGTGGGCCCCGGCAAGCTGCCAGAGTCCCCTGCACCTCTCCACCTGGCTCTTCCAGGAATGGCCTCTCTTTGGAAGGGCTGGAATCTGAATCTGGGCCAGGGGTCTGCAGGTGCTCTGGGGCCAGCTCTGCCAGGCATGAGCCCGGCAAGGGCTTCTAGATTGGAGTTGCCGCAGATCCCAGGTCTGTACCCAGCACAGCTGGGTTATCAGTCATCGGGTGAACTCACACCGACAAGGTTAATTTGCACCCAAAGGCCATTCCTTCTTTTTCTCTTTGCCCACACAGATACAAAGTGAGTGTGGCTCTCAGAAAACTTTCTGGGGCACAAGGAGATGGTGCCTGACTGGGCACAGAGGTGGAAGATGGCTATTTAAAGTCAAGCTTCCCAGTAGCGTAGCTGGATTACTGTTGATTGCTCCAGTTCTTTTCTGTAATCCTTTTCTTCCATGCAGAGAGGGAAAGTCCAGCTGGCTGACTGGCAGAGCGCTTTGCAAGGAAATCATTGCACCCAACGAGAAGTGAAATGTTGGTTTGCTTCGTAGGGAGAAACTGCTTTGTGGAAGCTGGCCTGGGCCTCAGGTCTCTAATAAAATCACAGCCAGCTCTCATCATCCACACTGGAAAATTTATTTCTGTTTGTGCACCGATAATGACTAGCTTTCAGAATACTTAGTTTCTTCTCATAATTGTTCATTAATAGGCTGTCTTTCTGGTGGGAAGGAAAAATAACAATGTATTTGGAGTACCATTGCTCCTTGGGCTGCTGGGTTTATTGTTTTCAGTACTTTTAGTTATTTCAAACATGGATCTTTTATGTGCTTTATGTGAAGCAATATTCATACTTATTAGGGCCGTTTAATAGCAAATGTAAATGAGTTCAGTGCAGCTGTGCTGGACAATAGTCATGGAAATGAATTCATTTTGTTCCCCCCCTTTTTTTTTCCTATGATAGCTCAGATCTTTTCATATTTTTTCTCGATGCAGCAGACAAGGTTCTTCAGGAAAGGTGCCCTCATATTTTCCTGTGCCTAAAAGAAAACACTTTGAGTTACTTCCTTTAGTTTCCTAATCTAGGCTTATCCACTCGGCCCTCTTTTGTGCTTGGCGTGTAATGGGCATGCAGCAGGCATGTACTAGGCATGCAGTAGGCATGCAGTAGGTGGTTGTCAAGTGGACAAAGTGAGGCCACCAGGGTGGCTGAGCAGGTCAGGGTGCTTCTTTCTAAGAGCACAGGATGGAGGAAGCCCTCCCTGCCCCACCTGCGCCGTTAGCACGGCAGGTGCATTCCAGGAGAGCACGCAGCCTGTCCAGCCAGGCAGTGGGAGGTGCACGACAGGGAAGCCCAGGGGCCCAAAAACCCTTCTGTGCTTAGTGGGGGGAAGGAGGTCGCCTGGAAAACAGAGAGGTGGACTTGAGAATTAAGAACTCCTGCCTCCTAATCTGGATATTTGGATACATCATTACTGCCTTACTTTGTTTTCTTTGTTTTCTTTAATTTTAAAACCAAGAGAATTCTAGAGAAGAACTATTCCAAGGACCAGGTGCTCCGGGGAGCTGTGTGTGAGTCCCGGTGTGCGCACAGCCTCCCCTGCGCCCTCAAGGCATCTCGTAAAGAAATTACTTCCACTGAAGTTTCCTATGAACATAGTCAGGACCCGCCTCTCCCTGCATCTTAGTGAAGTCTCTCTCTTCCTCTTTGGATTCTTTTCTCTGGAACTCCTAGTGAAGTTGTGTGTTCGCTGTTTAAAGCACTGAGGAGCTGAACATCTCCCAAGTTCATTCGGGGCTCCACATCCCAAGACCTCCAGGGGGTGTTTCTAAAATATCTTCTGTGTCAGCCTCTTCCCCAGCGAAGCCTGGGCCTGGCTTTTCATAGACCTTCGCCAGGACCCTCAGGGCCCCTCACTCGAGGCTGTTCTAGTGCAGCCTCCTCAATTCATAGGTGGGCCTGGCCTCCGTGCTCCCATACCCATGCTTTTTCCTTCTACTTCTTGAGGTCCTTGCTGCCATCCTGGGCATGGCAGGAGCCAACAGGAGCTGGGGATGGAGGCTAATGGGTCTTCCTTCTGCCTGAGCCCTGGGCATTGGAGCAGCCTGCATGCAAGAAGACAGGAGATGGATCCTTATCTGCAGGAGAGCTTCAGTTTGCCCCCATAGGCATCAGGCTCTGTTGTCCCATCTCACTGTTTTTATTACTGGATACTCACCTGTCAGCCTTGGCAGGTGGTCTACGTGACCTTGGCTATAGCAGCCGAGCTAGAACTGAGCCACCCTGCTCTGAGCATTTCTTTCACCCCCTTATACCTTGATGCCCATGTAGCTGAATTAAGAAGTGGGGGTGGGAGTGTGAATGGAAGCCAGCCCCCAGGAGCAGGCAGAAGGGAGTATGCTCTTGATTCATTCCAGCCACTGCTAGAGTAGTTTTAGCAAAGTTCTCCATCTCCGTTGCCCGCTCTGGCATTTTGATGATCTCCCCCACTTTGCTTTGGTAATCAGGAAACAGATAACTACACTTTTTTTAGCTACAACTTTGTTAATATAGAAGCCCCTGGCCATGGCATGGGAGCACCAGGGCTTTGGAGTTAGATTGCCCAGGTTCAAACCTTGGCTATGGCTTGTTACCTTTGTGATCCTGGGGAGGTTGCTTAACTTCTCTGTGCCTCAGTTACAATGAAAGCGCCCAATAGTCATAACATTTCCTCAGTTATTGTGAGACTGCCTGCCTCATGGGGTTATCGTGAGGATTACATGCTAAAATCATGTCAAGTCCTTAGAGCATTTCTAGAACACACTATTCAATTAATGTTAGCAAATCCACGACCACCAATGAAATTCCCACCTAGAAGGGGTAACTATGTTCCATTAAAAAAATGAGTAAAAGTCTACTCAGCACTGGATGAGGCTCTTGGATAGAGGGGGTGGGGCGGAGACGTGCAAGGGAGAAGCAGTCCACAGGTGAGGTGGGGAGAAAAAAGATGTGAAATTGGGATATATGATAAGGCAGTAGAAAAAAACATGAAAAGGCATAGTTAAAACAATTAGTATGTAATACGTGGTTCTAATGGCAAGCATGGAAGACTTCTCAGGGGTTGGGGGTTTTGTGCTGGGTCTTGAAGAGAAAAAATAAAATGAAGAGAACGTTTTAGATGGAGAGAATGACACTCATTAGATATATATAGACAAAAGTTAAAATTGGAGAGAATGGGAAGCAGACTTGGCCCAATGGATAGGGCATCCGCCTACCACATGGGAGGTCCACAGTTCAAACCCCGGGCCTCCTTGACCCGTGTGGAGCTGGCCCACGCACAGTGCTGATGTGCGCAGAGTGCCGTGCCACTCGGGTGTCCCCCGCATAGGGGAGCCCCACGCGCAAGGAGTGTGCCCCGTAAGGAGAGCCGCCTAACGTGAAAGAAAGTGCAGCCTGCCCAAGAATGGTGCTGCACACACGGAGAGCTGACACAACAAGATGATGCAACAAAAAGAGACACAGATTCCTGTGCCGCTGATAAGGATAGAAGCGGTCATAGAAGAACACACAGTGAATGGACACAAAGAGCAGACAACTGAGGGGGGAGTGGAGGGAAGGGGAGAGAAAAAAAAAGAGACTGGAGAGAATGGTGGTGGGCTTGACCACCTTGAGGACCAGGCTCAGGCCAAGTTGGTAGAGAGGTTGGGGTGGTGCATTATGCTATAAGGAGTACACACTTGTCACCAGGGATGAGCGGAGACCATCGTTGTTCCTTGAATGGATCTCTGATGTGAACGAAGGCCAAACTATTTCCAGCAGATGGGGATTGGCTAGCAGCTACTGCTGCAGCACGGACAAAACCTCACGATGGCTGGACTGTGAGGCTGCCAGAGGAAAAGTGGGGTCAGGTTTTCGTGTAAAAGCTGAGAATGAATGACTTTGGTGGGGAGGCATGGGTAAGTAGCACCCTCTGAAAGAGGAGAGGCTGGCAGTATTCCTAGATTCCTGGTTAAAAGTTTGGACTCTGGACTCAGGTACCCTGGGTTCTAGCTTCAGTTCCAGGTTTTAGCTGTGTGACCTTGGACAAATTAATCTTCCTGTGCCTTAGTTTCCTCATCTATCAAATGGGGATAATAATAGCATCCATCTCATGGGATGGTTATGAGGATTCAATGAAGAACATGTAAGATGCTGAGAACTGTGCCTGGCACAGGTAAGAGTAATATCAGTAAATGTTAGTGCTTCTGTCACTGCTAGTGCTTATCTCATTGAAATTCAGATAGGTAGGCTTGGGACCAGACATGGGGGTGGGGGATAAAAAATCTAGATTTGGGAATCATCCACAGAGATGCAGATGATGAAACTGCAAATAAAGGATATTCCCAATAGCGTGAATGTGGTGGTTGATAAACGGAGGATCACCATGGTGCCATGGGGAATACCCCTGAGAATTTGTGGGAGGACAATGAGGAATCCAAGGAAGACACAGTGAATAACTGGAGAATTAGGAGGCAAATCAAGAGACTGTGTTGTCATGGAAACCAGGAAAGGAGAGGGTTCTGTTTGTTGCTCACTCTTTCTTTTTTCCTTCTTTCCTTCTTTCCTCCCTTCCCTTCCTCTTTCTTTTTCCTTCCTTCTTCCCTCCCTCCCCCTCCCTCCCTTCTTTTTCCTTCCTTCCTTCCTTCTTCTCCCCTCCCCTTCTTTCCATCCCAGTCAAATACAGTTTTGAGTTGAGTGGAAATTGTGGGAAAAAATATAGCACTGATGAAACCTGGATATTATTAAAGATGCTAGAGCCATTTTGCTGCAGAATGATTTAGAAGACAGATCTAAGGGATATGGGAACCATGATGGGAAATGATAAGAAAAAGATGAGGTGAAACTTATAAGAAGCAACTGAGCAAATGGAAGCCCCCTGCCCCCTCCATGAGAGAGTTGAGTATTTTTAAAGACATATGAAAAGCAACCTACAGAAGCAAGAAGTTAGACACACAAAAGCAGGAGGGAGTAATTGTGGGGATTCAGGTAGAGAAGTGGCAGCCTGATGAGCACAGAGCAGGCAGCCCCCACTGAAGAGGTGAGAAGGGCCCCTCCTCCAAGAATGAGAGGGGCGGGGGCCCCAGCTGTGGAAATGCACAGGCCTGGGAACAGGTTTCCTCTAGAGAACCACAAAATCTATATATTTGACTCCTATGACTGTTGTTGCTCTCAAACCTTAAAAAACTTTTTTTCCTTTTTGCAAAAAAAAATGAATTTCTTATTCGTAGTGCTTCTAAGCACTGGGAAAGAAGTACCTTGGGGAATTCTTAACCTTTATTTTAAAGAAGGTCATGTCTCCTAGGAAACCTCCATTTGGAAATAGTTCATAAAAGGATTTGCTTTTCCCACTGACAGATGCTGTGTCTATTGGCAATGAGGACAGGGGACCGGTTTGCTTGGCAGTCCCCAGGGCTGGAGGATCTTGGGAAGAGGAAACCCCACAGTAACTTGGTTCAAGGTGTTACGAGTCCCAGCAGCAGGTGGACAACTCTCTTAATCGTTCTGCTTTGGACTTTGAATAGTTGAGCCAAGTGCGGAGCCTATTGCCAGAGACAGTCCAAAGCCAGAGGTGAACTTGGCTCCCTCCTGTTTCTGTTTAGTTAGCTGAAAACCCTTCATCTTTTGGTTCTTTCTAAGAACTGACTCCTGTCTATAAATATCTTTTAACAGGTTCTCTTCATATTTGGACACCATGAATAAATAAATCAAATGATTTTACAGCTATTCACAGGGCTTCTAGAAGGGTGCTACTGTTTGGTTGCAGTTTGGTTGCAGGTTGTTGGGGGTGGGACCAGAAAACAGAAATTCCCCAAACCTCAGGAAGTCGGGGAACAGTGTCCCAACAGCACAGGCCTAGGCAGTGGAAGGAAGAGCTGGGAGTCTGCTGCCCACGGGCTCCCCCTCTCCAGGCCCCATGTGTGCTAGGACTGCGGTTGAGAAAAGCCCGCGGGGTGGAGGCCTAGTATCCCCAGGGTTCTTCCTTGGCATGAGGCCCTGAGGCATTTCCTTCTTTGAGTTTCTCCTTCAGCAAAGCTGCCCTGTAAGTAAAGGGCAAAGTCAAGGGTTTGAATGTTCTGCCGCCTGTAGCTCCCATATTTCCAGGGGGCGCTGCCTGGACACAGGTGCTTGCGCAATGGGGGACAAGTGTGAGTGCAAGGCCAAGCCTGTCAACACCGGAGCGGGCTCCTTCCCGGCCATAAAAGGCCCTTTTAAAAGGGGAGCACTTTAGAGAGGAAGCGGGTGTTGTCTGAAGAACTTCGTGCCGGCACAACTTTTATTGTTATTAAAGTTATTCTTTTAGATCCAGTTATTTATTTTTAACCAGTCCAAGAAGAGACGAAGATTAAGGGGAAGAATAGAGAGTTAAACATCCCCTCTCAAGAGCGGTAAGAATAATAGACATTGACATTATTATCAGCCATTAACTGGCATTTAGCCAGGACCCCAGTGCCTTGGCACTCTGCCAGGCACTTTCCCCTCTTTGCTTCATTTGCTTTCATTTGACCTCCCAGCAAAACTGAGCAATAAATTAATTAGTTACGGCTTTTACCAACATTTCACAGGTGAGAAAACTACGTTGCTCCTTCTGTCTTCATGGAGCTCTGCTTTGGCCTAGTGCTGCCATATTCCAAAACCCATCTCCTAAGCAGCTAAGAGGTTCTTGGAGGGCCTGTTGTTGTCCTTTAATGTTTGTGCTTAGCGGTTTGAGATCCTTAATACTTGAGGTTTTTGGACGCCCACAGCTGGGAAGCAGCCAGGGTGGCAGCTTATCTGCATCTTTGTCAAAGGACTTGACAGCTCTGGGTGTGCATAATCTTTTGCTGGTGTTCTTTTGGGCAATAAGCAAAATTTTTCATCACTTGACAAGAAAACCTTTCATGCATGTGACCTTGACCTTAAAGGCCTGTTTAGCATAGGCAGAAAAAGGGAATCAGCATCACAGTGTTTTAAAAAAGTAAAATAAGGGCTTTTTTGTCACCTCGCCCACACACCCTGGAAATCCCATAATTAGTGCAACAGCATTCTTCTGCTGATGGCTTTCCTAAATTACTCCCAGAAAGAACTTGGGTGGTATGTACATTTGTTCTAAATAAGAATCTTGTTTGTTTTTTTTTTCCCTCCCAAGATGTATTAAGAAGACTGCTTACTGTAAGCCTTTATTTATTTTTCCTATGAAATACTAGAAACATTCAGTTCTAAAATTCCAGATATTGGCTTCCAAGTGATCGTGGCTACCTTTGATTGATAAGCTCACGTTACTGATGAGGTGAATAAAAAGCAGCTGAAAATAAGTCCAGGCTCCTGAATTTTAGAGTCCCCTTCTCCTCCAAATACAAGGGCTCCTGATCCTCTATAGCCGCAGAGTGTGGCAGCTAATTTATAGCCAGTTCACATTTTTTTCTTATTTTTAAGTTTTGTCAAATATATTAGTTTTAATTATTGTGGTTATTCAGGAAGTCAACAAATATTTACCAAGCTCCCATTCTCTCTAGTCCTGTGGTAGACTCTGAAGATGAGAGGAAAAGTGCCTGCCCTCCTGGAATTGAGAGTTGAGCAGGGAGATGGGCATTCAGTAAATAACCCATGTATGTGTAGACTCTTAGTGGAAATAAGTGAATGAAGGAGAGCACAAGGCACTGGAACTCCACATGGCCAAGGGCTCTAATACACTCTGTGGCTGGGTGGTCTGGTCAGGGTTGGGGCTGTTTTATTATAGTGAAATATATATACTGTACGACTTGCCATTTTAGTCATTTTTTAAATGTATAGTTCGGTAGCATGTACAATTCAGTGGCTTTAATTACATTCACAGTGCTGTACGACCATCACCACTACCTATTTCCAAAGCTTTTTATCACCCTAAACAGAAAATCTGTGCTTATTAAACATTCACTCCCATTGTCCCTCCCCCAGCCCTTGTACTTCGTAGTCTACTTTCCACTTCTATGGATTTGCTATTCCTAGCTATTTTGTATAAGTGGAATCATACAGTATTTGTCCTTTTGTTTCTGGTTTATTTCACTCAGCATAATGCTTTCCAGATTCCTCCATGTTAGAGCATGTATCATAACTTTGTTCCTCTTTGTGGCTGAATAATTCTCCATTGAATAGATATACCATGTTTTGTTTATCCATTCATCAGTTGATGGACATTTGGGATGTTTCCACCCTTTGGCTATTGTGAATAATGCTGCTGTGAACATTGTGGTACAAATATCTGTCCAAGCCTCTGCTTCAGTTCTTTGGATTATATGCCCAGGAGTGGAATCACCGGGTCATATGGTAATTCTATGTTTAACTTTTGGAGGAACGGGGCAAGGCTTTTTGGTTGATTGGATGCGGATGCTGTGTGCTGAAGGAGGTGCGGGTGAAAGTCTGTGAGGGACCGGTGGATGATGACGTGGCGCTGCGGCACCTAAAGTACGGGGTATTCTTAGTTCACAGTTCTAGCAGACTCCTCTTTCTGTGCTAGAGGGAGAACGCTGTTCCCAGCGGGTGGAACTGCTTCCCCTTTCTGTTCAAAGTCTGTGCCTGTATCTAAAAATGGACCGAAGCCCCATCTGTTTGCTGATGTATTTGAAAACCCTTGAAAATGTTTGTTATTTTTATGCAGCTTCATGTGACTCTTCCCTCATCAGGAGAGGATACTTCTTCTATTCAGGTTGTTTTGCTGCCACACTGAGATCCTTTGTGCATTTCCCTTGGAAGTAGAAGTCGGTATATGTGAGTGACCCTCCAAGGGAGATGAAGTAATAATAGCTTCTGGGCTGTTCTCTCACCATGTAGCCAGTTTTCATGTTTTCTTCATTCTCAACCTAATGAATTTTATTCAGGTAAAGATAGAGAACATTTAATTCACGCAGAGATTATTTTTTCATCTGTTGCTCAGTCTCTCCGATCATTAGGGTGTAGGTATCTTTATATCATAACAGATGCAGGTGGCTTAATCTCTGGGTGACAGTTTTCATAGAACAAATTTACACTGGATTGTCATCTTCATGGAGTTTTACTCAGGCTGCAGCACCTCACACAGCACTTTAAACACAGTAGCTTTAAGTCCAGGGCAGCTGCATTGAGGGATGGGCAGAAATGTCACAGGGACTATACCTGGCATCCAACCAGCCTGGCTTTGTAGCTCCAACTCTTTCAAGGGACTTTAAAATATGATATCATGCCCTTCTACTTTGCCTTCAGTCCCTTGCGTTTGGGTCTCCTCCCCCAAATTCATCAGTTTTCATGAATATGTGTGGTTAAGTCCATAAACGTATCTAAACTTATGTTTCCTTTAGCCTTTTGCAAGCTTAAAGGATTGCTTCCCACTAGGAGGATTTTAGGCTTTGGTGAGGAAGCCCAGATATGCTTTATAATCATAGTGATCATTTATGAAGTGCTCATGCAATTCTCTTCTCAGAGTTCCTACACTGTCTCATTGAACCCAATCTGCAGCCCTGTGCTGTAGGTTTTGTTATCCTGTTTTATAGATGAGGAAACTAAGGCACAAGGAAGTGAAGCTACTGAGTGGTGAAATGAGGCAATCTGAATTTGGAAATCATACTCTAAAAAACACAGTACAGTCTTTATCCATTCTACTTGGGAATCATAGGGTTGTTAGATAAAATGCCTTGTAGAAATAGCACCGTGTTGGAAGCTGGGGGAACGTTCCTTTGTGCTTCACGTTATAGCTATCTGGTATTTGGCTATATGAGTCTCAGCTTCAGTTTTCTTTTCTGTAAAAGGCTTAAAGGCATGGTAAAGGTATTTTCAAGGAATGATCTAGTTTCTACTTATCCAGATCAAAGAGCAGTGGCTCCCAACCTTGGCCACAGGGTGGAACCAGCCAGGGAGTGTCAACGAAAAGGCGATACCTAACTCACACCCCCAGAGATTGTGGTGCTTAAGGGTTTGAGAGGTCGCCAGGGCTTTGGAATTTTAAAAAACTCCCCAGCAGTGAGAATTGTGAACTTCTACCGTGTCAGTACAGTGCATATAATTCTATTTTTGTAGGAAATCCAATTCCAATTAGTAAGAGTTTGTTAAATGATAGGAAATTTATATTTTTAGAAAATTTCAGATGTTTCAGTAGTTGAAGAATTTTTTTCCACACCATAATTTCTGTATTTAACCTGCTACTTGGGGACTCAAATGAGTCCACCGTAGAAGGGAGGTGGTAGTGTTGGATTGTGACTTGATGAACACAGTCTTTTCAGAGTGTAGATGTTGCTAGTGGAATGCAAGGGCCGGGACAATCCGAGGGTCATGGTGATACTGTACATTTTCATAAGGGAAATCTTGTGAGCTGTGTATCTGTTATTTTAGAGGTGGAAGGTGTTTGGATTTTGTCTGATCCACAGCTTGGAATTTTATCGTTGAGGTTACTGGAACTGCCTCCCAAAAGGTCTCCTCACGCCCAAGCTGTTTTCCACCCCAGCCCACACTTCCTGCCTATAATCATTTACAGGCATCCCATTTCTTTTAGGATGAAGTCCCAAATCCTTAAAATGGCCTAGAAGGTCCTGCTGCCTCTGCCATTCCATCCTTCTCTCCAAACCCCTTCCCTTATTCTCCTTCGTTCCTGTCCCAGGCTGTCACCTGGATGGGTCCAGCCATCTTGCTGCGTTTCCCCCACTGCTCACCTGGCTTACTCCTCTTTTCTTTAGCTCCCAGCTGAAACGTTGTTTTTCTCTGAAGTCTTTTCCCTGACCCCCAGACCATTTCAGATCCCTCTGTGATTGGCTCTCATGTCACCCCGACTTTCTCTTCATGGTGTTCTTCCCAGCCAGAATGATATATTTAGTTTTGCAATTATTTAATTCACATTTGCCTCTCATTAGACTGTCAGCTTAGTGAGGCCAGAGGCTGTCTTTTATTTGTCCTTGAACCCTAACACTTAGCACAATGCTTGGTACATAGAAGAACTCAATAACTATTTATCGCCTATTTGTTTTTTGAATGTTTATTTTTGCTTTGTATCTTTCATATACTTTCTTACACATATACACACACACACATTTTTCTCTCTATGGGGATAACTACTCCAGAATTGGGTGGCTCTGAGCAATTCCTGGACCCTTCATTGCCTGAAAGTGAGTAACTATTATCACATTTTGGGAAACATATGTCCTTAAAACTTTTAGAACAACTGTTGACACGGACCCTTAGCAACTGTGCAAGTAGACCCATCCGTCATCTCTCTGGTGATCATCTCCCCTCTGTGTGCTTCTTTCACAAGGCAGTTACACGGTGGGCAGTTCCCCATTGGTTAACAGGAACCTTATGTGATAGACACGCAGCTGAAAGTCATAGGTTACTAGCTTGTCCAAAGTCCTGTTATTGCAAGGGCCTAGAATCAAGCCCTTTCTGAATTGTTGCCATGCTGGTTTATTAAATATTATAATGACAAATAGCCTGGTCCCTCACAAACCACGTTGACTGGAGGTGAGAAAATAATGAATGAGAAGTACTTGGGATAAAAATATGAGGAGGTTGTTGGCGGCATTTGTTTCTCCTAGAAAGAAATCCTTGGCCTTGGGACCGGAAGCTAAAAAACAAAGTTAGACTTGTTAGATGTCATTGTGTATTAAACAGAAGGCTTGTTTGCGCTGGCTGTAGAAAATTCCCTTGAGAATTTGTGGAAGAAGGAACTTGACTCAATAAATAACTCAGTAAGTGGGTTACATCCTTTTCTTCAGCTGCAAGTAAATGTCTTGGTTGTGATGAGACACAAATTGCAGGACGTTGAGATATGTGAAGCTGAGTCAACACTGCTGTGCGACCTCCCCCTGAAACGAGGGAATGGGTCCTGGGTACCCCACGCACTGCTAAAGGGTGGTCGGCGATGTCACGTGTGGTCCCTTTAACTAGAGGAATAGCACAGGGGTGGAGGAAAGGGCAGGGGGAAAGGTAGAGCTAATACGGAATTCCTGAGCTCTCAGAACCCAACACAAAAGAAACCTTCTCACTGCCAGGAGCAGTGGATTAAGGAAGAGGAAAATATGTGGGTTGCTTCACCTGTAGAAGATGGATCCAAAAAGCGAGTGGGAATGGGTAAATGAGAGGCTTGGGATCCGGTAGACTTGGGTTAGAATTTATGCCCAGCTTCTTACCAGCATGGCGGCAAGTGGCTAGCCTGAGTCTTGGTTCCCCAATCCGTAAAGGGGACTGATAACGATTCTACCTCACAGGGTAACTGAGTGCCGGCAGTAGGTGACATTCCTAGCACAAAACGAAGTGACGAGCTTGGGTGATTCAAATGAGTGAAGCGCCAGATCAAAAAGGCCCTCATGGACCTATTTGTAGAGGGCTTCCTGGCTGCTGGCACCACCCAAGGGTCTTGAGTAAAGACCTGAACTGGATCTGGTTTCTGCAGTCAGGGAACTCCCGGTAGAGAGAAGCCCGGTTCTTGGCCTGTCTCATGAAATGAACTAAGTCCACGACATGCATGCTCGCACATTTCAGTGTTTCTGGAATCTGAAGCTGTCTTGCAGTGGATGGCATGCCAGAGTATGAACGGCAGCATTTGTTCCTTTCTTAGAGGTGTGTAAAATAATGGTGCATGTTACAGTGGAGGGTGCTTGGCTTCCGTGAGCCACCTTGTCGGAGGACTCCTGGCGGTGTTGGAGGCTGCCTGCCTCCGGGCTCCAAGCCTCCCCACGCTGTTAAGCTGACAGTGTCATTGTGTTTCTACTTCAGGGGGCCACAGACCACAGACGGATCTCTGAGGCCTTGGTCCAGTGGATTCCTTTGGAGAGGCGCATTAGCAGTGAACTTAAGGGAGAATTTTTCCCTTGTCTGCCTGTGTAGGAGTGTAATTTTAGTGCCCGGGTTGTGAATTATTTGTCAAAAGGTAACGCCCACCTCTGAAGCCCTTGTTGCACCTGGTGGAGAGAATAAAGCCCTCAAGAGAAAAATATCATTTCCCTCCCTACATGTTTCTTTTCTTAGCATTTTAGAAAATCCCACTCAGTTTCTAAAATCCTCGAACACCTTTCCCCATTACGGAGAACATAGCGCACGAGCAGGAGCGCAGGTGCTGGCGTGCGCAGAGGCAGGCTCTGCCCCTCGCCTTGCCACCTGCACTCGCCTCCCGTGTCGTGGCTGGGACAGGGTCCCCTTTAAGGGGAGCCCCTGTGGTTAGGGATTCTTCCAGACCTGAACCTCAGTGGGGCTGAGAGAAAATGAGAGTGAAAGCTGAGCTTTCTTCCACCCCAATTTACCCTTCCAGGCTGCCGGCAAGTGGGGAGGCTTCCTTCCAGATAGAAGTCTTCCTGAAGCAGGGTTGGGGGCCTTCCCCCCTGTTTGTGCTCAGGCATAATTGAAAGCATCCTGGGAGGAAAAGGTCTAATTAAGTCTGACTCCCCAGAGGACCTGAATAGTTGGTGAAGAAATACCAAGCTTGTGACCTTTACACTTGCCGGAGCGACCCGAGATGCTGCCCGGGCAAACCACGGTAAACCAGTCCGTGGGCACTTTGCAAGGTGTGCCAGGCAGCGCCGGTTCAGACGCAGCCTGTCCGTTTCCTTGGCCGTGGTGGAGAAGACAGCGTGGCACGGGAGGCCGCAGTGCTGGTCTTTCAGTGCGTTGGGTTTTGCTTTGTTGTTCCCGCTGTTTCCTCTCCGTCTACATTAGAGTCGGGCTTGCCTTTTGAATTAGGAGCTAAGGTGGACTTTTTGAACCCTGGGCTTTTCTGTGACTCCAGCAACTTTGGGAAAGTTGCTCCTTTTGGACTTTTATTAAACCTTGCAGACATTCCTCCCACCACCATCTCCCCTTTCTTTCCTGAGACGTAGACAGACACTCTCTCCCTCCCTCCTCTCCCCCTTCCCTTCTTCCCTTCTCCTCTTCCCTCTCACTCTCTCTCTCCTTCTCCCTTTCCCTCTCTGCCCCCTCTTCCCCTCCCCCTCCCTCTCCCTCTTTTTCTCACTCTTTCCATCTCTCACTCCTCTCCCCACCCCTCAGTGTGGCTGCCTGGGAATTGACACATGGACATCATAGTACAATTTGCTGATCAACCTTCCTCTGGATGGAATAGTTTCCCTGCTGCCTAGTTGGTCTTGCTCAAGAAAGATGCCACGCTTTTCCAGCATCTCCTGTCTGGACCCTACCTGGTACATGGTCTAATTCTGTCTAAAAAAAATAAAGGGGGAAACGGACTTGGCCCAGTGGTTAGGGCGTCCGTCTACCACATGGGAGGTCCACAGTTCAAACCCCGGGCCTCCTTGACCCGTGTGGAGCTGGCCCATGCTCAGTGCTGATGCGCACAAGGAGTGCCGTGCCACGCAGGGGTGTCCCCCACGTAGGGGAGCCCCACGCGCAAGGAGTGCGCCCGTAAGGAGAGCCGCCCAGCGTGAAAAGAAAGTGCAGCCTGCCCAGGAATGGCGCCGCCCACACTTCCCGTGCCGCTGATGACAACAGAAGCGGACAAAGAAACAAGACGCAGCAAATAGACACAGAGAACAGACAACTGGGAGAGGGGGGGAAATAAATAAATAAATTAATTAAATCTTTAAAAAAATAAAATAAAATAAAAAAATAAAGGTTGGGGTTCGCTGTTCGTAAGCAGCTGTATTTTCAGTGTGACTCAGTTCCGACAGACCCTCCGTATTCTGGCAGAGGGCTCGGGGACGCTGCCCCCCTGCTCACCAGGCGGCTGTCGTTGGGGTCGGTGACCCATCGCTGCTTGGTGCTGGCGGGCGCGGGGTTCTGGAGCGCGGGTGTCCACGCATGGAAATCGCTCAGGGCAATGGCGACTTGTGCCCGTCTTTCCTGTGACTCACCCCAGCACGCCGAGGCCGTGGCCGCTGGCAGAGCTCCAGGCGCGCTCGAGGTGGATGAGAACGTCAGGGCCTGCAAAATAGAAAGAGGAGCTGAGGAGAGAGGAGGGGAGGGGGTGAGTCGCCCCCACCGAACTAGGCGGATGAAAGCTTTGAGTTAGTCTTGCTTTGTATCACGCAGGTCTTTCTCAAGACGCTGGACTTGCGTGCTTCATTTTTTTTTTTTTTTAAACAGTTGGAGAAACTCACTCCTGGCTGCGTGTAATTAAAAAAGTAGAAAGAAGTCCACTTAGCCTTAAGTCTTAAATGCTTCAGATCAAGCCATCCAAAGAGGGGCTATTAAATACTGGCGTGTCATCCTGTATTTGGAGGGTTAGCTCCCTGAGAATGTTTTGGCAGGAATTTTAAAATGTTAGTAATATGTAGACAGTGAGGAAAGTGCCATGTACTTGAAATGTTTATGGAACGGCGACAGAGCTGAGAGAGGCTTTGGAGGCTGCTTGAGCAAGGTTGTTGCAAGAAGAGAGCAATTCTTCTCTCTCGTCAAGTCCCAGTTCGTTTTCCTCAGCCTCCTGCATGCAGCTTTGGCTGATGGTCTGGGCATCCTGTCCCCCTTGGCTTTTGCTTATCTGGGTGAGTTGTGGGTAGAGGTGAAAGTTTTGACCCCTTTGCCGGGGGCATCATCTTGTGCAGCTGATAGATGACAGGTGGAGATCCCACCCAGAGGGATCCGGGTTTTCTGAGTTCAGTAATATGGAGAGTAAGATATGAGGCACTGTCTTGCTGCAGCACAGCGTATTGGGGGGCGGGGAGGGCAGTATTAAAAGGACAGGTGGCAGAGAGGTCATTTGTTCACAAAGCACTGAATTTAGACTTGTACCAGGTTCAGACTCTGGCACTAGCCACGGGAACCTTGACTCAAACCATCGAATGTGACCATCACCAAACTCCCCTCAGCTTTGGCTCCTGAGATAGAAAGTGGTGTCTGTTGACCTTCAGGATACCCTTCTCCCTCCATGCTCTGTCCCACCTTCTCCTTTCCAGCCTGCTGCCTCCCTTTCTCTGGGAAGCCCTGCCAGCTCTTACTCATATCCAGTCTTTCTGTCCCCAAGCCCCGGATACATCCAGTCGC
This sequence comes from Dasypus novemcinctus, assembly GCF_030445035.2. Lineage (NCBI taxonomy): Eukaryota > Metazoa > Chordata > Mammalia > Cingulata > Dasypodidae > Dasypus > Dasypus novemcinctus. Next base: position 71,307,283 of record NC_080693.1, on the reverse strand, counting down.
CTTTATACCTTCTTTCCAAGACGTTGTGTACATGCCCCTTGATGGTGTAGGTATTTGGTTACTTTTCAGTCTCTCTTGGGTGGTGTCATCTCTTGTATACCTTTGCTTCTGTAGTTCAGCTGCATTCACAGCTCAGAGAAGGTACTCAGTTAGAGTTAATGGAGCGAATTGAATTAAACTCTGAATTACACTACATACGGGGCTTCAGAATGAAGTCTGGGTGAAAGATGGCTTGTGTATTCTGTTTCATTTTGGCCCTTTTTCTACCAAGTTGATGTTATACTATTTGTTTTGCTGGTCTTACAGTGCATGCTTTAGGACCACATGGATCATTAGTCATTTTCATCATATTGCAGTCTGTCCTAATGAATGTGGAATGGGAAAAGCAAGATATGGTTAAAAAGGAGAAGTGAATTTTGCTGCTTTGGAGCTCAGCAAAAGCAGAAAGTTGGTTTTGGAAATCAGCAGATTAGAAATAAGCAATTTATTTCAGCCACATTATGTTCTTTGAAAACTATTAGGCACGGTGCCATTAAACCACAAGGTATAATGAGGGTGACAAATTGGGAAGAAATTTCTAAGTGCTTTTAATCTTTAGAAATACTTCGTGCATCTGTGCCTACCCTTTATTTTGAAAATTAATTGCAGAAAACTCCAAATATGGTCACCAGATACACTGAGAGCAGATTATTCCAGTTATAACAGAAGTCTATATATTCAGAAGATTTCACTGTGGGTTTCCCTGCCTCTTAACATATAATTTGATTTACCCAGACTGAACCAAAAATAAAAACCAAAAAATCCATCATCAGAAAACCCCTTAGACAATTAAAGAAAATATTCATGAACAATTTTACCTAGAAATTGTGCTTCAGTAAAGTTCAAAAAAGTGGGATGAATCTAATGTTATTATATAATGCCTATATGGACAGGTAGAAAAGAGACTCTGGCCAAAAAAAATCTGGTGGTACTTTAAATTTATTTAATCTGTTAGTTTTGCTCAATTTTTAAAAACTTTTTATTTCAAAATCCTTTCATAGTCACAGGACAGTTTCAAAAATAATAGAAACCCCATGAAGAGAACTCCAGCACCCTTCCCAGATACCCAACTCCACCAATTTTCACATTTTGCCACTTGTGGTTTCCTTTGTCCCCCTCCCCTCCCCTCCTCCTCTCCTCCCCCCCTTCCCTTCCATGTATACAATATAAACTTTCCCATCTCAACCACCCCAAGCATACCATTCCATGGAATTAATCACATTCACAATTTTGTGGTGTCTTCACCACTCTCCATTACTAAAACTTTCCTATCTTCCCAAGCAGAAATTCTATACCCATTATGCATTAACTCCCCATTCTCCCTGCCCCTGGGGTCTCTGGCAATCTGTACTCTAATTTCTATCTCTATGAGCTTGCATATTCTCCAATATCTTCTTTGTAGTTATCATGGGGCTTAAATTTTTATTTTTATTTTTTTAATATATTTTTTTAAAGATACTTAGGTTACATAAATGTTACATTAAAAATAGAGGGAACTCCCATATGCCCCACTCCTTATACCTTCCACATTTTCCAAATTAACAACATCCTTCATTAGTGTGGTACATTTGTTACAATTGATGAACACATTTTGGAGCATTGCCGCTAAGCATGGATTATAGTTTACATTTTAGTTTACATAATCTCGTGCACTGTTTTGTAGTTATGGTAAGATATATAATGGTCTGTATCTGATGTTGTAATGTCATTCAGGATAATTCCCAAGTCCCAAAAATACCACCATATTATACCTGCTTTTCCCTTCTCCCTGCCCTCAGAACTTCCAGTGGCCTCCACATCAGTGATATAAATTCTTAAATTGCTATTAATAGAATCACAATAAGTAGACTACCAGTAAGTCTACTTACTGGTAGTTCATTCTCCAGTCCTGAGGACTCTGAGATGGTGATGTCCACTCTGCCTCTCATTGGGAGGACTTCGATCGCATAGGGCAGATGGACGAGACTCTCTTGCTTGCAGTTGTAGACACTCTTGGTTCCTTGGGATGTCATTGTCAATCATCATCTCCTTGTTAGTTGTCCTGGTAAGTCCAATGAACAGGAGAGTAGGTGTTGCAACTCTTTTGAGATTCAGGGCCCAACTGGTGCATGGACAGACCAAAGATTTAAGTCTTTTGGATGTACACCTACCAACCCTAGTACTAATTATAGGTTCAAATAGAAGGGTCAGAAGAGCTATGTGTAGGGAAACCACAACTGTGTCCACCTTTGTCACTGGACAGCATAAATTCCAAAGTAGGGCCCACTGGCAAGGCACCAAATTCCTGAGCTATCTGCCCTGACTATAGTGTCTGGAAATCTCCAGAGCCCTCAGGAGCCCTGCTATTTGAGGTGGTATTTGCTTTGGCAGTCAATGAGATCCTGCTCAGACATGCATAAGTGTAACCTCTGGAATGACCTCCCAACTCACTTTAAAGTCTCTTAGCCATATTAACTCATTTGTCTTTACCTTTTCCCCCTTTTGGTCAAGGTCTTTTTCCAGTTGTATTGCTAGTTGGTACTTGGTAGTAATCCCTCAGTGCCAGGGAGGCTCATCCCTGGGAGTCATGTCCCTTGCTGGGGGGAAGGTAATGCATTTATATGCTGAGTTCAGCTTAGAGAGAGGTTACATTTGAACAGCAAGGAGGCTCTCAGGAGATAACTCTTAGGCACCCTATAATACTAGGCTAAGTTTCAACTTCAGAAGTAAGGGTTCAGGGAAGCGGATGTGGATCGATTGATTAGGCTCCTGTTTACCATATGGGAGGCAAGCTGGCCTGCACCTGCAGAGAGCTGATAGTCTGCGCCCACAGAGAGCTGGTGCAGCAAGATGACGCAACAAAGGGAGACAAGCAGACACAGAGTAACACACAGTGAATGGACACAGAGAGCAGACAGCAAGCAAAAGCAGCAAGGGGGGGGGGATAAATAAATAAAATACATCTTAAAAAAAAAAAAAAAGACTGCTTCCCAAATGCTCAAGTTGAAAAATTAAACTTGATTAGTATCATAACATTAAATAAAAAAAAGGTAAAGGTTGATAAATACAGTCTTCAGTATCAAGGACCTGTCAGTGGGCCATCCTCCTTCACTAGTCATTGCCCCTGTACTAGGGGGATTCTTGCTGTTCCATTAGAGATTGTGTCAGAGCTCCCTAGGATGGGAATTCAATATTCTTTCAGTTTTTATGTGACTCTCCACCCACCGTGACAATGTAGAGCTTAAATTTAACATCCTAAATCTTTAACAGTCTTGTTTCCTATATCGCTCTGTCTCCCTACCTTTGTGTATTTGTTCTCACAGATTATGTGTTATATTTTGATGAGTCTATAAACACTGATTTATTAAATTTTATGCATTTGCCTTTTAGATCCTTTAGGAAGTATCGAGTTACAAACCACAAATACAATAATAGTAGCATTTATATTCATCCCCGTAGTTTCCTTCACTGGAGATCTTTAATTCTTCATGCAGCTTTGATCTGTTGTTTGTTGTCCTTTCCTTTCAACTTATAGAACTCGAACTCCCTTTAGAAACTCTCGTAGGGCTGGTCTAGTGGTGATGAACTACCTTGACTTTCGGCTTTTGTTTATCTGGTAATTTCTTAATCTCCCCTTAAGTTTTGAAAGACAGCTTTGCTAAACATAGAATTCTTCCTTGACAATTATTTGCTTTCACCACTTTTAAATCTGTCATCCCACTGCCTTCTTGCCTCCATGGTTTTTGATGAGAAATCTGCATTTAATCTTGTTTAAGCTCCCATATATATGACATGTTGCTTCTCTCTTGCAGCTTTCAGAATTCTCTCTTTATCTTTGGCATTTGAAAGTTTGATTATATTATGTCATGGTATGGGTCTATTTGAGTTTATCCTGTTTGGAGTTTGTTGAGCATCTTAAATATTCATGTCTTTTGTTAAATTTGGGAAGTTTTCGGCCATTATTTCTTTGCATGTTCTCTCTGCCCCTTTCTCTCTTTCTTTTCCTTTTTGGACTCCCATATTGTGTATATTGATACTCTAGATGGTGTCCCACACATTCCTCAGACTCTGTTCACTATTCTTCGTTCTTTGCTCTTTTAATTGTCTTATCTTCAAGTTCTCTCATTCTTCTGCCAGCTCCAATCTGCTGTTGAACCCTCTAAGTAATTTCTAATTTCAATTATTGTGGTCTATGAACAAGCTCTGCTTTCCTTTCCATCATTTCCATCTCTATATTGATACTCTCTTTGTGTCCACCTATTGTTTCCCTGATTACCTTTAGTTCTTTGTCCATGTTATCCTTTAGCAATTCGAACATACTTAGAACCATTTTTTAAAAGCTATTTTCTGAAATGTCCCAGGTTCGGTCCTCCTCATTGACGGCTTCTAATGCTTTATCTTCTGTTTCTTTGTATCTTTTGTAACCTTTTCTTGAAACCTAGACATTTTGATTTTGGGGGCGTGATATGTGGGGGGAACCAAGGATTGAACCCGGGACCTTGTATGTGGGATGCTGGTACCCAACCACTGAGCTACATCAGTTTCCCTGAGTCATTTTATTTTGTTTTTGTTTTTGCTTGTTGTTTGTTTTCATTTATTCAGGAGCCACTAGGAACTGAACCTGAGACCTCCCGTGTAGGAGGTGGGTGCTCAACTGCTTAAGCCACATCTGCTTCAGACATTTTGATATTTTAATGTGTTGTTGCTGGGATTTAGACTTTGAGGTATCTGTTCCTTAAGCTTGTATCCAGCTAATGGTATGATAGAGCTTTCCGTAAATGCCAGGAAAAATAATAGGAAAAGAAAAAGTACCTTTTCCAGTCTTTGTAGATTGTCCTGTGTTAGTGCTTTCCTTCAGGCCTTATCCATATAATGAGTTTAGAGAATAGTTCCAGACTAAAGCTTATGGCCTCCCTGGTCCTTTCTGTGTATGCTTATTATCTTGGGCATGCAGCCCCAGGAATTTCTCCCATTTACATGGTTCTGAATGTCCCTCTTCACAGTCCTGGGCACTCCACCGTCTGTCTTAATAGCCAGCAGTCCCTTGCCCCAGGCAGCATGACTTGACTGCTCTCCCAGAGCTTCTGTGGGAGAGCTCTGTGTGCAGCCTTCAACGCACGGGGTAAGTTCCAGGATGCTGAGTTGCTCAGGCTACTACCAGACAGATTGGGCCAACTCTGTTCCCAGTATGTGCACAGGGATTACCGTGGACTTGGAACCAGTGATCGACATCGGGAGCAAGGCCGAGCTCTTCACAGAGCTGGGGAGGGGTTGGGGAGAGGCTGGCCAGAGTGCCACGAGATCCTGCTTCTAAGTAACCTTAAAAAAAAAATTTTTTTTTTGCCCTTGTCCTGTTACTACACTCCTTTAACTGTTTTCTGGAAGTTTTTTGCTGGTTGTTCAAAGCTTTTGCAAGGAAATGGAGCTGTGAAGCTTCTCACTCCATCATCTTGATTGGGGTGGGCCTTGTTCAGTTTTTTTTGGTGTTGTTGAGAGTAGGTTAGCCCAGCTTTTGAAAAACACTAAACTTGAAAAAACATGTATGTATTTGAGGTCCAAGAGAATGAATAGGTGGAAAAATTGAGGTATTTTTCTTAGTTTCCTTAGCCATTTTGGCCTTAGGAAAACGAACTTTCACATAAAGTAAGAAATAAACCTAACGTGGATCTTGTCCATGGCCACTGGATTGAACGTTTTTACCCAGCCAGTCTTTTTCTTTCTCCCAATACCTCACCCTTTGTGTCCCTAGTACTGTGTTAAATGCAAAAAAAAGTTCCTTGCCTGTTTGCCAGGCAGTTTGTCAAAAGAAAAGGCACACATTTATGAAGCTCTTTCAGCAGAACACCGAGTACCCAAGTCCAAGGGACTAAATACACCAGGATGAGGTGCTGCAGTCAGCTCACAATACGTTGACTCAAAGGGAAGGCAACACAGAACTTTACAGAATAAAGGACAGAGAGAGACTTACAAGAGAGGAGATAAAGATAGGACCAGAGGACTCATAGCTTCTGGAACTGAGAGCCTCGACCCTAGTTTCCACATCACATTTATTGGGAAACTACCGAGTAGCTGTTTGCCATTAGAACTGCAACATCTAACAACTGCAACATCTATAATAGAACAGGTGTAACATTTACAATAAGGAACAGGTAAGCCAGTTTCCCACAACAATGAGTAGCTTACTTCTAGGTTTGAGGTTGTTGCATTTATAGTTGTTTTAGGGTGTGTTCCCACAGCGTACAGTGTACAAGTGGAGACAGTGGTGGTGGCGGCAAAGGAAAAAAACAAAGAAAGTCTCCTCCCACCACTGTTGAGGGCTTACTGATGGCCCTCAGGTGTGGACAGTGCTTTTTTTTGTAACCAGGAGCTTGAGTTTGGAGGCACTATGATCCCAGATAGGCTCAGCTGCTGTACTGCATTATTGAGTACTTTATGAAATGGTTCCTCTTTTTTTTTTTTTTTCCAGTTCCAAGGAGGTATCCTTTATGGAGTGCAGGCGGTGGGTGTTTTCTCTTTTTAAAGCATTATTTGTAGCCTTTGCAATGACATCTTTGTCCCTCTTAACTGTGTATCCTTTCATCAGGCAGTTAATTCACCTTGCAGTAATCACTTATTGAGCATTCATTGTATACTGGGCACCACGATGGACCTCATGGCTTAAAGGGTTAGATGCCCCACCTCATCTGCCAAGGTCAGGGATGCCTATCTTGGGTGAGGAGCCAGATTCCTCTTTGTCTCCATTTCCTCAAAGTCGAGATATGGTATGCCAGAGGGTTAGTGCTGAGTGGTCAGTAAGACATGGAGGATGCTGGCCAAGCCCAGGCTCTTGTCCCTTCCCCATCCTCCATGCCTGAGGAAGCAGGGTCTGCAGGAAGTTCCCAAGTCTACAAGAAGGTTTCCATGATGTGTTAATCAGCCAAAGGGGGTGCTGATGCAAAATACCAGAACTCTGTTGCCCTTTATAAAGGGTATTTATTTGGGGTAGAAGCTTACAAGGCCCTAAAGAGTCCAACTCAAGTACCACAAGAGGTATTTTCTCACCCAAAGTCATTGGCCATGTGTAAAGCAAGATGGCAGGCAATGTCTGCGAGAGTCCAGCCTGCCTTCTTCCTCTTAAGGCTCGGTGATCCCAGCTTCATCTAATCTCAGCTGTAGGCTAACAGCTCTTTCCTCAGGGCTCATTTCTTTTTGGGCTTAGCTGCTCTAGTCTCTTCACAAGGTCAGCTGTAGACTATCAGGCTCATCTTACTTCCTGGGGCCTCTACTGTGTCTAATGAGCCATCTCTCATCCTCTTCTTCTCTGTGTATCTACTTCCATGTGAAAGTCTGTTTTATCAGCCCACCGAGGGGATGGGACTCAACCCTTAGTCTTACTCTAATGACGTGGTTGAATCAAAGCCCTAATCTTAACATAATTTAATTAAAAACATCTCAGCTGAATCTAACACAGTCAAAGGGTATCATACCCAGAGGAGCAGACCTGTTTAAAAACATAATCAAATATCTTTTTTGGAATTCATAAATAATATCAAGCCACTACACATGGTAAGGTGAGATGGAGATGAACAAATGCCAGGAATAGGAGGCAAAGATGGAAACAGCGAGCTTGGAACTGCAAGCTCCCTCTCCCAGGGCAGAGGGAGTTTTCTCCTGCAGACTAGTGAGTACCTAGGAAGACTTAACACTATCTTGGCACTGAAAGTTTTTGGGAAGGGTGGGCATCTACTTTCCCAGAAAGAGATCAGTGCATCAGCAGGTACTTGCCTATGAGACAATTCTGATATTTTTGTTGCCCAGTAGTGGGTCCTGCATGGTGGTATATTTGGATTAAATAAATGGCACTGCAGTATTTGGGAAAACCACTAGCTCATGTAATTAGTAAAGCATTTTGATTTTTCTGTTTTAAGTTTTGATGAAAATGGCACTGCTAGGAACAGATATGTAGGGGTTGCCTGCTGTGTGAAGTTTTAGAACTTTATAGGAAATAGAATGACCATTCTATGACTCTAACTTTGTTTCTCTTTTGCCTTACTTGAAAAAGGTGTGCAGTGACCAGGGAAAAAGAAAGAGTTGGTGTGTCTGTTGATCCTGAAGAATCCATGAAGTAAATATATTCTCTGGATATCCATTCTTCTTTCTTTGATTTTTTAATTCGTTAGCCAAGTGGTATATTGATTAAAAATGATGAAATTTAGAAAATTAGACATTGGTATTCATCTTTAGAAAGAAGCAGGTGTGCATGCTAGTCTGGTGAAATTACGTATTAAATCTCTTAATATGCTATGCATATTAGGTTTTTTTTTTTCAGATTTGATCTGTAAAGTGAAGATTCTATGATGGAGTATAATAGAACTTACTATCAAGGAGTTTTTCTTTAATTTCAAAGATTTTTAAAGTATAGAATGAGAAGTACCCTTTTCCTTAGACAATTTCCGTGAAAGACACTTTTCAATGCCTTTTTTCTTTCTCTGCTTTTGTTTTGCTGCAAGGCGAATGTGATTGACATTTCATTTCAGGGATCGGCATGTTGTATTTTAGTTTTGTCTAATTAGGGTATGTCCACAGGAGTAGACGTGTTTTCATTTTCATGTTCTAGCCATGTTGCAGGGTTAAACAGGCGTTTTAGGGGAGCATTTGTACTTTGATCCTGTTTGTATTTGCTTCTCCATGCAGGAGCCTGGATGCTGAAGCCCTTTAAAGGGTCATCTGCAGGGCATGGGCAGCGGGTGAGGGGACAGGAGGATCTGTAGGTTGCATTTTTCTTCCCACAGCACTGCCCGCCAGCCATTAAAGGCTCTGGAGCAAAGCTGTATAATAAACCTTGGGTTTCCGGTACTCTTTAGCTAACTCTAGGGTCATCTCTCTAATAAAGACCAAGGCCAGGGGACAGAAATATTTTTCTTTGGCTCCTTGCAAAAACCTATTTGATTCTGTCTCACTCTGTCTGTCGAGAAAATTGGATTGAAAGCAAGACTTCGCTGGGAAGTGAATCAGATTAGGGCTTCCTCCCACAGGACCCGCAGCAGACGTTTCATTTGACAAGACACCACCCTCGTTTCTGTGACTGGCCGCAGCCCTTCTGGGCAGTGGGGGCGCTTGCACGGCTCGGAGGGCCTTCCGGTCCACAGTTCCATTTGCTGATAGCAAGTCCCATGGCTTCCTTCTGTCCAGAGTCGCTTCTCCTCCGCTTTGCCTTGCCCTGTTCGGCTGCCTGGAATTTCATTGCCGAAGGCTTTGTCTCTTCCCGGCGGCTGACTCCACAGAAGCGCGTTGGCTGGGAGGCGGGCGTCAGGCGGGCCTGAAGCCAGAGTCCAGGTCCTCGCGAATGTGTCCAGAGCGTCGCCCCTTATTTGGGTGCTTCTTGAAGGGGCTTCCATTCCTGTGAGGTTAACAGGAAGACAGAACAAGGGGAGGAATATGGTGAGGAGGGCGTGCACAGCTGAGCGAGGCCGGAATCCGGAACGGCCTGTGCCTCTGTCGTGAGCTTCCGTTTCCTCTTGGGACATTTTGCATTCCAGGGCCCCGAGAAGTTTTTCCAGCGCTTGACAGGAACTGGCCCTGCCTGCAGCCTGATGTGGCAGCCTTCGGGCATTGCCAGAAGCAGTGTCCAGGAGACCCACACTCGGGCTCCAGAACTGCATTCTTTCAGTGGCTATTCGGATCCCAGACACAGTTGTCCCTTGGAAATTATGGGATGTATAATGGCTGGTGCTCAGACCACAGGGGCCCATTTAACACCCACCATGCTTGAAGTACTGAGCTGTGCTGGCCACCTACGTTTGTGTGGAAAGAGGCATCTGGGAAGGCATTCCTGTCTGAAGGCCAAGGCTGTTTTACCCTCTAGAGGCCTAGGAAAGGGACAGAAAGGGCTCCTTCCCCGCCCTTTCCATTGTCTAGGTAGCCGTGGAAGAGGGATAACCCCAGCTTGAATCCCCTGATGAAGCATCCCGTGGCTTAGGGCAGAGGCCCTGGGGTGAGGCAAGGGCTGGGGGACTTGAGGAGACCCCAGGAAGAGACCAGGAGCCAGAACTGTCTCCCGTCATATCATGTAATTCTTTAGGCACACTGTCACCTTTTTTCTTCAATCCCATGACACCTAGAATTGGCTGTTTGCTTCCCTTTTTGCTGTTATTATCTCTTGCTTCTGGGTTTTCTCTTTCTCCAACCTAGAACTTGGTCTCACCCCTTTGCCTCAACTTTTCTCTCCCTTGAGGTTTTAAATATTTAGCTTAAATAGGAGCCCAAATACCTTAGGTTTTTGCAGACTCAATAGCAGACGCATCCAGGATTTTCAAATTGTGGGACAGGATCCACAATCTCTATATATTTGAGCTAAACTGATTTTTTTCCTGATAACCCTAATTGTTCTCTTGCTTTGTTGTCAGTATTGGTTATGAATCCAGTGCTTTAGAGATTTTATTTATGTCTGATTTTGTTCTGAAAACAGTTCTTCATCATGTCCTACTTTCATGGTGTGACTTTAGCAGAATTAAACTTAAATGACTCAAAATAATGCAATTCATTGCATCCAGCTTCGGTTACAGATTGTGGTAGAACCCAGCCCGCTGTCATCTCTGGACAGTCAGTTTCAGACGGTGGCCCTAGCAGGAGGCAAGGTCCTGTGGGCTCCCTGGCCGGTATGCCGGCTACTTAGGGAAGGCAGTTTGGGGCTGCAAAGCTCAGGCAGGCAGGGCCCAGGCAGGTGCAGGTTGGCCATTGGCCCAAAGCTTCAGATAATGGTGACCACCAAGGAGCTGAGCATCATGGACTTGGGAAAAGGCTTAAACTTTTTTTTTTTAAAGGTTTATTGCCCACCCCCCCACTGTTTTGCTGTGTCCATTCGTTGTGTGATCTTTTGTATCTATTTATCTTTTTCTGTCTTCTCGTCTCTCTCCTCTAGGGCTCACCAGGATTTGATCCTGGATACCTCTAACTTGGAGAGAGGTTCCCTGTCAATCGCACCACCTCAGTTGCTGGCCTCTGCTGCACTTCGCTTTGACTCTCCCCTTTGTCTCTCTCTTGTTGCGTCATCATCTTGCTGCATGACTCATTTGCACGGACACTGGCTCACCGCCGAGGCACGCTTTCTCTTCTTTTTCAGCAGGAGGTCCCAGGGATTGAACCTGGGTCCTCCCATATGGTAGGCAGAGGCCTTATCACTTGAGCCACATCCACTTCCCAAACTTTTTTCTTTTTTGGAGGAAAACTCAGAGTCAAGTCTTTTGGGTTGGAGGAGGTAGAGTCTGGGCAGTTTTAAGGTTTTCAGGGTAGCCAGACCCAAGGCAGGAGAGCTTCCGTGAACGGTTCCTTTCCCTCCCTTGTCTGTCACGGACACTGTGCTACCACTGGACCAGCCACGCAAGGGGACGGACCTGACCAGGGGACAGAAGGGCTGGGGGCTGGGGGTCCAGTGAGAAACGTAGAAGGGAGGTAGAATCTGGGTGGGAGGAGGCAGAGGGCAGAAATATGCTGAGTGATAATTGGGGGTGTGGGGGATGTGCTGTGGCCAGTTCAGCCACAGGTCTGGATTGATTGTTTTCAGGTGAGGGTTATCTTTAGCTCTGCATCATTTAAGTCAGGGACTGCTTGCATTCAACTTCTCTGTTGGAATATTCTTACTTTCTTCAGAAACTGACTTCATTTACACTGTTTATTGGCAATCCATGACCAAGTTTGAAGCCTAGTTCTTCTTGGCAAGAAAAGTTCATTAATTTTAGTCAGTTCTCCACACATGGCACAAATGTGCTTGAAAAACAAAGTGTCTCTTATTGCCACATAGACACCATACAATTGCTAGTAGTGCTGAGCTTTCAGAAGCAAAGGACCCCGTTTATGTCAATGGTTTGAGAAAAAAAAAGGGAATCCCAAAGCATTTTGAGCTCGAGAAGCCAGGAACTTAAATGATGTTAAATGCTCTAGCACCAGTGAGTAGGTAGGATTTATCACTCCCAAATTCCTAAAGATGATCTTAATCTCGTGGACTTTGTAACCACTGATAAAACTTTTACACTGATGAAGGTCTGACTGTGCTAAACGTATTTGTCCGTCATCTTAAAGGACTTAAAGAAAAAGCCGTGCTGTGGCATTTTAAGAACTCAGGGATGGGGAGAACTTACGTGGAAGCCTTCATCTGCTCTTATGTTTGAGCTGGGGAGTGAGAAGTTCATATAAAACTCCAGTCTTGTGGGCCCAGTTACACTGAATTATTTGCTCCCCATTTTCTTATTTCCCCTCATTGTACTTCCACGTCTTTGTCCACTGTTTTTTGTGGGTTTTTTTTTTTTTTTTTTTTTTTTTTTTTGCTTTTTTCCCTTTTAAGTTATGGTAACATATATATGGCACGGAATTTCCCCTTTTAACCACTATCATATGTTACGATTCAGTGATATGAAATAGTTACAATATTGTGCTGCCAACCTCACCGACTATTCCCAAAACCTTTTCATTACCCCAAACAGAAGCTCTGTACCCATTAAAGAGTAATTCCCCATCCCAGCCCCTCAGCCCCTGGTGACCCGTAATCCACTCTCTATGTATTTCGTATACTAAGTGTTTCATATCCATGAAACTGTACAATATTTGTCCTTTTTGTGTCTCTTGGCCCATTTTTCAATGCAGAGTGTGTGCTACTGCTCAGTCTAAGTTTCCCAGCCTGGGAGGAGACCCCTACCCCTCCCAGGTTGTAAGCTGTAAATGTCCTGTGCTGAGATCCTCTCCTACCCAAGGTCCTGTAAGAGGCCCATTCCTCAAACCCAAGCCTGGAGTTTGAAGCAGTCAAAGATCTTGCGTGGGTCTGAGGCCCCATCTTTCTCAGCAGTGAGTTGTGGCTGGTTCTTGAGCATCTTGACTTTTAAAGTGTCATCCACTGGGCTGGCATCTGCACACAGCTTCTATGCTTGCTTTACACACCCTTCTCTCCTGACTGAGATGATTGGGACAGAGTAGGTGGCAGAGGAGAAGACAAAAGCCAGAAACCGTGTGCCCCGGGCTTCCCAGGCAGTGTGCAGAGCGTGAAACCACTTGAGCCTGCACAGCCTGGTCCACGCAGAGCCCGATGCCAACCTCGGAGGACCGTTGCTCTGCGCTACCAGAGCCTCGGGGGAGCAGTAGCTGGCAGGTGCCGTCCCCAGTGGCGTGGGCTGGTGCAAAGGTTCTAGGTGTGCCTTGAGTGCCAAGGGCTTCCACCATCTTGGTGAAGGGAGTGTGCCTGGCGTGACTCAGGTGGGAAACTTCTTTGCCTGGAGTGATGGTGGCAGAGTGGTTTAATCTTGCAGCTGGAGTTTAAGGAGGAAGCCATCTTGGAATCCTCTCTTGGTCTATAATCCCACCACTCCTTTAGGAGTGTCTAAGAGCACAGATGAGTTCTTACCCGTTTATTTTGGGCCTGTGAGTATCTGGAGAATAGAACACAGTCGTGTTTTTGCTGAAGATGAAGCTTCAGCAGTGCCTTTGCCATGTCTGTGTTCAGGGTGAAGGGCGGAGGGGGTTGTTTAGGGTGGGAAGTCCTGACAGCGCCTGCCTGGGGCTCAGTTCCTCCTCGACTCATGGAGACTTGGTGGCTGGTTCTCTAAAAGGCCGATGATAATGTCACCTCAGAGGGCTGCTGAAGACTTCAGATGCATGTCAAGACCAGTACAGCGCCTGGCCCGCAGTGAGGCCCCTGAAAAGCCCAGGGTCATCAATAAATAGCCGCCTTAGCTGCTGTCCTCACCACGGGACTCTGGCCTATCTCAGCCATCTCCTTTACAGAAGGAAGGAACGAGGCCTGATGTCCTCATGGGTTCTTCTGAAAACTCTGTCAGGTGTACTAGAATCTCTATTGAGAGAACGCGGAACCAGCAGCCTGACACAAAAATGATGCCTTTCACACAGTCATAGTGTGAAAGTAGTGATTTTCCAAACTGGGCAGCCTAAGGTGAGAGTTCTCAACCAGTTAGGTGGTGGAGGTATACTGGTTTTCATCTAAAAAGACTTGATATTATTGAAACAGGAAAGAAAGCCTCTTTTGTAGAACCACACTGCGAAGCTTTCCATCTTTTTTTTCAGGTCTGTGGTTGCTGTGTATGAAGTGGGGGACTCTGACTTCTTAAACCATTGAAATAGAGTTATATTGGAAAAGTGGATAAATGCCCAAAGGAATCTACTGCCTTCTGGAACAGAGCCTAGACTCTGGAACTCAACAAAAACTGAGCACTAGATAGAGCTGTCACAAAACCCCTATTGGAATATTCCACTCCTAGGGTCCCCACTCTGGCACCTCTCAGATTCTTCTGAAAATTATTTTGTCATAATGTTGCTTATAGGTTTGGCTACCTACATGCCTCGCTTATATCAAATCAGAGGAAGCAAAGGAAAGAGGGGGAAAGGAGGGAAGCAATCTTTTTAAATGCCTACTTTATGCCAGGTACTTGACGTGGTGGCTGCTGTTCCCATTTTACAGGTGGGAAAGTAGAAGTTTAGGGAGGTAAAGTAACTTTCTTAGGGTTACCTAGCTATGAAGTGGTGGAGTTGGGATTTGACCCTAGGTGTGTCTGTCACCAAAAGTTTTCAAACTCTTTTACACAGATGCCTATTAGTAACAAAAGCAGAAAGGGTACATTGAGACACTTTGCCAAAGAGCAGCATGATAAATACTCACTGAAGGATCAAGTTAGATCTGTGCTCTCTGTTTCAGAAGGCAGGAAGGTATACAATGTAGTATTCTTTAGAAATATTAATGGTTAAAATTATTTTGAAAGTTTTGGTGGTTTCAGGGCAAGTTTCTATCCTCTGGAAAATTCCTCTGGCAGAGAACCTTGTTCTCTAATGGTGTTGGATTACTGTGATTTTGCTGAGTCTCATTTTGATGATAATACTATCTCTAAGTCTAGTTCTTCCTCACTGACTTACAGAGGAGACAAGAGAAGCATGTATAGTTGGGAGGCTTTTCCTTTATTTTTACTCTATTTCTTGACCTGGTTCCCTTGGGAATGCTTTAAAGCAAATAATTATTTTGGGCATTGTGCAAGCATCCCTCTGTACACATTTCCTGACTTTTTTTTTTTTTTTTAAACTACTACCAAGTGAGAGAGCGTGTGCCTGCGGGTGGTGCTTCTCAGTGTTAATGGTACACGTGCAGGCAGGGCCTTGTCCACGGGCCTGAGTAATCCATCCGCGGTCGCCACGGATGAATCATTCATGGAAGCAGGTTTTCCATCCCGCTCACTCGATGCGAGGCTTGCTTGCAAAGTTGATTTTTCTTTTTCAAATTAACCTTCACTTTCTGCCTGTTTTTCCCAGGATAGTTTTTGAAATGTGAGATCCCAGCGTTGTATTGTTTTTTTTCTGAGTAAGTCCAAAGAAGTGGGCATTCTTACCTTCAATTATTGTGCAAGGTAGTGAATTCTATAAATGAAGCCTATGAGTCATTGATGGTGGATGTAGAAATTCCTAGCAGTGTTGAATGTGTTGTGTGTGTCGTGAGTGTGTGTATGTCTGTGTGTGTGTGATCCAGGCATGGCTCTTGCTACCCCAGTGTTATTATTTATTTTTAAAAATTGGCTCTCTTGAGATTTCCCCCAGTTTAAACATTCAGAATATGTGAAAATGTTTGCATTTGAAAGAGAGGGCAAAAATATATGCTTATCATCTTAAGCTAAGTCATGTCTTCCCCTCCAAGGTCACCCCATCTCTCACATCATTTATTTGTGTTTTGTGCATTTTATTGTGTTTCTGAATTTCAGCAATGCAGAGGAGAGGGACCAAAATCACCCTATTACCTGGCCCCTGGTGCCCGCTGAGGTTTTGAGGGGGTAAAACCTTGTCTTACCCTTCAGATGATCTGTTCTGCTAATGCTTTGGAGAACCAGCCCATTTGTACCTTTGAATGTTGTTGCTGGGTTTTGTGCCAACCTGCCACTTGCCCAGGGCAGACCTCCAGGCTCTGTGGTCTGTGCTGTGGAGGCAGAGCGACATCCCCAGGATTGTCATGTGGGGCAAACTGAAGATAAGCAAAGCAACAGCTTCCAGCAGACCAGGTCCTACCCCAGGGGTGGGTTGGGTTGGTGGGGCGTGGTTATGGCACTTCCAGATATTTTTGAAGATCACGTGCCAGATTGAAAACTCAGCTGCTAACATATTATCTGTATGTAAAGAATACTCTTCCACCTAGACTTCTTCCAGACTTGTTTGGCCAATCTTAAATTACTTGGCACGTGTCACCTGCACATTCAAGTCAGGTGTGGGTAGGTAATTACCTAGTGATAGCAAAATGTTCTGCAGTGAAGCATCAGTGCACCAGTGTATCATTTGATAGCCTTCGTTTTCCAATATTCAAGAAATATTCCAATATTCAAGAAAGTGCCCCCAAATTCCACTGCTATAGTAATTGCCCGATTGCTTTTTAGGCCCATCTTATTTATGAAGTAGCAATTGAGTTACAAAGGCATGGAGTAAGTGGTGGAACTGATATAAAGTTTCGTGGGGAAATGTATTCAGAGATCAGTTTTTAGTGGTAAACCCTGCTCACTGGACCCTGAGGCTTACATTACGGTAGACATCACTGAAGAATCTTGACCTGAGAACCTGCTGGAGATAGAGGCATTTTATGGGCTTCCTGGTAGCCATGAGTTAATTGACTCCTGGAGGTAATGGGCCCGTGATGAGGAGCCCTGAGTTCCTAACTACTGAGGACTGTTCCAAGCGATGTTATTAAGGTGTTTCTGTTTTCCATGGACAGTTTTCATGGTTAATTCTTCTTTTGCAAATCTATATTTTCATCACTTTCAAAATGAAACCTTGGCTGTGGGAAGACAGTGTGTGACATAGTCTTTGACTCAGATCTGCTTCATTCTCTTTCAACTCAGATGAGCAGGCAAATTCCTTCAGGGGATGGACTCTGATTGGCACTCTGTGGTTTCTGAGATAAGCACATAAGGGCAAGCCCAGTTTGTCAATATTAATTTCTTTCTCAATATTTTCTTTTTCTTATGAAACAAGTTCTGTTCTACAAGGACACAAAGGGGGACTGTGAGGCAAGAAAGCAAATGGGTTCTTCATGCCAAGACACAGCCAGGGGACCCACTGATTCAGTGACCTTTCTGCCTAGTGAGAGCAAGAGAAGAGGCATGCATTCTCTAACGTTTGCCTTGAGGTAGTCACTGGCATCTGGGTAGCAATCCAGTTTTCTAATACCTGAGTATGTAAGTTATACAGGAAGGCAAGACATTTATTTTTTTACAACTTTACCTGTAGTGGTCTTAACATATTCATTATGAAAATTTGTTTCTTTCTCAAGATAGATATAGACTTACGTTAACTGTCTTTTAATTTATTTAAGCACATAAATAGTTCTCATTTCCTTTTTAGGATAACTGCTTTTGTAAACCAAAATATAGTTCTTCATCACCAATGATGGCAGTCATTTTACAAAAACACAAGCACCTGTACTTACCACCTACAGTTTTCACTTTTTGTAAAAATATAATTTTGAGTTTCATGGCTAGTGGAATAAAGTGCCTTCTGTCAGAAAAATAAAAAAATCTCTTACCAAAAGTAGCTGGAGAAGTTTACCATTGGTACAGCCCACAAATATGCACTCTAGGGTGTGAGGGGAGAATTATATATATACATACACATGCATACTTTTAAAAACGAGTCACTGGCAGTTATAAGAAATTACTTCCCCCAAATCTGCTTTAAGCCTGCAGACTTTAAAGAGGTGGCCTCACCTGGCCTGGATGCTGAAAGCAGCGCTGGGTAGTTGCTTACTTCTTCTCAGTTCCCACAGTGAGAAGGGGGGTTCTTGGGGTCCCCTGAGCCCTCACAACACTCTTGTTTCCCCATTTCCATGAGAGAGGTAGTGTGAGTGTCAGAAATTGCTGCCCTACCGGTTGATCCACATATGTCAGTTTTTGCTCACCTTTCGTTGAAACCATCATAAGGCTTCAGCCACTTGAACCATGTGAATTAGCTGAGCAAACTTTTCATTAAATTAGCCTCAACACTCTCGTTTTTTTTTTAATTGATTTTTTAAAAAAGAGGATGGTGGTTTTCTTTTCTTTCTCAGCAGAAACATCGTTTATGTTACTTCACCAATAACATGACCGATAACACAAGTAAATGAATGAATAGGAAACTCTAATTAAGTAAGCCAACCCATGGTGACTTAATATTTGCAGACCCTGTGGGACTAATACTTTATCTTTTATGTCCTATGAGATGTTTTGCAAACTAGATTTGTTTTGTGGAAAAGGGAACTTTAGTTCAAGGCTGCCCTGAGAATTCATTATTATTAGATTATTCTTAAATTCAGCTTAACTATGTGTAGAGGAAAGTTGCTATTGATTATGAACAAAGCTAGCTTTGATTGTATGGGGCAACTGCTTCTGTTCTGCAATCTTACTTTCCACAGAAGCAAGGGAATTCGTTGATCCTAGTAGCATTTAATATGCTTTTTGGAGGTGTTTATTCCCAAATAATAATGTCATATTTTCGGTGCTTAGTAACTCTTTAGCCACACAAAAGCTGGTCATGTAACACAAGAATACAGTTAGCATTCCTTGTTCAAACACGTTGGCATCAGTGAGACGTAAGTGCTCGCTGTATTGGGAAGATGCCACACTGTGTCCTAAACGTGACCTTGTGGGCACTAAACCACTGAAAGTTGCCCACCCCTTCACACCTGCAAACTAGGGGAAGGCTGTCTCCTGCCTGAGCGGTCATCCCTTTCTAAGATGTTCAAAGAAAGAGAACAAAAGAGAGTTACTAAACAGAGAACTGTCTTCTGTACATGCTTTTGGGGAAATGTAGCTCTTGCAAACCATTTTTTTTCCTAGGAGGTACTGGGGATTGAACCCGGGACCTCACACATGTGAAGCCTGCGCTCAGCCACTGAGCTCCACTGCTCCCCCAGCAAACCATTTGTTCTGTAGATTCCATTCGAACATTGGCAGAGTTTTGCTTTGGTTTCAAAACTTCATGCTACCATGAAACATGAATCACTCCATAGTGTCAAATGCCAATCTCAAATTTAAACCAAGGGCATGAGATAATTTAGGCCATCTTTATGAAGAAAAGGCCACGATTTAAATTTCCCTACTGGCCTTCATTTCTTGACCCCCGTGTGAAGGAATTCACTTTTCAAATGCTTTGAAAAGTACGGCTAAATTCAGTGCCACTCCAGATCCAGCTGGTTGCATCCTGCATCCCGAAAATATGAGATTACTGATTTAAGATAAATCATTACCGCCTCAGTCTCTTTATTTATAAATGAGGACTTTTGATTAAATGACATCTCAGATTTCATTGTGAGAAAAACGCACAAATACTATTTTACCTTAGCTGGGCAAACATGTTATTTTGCAGAAAAGAAGAACCCTGTTTGGAACAGTACCCTGCTCTAGTGTATTTTAAAATTATAGTGAAAATTTATTTGTACTGTTGCTATTTTTTTAAAAATTTGTCTGTGCTCTGAGGACTGTTCATGGGTCTAATATATTTTCTTAGAGTTCTCTGCCCAGGCTGAAGCTCCATTTCCCTGAAAATGTGTCTGATGGAACTGGTTCTCCACTTAGGAACTCCTCATTGGCTGACTTCAGCTGCTTTTAGGAGCTGGGTGGTGTCATGTTGACACTACCTTTTTCCTTCTGATAGGTTCAAATACAAGCTGCAGATACAATGTCTCTGAAACGTAGCTCTTTAAATAAGTACATATTTTCTCTTTGATATTTTGGCTAAAAGAAATGAAAACCATAGAATGACTTTTTCCTTTATTGTGATCTGTGTCGTTTACTTATTGGAAAAGATAATATGCGACCCACAAAAAGTTTCTTTTTTTTTTTTTTTTAAATGCAAACAGACTGCCCTTTGCTGTCCCTGAATCCTGGCGGATACTCTTGCAGCAGCATCATAATACATTTCTGTAGCTGAGTGATTCTGGGTCCCTGGGGGTGTGGCCTGTTTGGGCCTCTCACTGTCCTAAGCGCACATTTATCTCAGGGCAGCTGTTTGGAATCAGCTGACTGATTTGTTTTTGCAGATGCACTTTTTAATTTTTTTTCTGGCAAATCCTGATTTGCATTTTACCTGAGGTCCAACACCTTTTGCACGTGACAGTGCTTATCTGGCTGAGTATCAAGCGACCGGCAGGGCATGGTTCTTGTTTTCCACCGTTTTAATGTCCTTTCCAATAGAAAGCTGACCTGGTGCAAATATCCAGGATTGTCTTTCTGAGGTTCCACACCGAACAACAAAAGCATCATTATTACAGCAGTAGCCCAAAAGGAAAGGACCTATGAAGGAGGGAGAACAAAGTGTGTGTGGCGAGGTCTAACTTGAAAAGGAAGGTTTATGGGAATGAGAAGTCTTGGCTATTGGCAGAGAAAAGCCTGGGTTCTACCTTGCCACTTCCTCTTCTCTCCATAAATCACCAGTCCTGTCTATTTTGTAATTCTCTCCCTGAAGGTTCTGCCTTTGTTCCTCTTTGAAGGGAAATGTGCACAGGAAATTGCTCATCTCATTTTTCTCCTAGGTGATCACTTTCAACCTAGACTTTCTGGTCAGATCCAACAAGTCCAACCATGAAGAAGGTGGTTTAAAGTCTCCACCAGCTCACCTGGTCTGCCTTGGGGTCCCCAGAACACAGGAGAGTCCCAGGGGCTGCAGTGGCGGTGGGTAGCCACATTCCAATGGCTCTCAAGTTCAAGACCACTGGGGAGCCCCCTGGTGAGGGGTGGCTATGGGGAGGGTACATCCTTCCTTCTCCCCACGTTTTTAGCTACTGGTTGCAATCCAAGCATTTGCTGAAGGCAATAGCCCCCCTGCTGTCATTACAAACAAGGACTTGCTTGGAACCCATTTCTCCCTGTCTTTTGCTGCTCTGTGGCCAGGGATGATATTCTGTTTAGTATAGGAGGGAATATAATAGGCACTGTAATTGAGAAAAAATTTATTGTGGTGACATATGTGCAACATAAAATTCCCCATTTGAACCTCTTTCAAGTATACAATTCAGTGGTATTAATTACACTCACAGTGTTGTGCAATGGCCAACACTATTCATTACCAACACTGTTCATTACCAAATCTTTTCCATCATTCCGAATAGAAACATACCCTGCTTATTTCATGTAAGTGAAATCATATCAAGCTGTCCTTCTGTGTCTGGCTTATTTCACTCAACCTGATGTCTTCATGGTTCATCCATGTTGTAACATGCACCAGAACTTCATTTCTTTTTATGGCTGAATAATAGTCCATTGTATGTACATACCACATTATTTTTTTATCCATTCATTCACTGATGGACACTTGGGTTGCTTCTCTCTTTTGGCTATAGTAGGCACTGTACTTAAAGAAAAAAGGTATGGGAAACGGACTTGGCCCAGTGGTTAGCGCATCCGGCTACCACATAGGAGGTCCGCAGTTCAAATCCCGGGCCTCCTTGACCCATGTGGAGCTGGCCCACACGCAGTGCTGATGCTTCCGTGTAGGGGAGCCCCACGTGCAAGGAGTGCACCTCGTAAGGAGAGCTGCCCAGTGCAAAAAAAAGTGCAGCCTACCTAAGAATGGCGCTGCCCACATGGAGAGCTGACACAACAAGATGATGCAACAAAAAGAAACACAGATTCCCGTGCCGCTGACAACAGAAGCGGACAAAGAAGAAGACACAGCAAATAGACACAGAGAACAGACAATGGGGGCGGGGCAGGGGGAGAAGGGGAGAGAAATAAATAAGATCTTTAAAAAAGAAAAAAGTTATAAGAAGAAAATAAGAAAGAGATAAACAGGTATAAAATGAAAACAAACCTAATCCCTTCACTAAACTGTAACCATAGTAGAGCACCTTGATGAATTCAGTTTTCCTAATGTAAAAAAAAAGTTCATTTGTCTAACTTTTTTCCATCAATTGACCTATCTTTCTATGTGATTAATACTAATTATACTGTTTTATGAATTGGAGTCACAAGGTTGTGAAACTCTTTTAAGGGTATTTTTATATTAAATTGTCCACCAGTTTGCCTAATTCTGTCACTTGTGTTATTGAGGAAGTATTTGGAGGTCAGACAAGAAGCTGTCTGCATATACGTGTTATGAGTTAAGTAGCTATAACTCTGCCATGCAGACACACGTCATGATCCATTGGATAAAATTCCCCATTTCCTAAGAATAGGTATTCATGTTTTCTTTTGGGAAAGAGAGAAACTTTGGAAGTGGGGTGGAGTGTGAAGGCCCAGCGGCCAGTGTTAGTCAAAACCAAGCCTGAGGATCCACATGAATGCCCATGAACTTAGAAGCTACGGAAGAAACAGTTGGTTCAGCTTTTTATTAGAAAGGTGCAAGATGACTTGAAAAGATAATACTTTTCGAAGTAGTGACCGGCATCGTGTATCCATTGGTGCATGCTGCATACCTTCATATTTCAATTGGCATGTGTTCTTGTGGGGGAAATAGCAACATGATTTGGCTTTGTGTCCCCATAAGTGGCCACTGAAATGAAACATCATGGTCACATGCCAAGAAAGAAATTCCCCTGACACATTTCAGAGCAGGTGCTTAACAGACCTGAACCAGTTTGCATTTGCACAGGGCAGAGAGAAAACCGCAGTTGGAGTTGCCTGGCCTGGCCTGGCTTTAGAGACCTGGTCTGTGCAGATCTGTGAATTCCCCTGTACCAATGTGCGAGTTTATGCTAAAAGGGTATTGGAAGCTCTTCATTGCAATACAGAAATTTGCCCTTTTTAAATGGTCTTGAAGGACTTGACATTTTAGAATTAATTACTCTGGAGACAAAGACAATGAGATGCAATGCTGAAAAAAATGTTTAACTACTTGAGTAGTAGAGGAAACAGAATGAATTGAAACTTGAAATGCGTTCTTCAATTTGGCATCCCCTCATGTTGGTTGATTAGGCGATTAGCACCCCCAACTAAGTGTTTGTTTAATTAGGCAGTCCCCAGAGGTCGTATTTCAAGAGGCAGAGGAAGTAGACCTTTTTGAAAAATTTTCCTTATGTTTGGCCTGTATTTGGGACCCAGTATTATTATTATTGTTTTACTTTATTTTGTTGCATTTGTATACGGAGTATTCTGTGAGTTTTAGGGCATGAAAATATATCGAATGAATGAACTGTAATGATGTCTGTTAAAGTTCATTTTGAACATGATCTCTATTTTGAACAGTCTGTAATTTCTGAAAACTTAGATTAATTTTGCATTTTCTCACCTAATATTTCATTTCCCTAATATTTTTTTCTGCTTAAATAGTGTTCAACAGAGCAAAACTTATTTTATGTTGGTGACTTTCAGCATGTAATACATCACACAGAAAGATCAGATCCTCTGGCATATCAGATATATTTTTAACCCTGTTCTCAAGCAATGCAGTACATTATAACTGCAACTGAAAGCCTGTACCTCTGTGAGAGCGTTTATCATTGTTGAACGTGTATTATGTCTATCTGCTAATTAGCTAGCTTTTGGGCTCCCTTGCGTAATTCATCTCATGCAGGCCAGTGTCTGGTACATAATAGATACCCAGTAAAGATATAATGAATGGAATTGAGTTGCAACAATGTATTATAGACAGGGTGGTCACTGGAAAATACTGTCATCACAGAGCAGGGCTATGCTTCTCAGCCCTCCGTGATTTTAGGGGAGAGCAAATATAAAACACATTTTCAAACCAGTGAGTCTGAATGAGTTTGAAAAATTGAATGAACTGTTGCAAAGTTTTCTGCATCTGGAGCATGAAGAAGATGACAGGCTGAGTTGCTTTTTAAAAATAGGGTGAAGAGCTAGAAATTGGGGTCTCTGAAAAAACCACATCCACAGAGGGGCATGTTTCTTGCTGTGCTGCCCTTCTCCCCATCCCCACTCATTTTCATGAAAAGCTGTGGTTAAAGTTGGACTTGACTGACTCACGGATGTGGATGGACAAACTTGTATTTGTGTGCTCTAAGATTAGAGAGGAAAAATGAAGCAGAATAATTAGAATTTGATTAATATGTTTAGACCTTCACAGCCAGCAGGGAAACCTCCTTGGAGACCAGGATGGGTGGGGGTTGGGGGGCGGGGAGCGGGGTGTCCTGTCCCCAAGGTCTGAGCTTTGTCTTGCTAATTCCGGGGACGGTGGTCACCAGGGGGAAGGAAGTCACATCTGCTCACAGACCACCAAGGCCATGAGCAGATATTCCTGTTTTTGCTCAGTGAGGGTCAAGGGTGGAAATTGTCTAAATCATTGCATATAGCCCACAAATCTATTGGCGTTTCTCCAATTTTCTCCTTTTTTTTTGGTCAAGGGAACAGAAATCCATTATCAGGGATTTCAACCAAATCGACCTCATATTTCCTTTTCAGGTTTAGTGCTCAGTTGCCAAAAAGAAGTGAAGCGTCAGCAGAGTTTATGTCTGCTTATTTAGAGTGAAGAGCTTCAAATGCACAAGACCCAGGATTGTTTCCGTGCCTTTAGCCCACAAATGCCATCCTCCACCAAGGGACCTTCTTGCAAAGGAGTGTTTTGGATGAGAGGTCCAGCTCTCTTTTGGGATCCTGTGTGGACCCCAATGTAATATAGCATAAACATCATGGATTACAATATTTTTTAATTTTCAGATAAATTGGTGCCTTTGTAGGGGCCACCATCTGATGAATCTGGACTTTTCCTAACTTGTGCTGATGGGTAAGACAATCTGTGTTCCTTGCCAGGCACAAGGCAGAGCCTAAACCTGGCTTTTCCTCCTCCTTCTCACTGGGAAGGCCACCCCTGCATTCTGTCCTGCTCCAGCCTATTTTTCCCACCCCAGACAGATGGGCTGCACCCCCCATTGACCCTTTGGCCCACACGTTGGGTCTATGTCGCTCTGGCCCCTGTACCTGCTCCTCAGCTCTGTAACTGGCCTCTAGCCTTGGATTTCCCTTTGACCATGCTGTTCCTTCCCACCTGTGCAGATGTCATGGCCTACTCACTTAGAACACTGCCCCTGCCCGTTGCCGGGGTCTGCCACTTGGGCACGCGGTCTTCCTTCACTCCAGGTGTGAAGGTTTAATATCTGACCTGCCCTTCAGAAAGGGAACGCCTTGCTGCGCAGACTTCAGTAACCACCAAGTCCCTCTGTCCAGGCTATTGCACAGATCCAGGTGTGAAGGTAGTAACATCACCAGCGAAAATAACAGCCACGCTAGCTACTACTTATGGAGGAGTTACTCTACCCTGCAGCGAGTGTGCAGGATAGAGCCCTCAAGCCAGACCAGCGTGGCCAGATCTCCGCCTCTACAGTTCACTTGTCTGATTCTGCAGTTTGCCTATCCTCTCTGAGCCAGTACCAAGAGCCTTATTAGTTCTATTACTAGGACTACTTCTTTATTATTGATCTTTATTTTCTCATGTAAGTGGTCCAGTTCAGGTGACTCAACATTTATACAAGTTAATTTTGAGATCCTTCTGCAGCAGCATGCCCAGATCAAAAATAATGCCAAAGGTGCCATTGAGATTATCAAAAATTTCCAAAGACACTGTCTTCTTGTGTATGTGTGTGAATACACATGAGGGCTTTAAATGATGGGACCCTGGCTGCTGGCAGTGTCACTCTGCCTGATGCCCAGAGAATGTTGTCTTTGATACATCTGTTCAGCTATTGCCATTATGGAAATTGGAAAAGTACACTCTTACATAACACTTGAAATGGCTGAGGGTAGCAGTGTGCCAGGGCTGGGGTGTTAGTTTGATAGCTGTGATGAGTCAGGTGGAAGTGTACCGGGTTTCCAGCCTCGAGCCCCACATCCCATCTTGAGCTTTAAAATATGCCAAAGGTATTGTCACATCCCTGAGAGTTGTAAAAGCCTTTCTGTTTTTAGAGTCCTTTAGCATGTGTTTTATTATACCAGAAGTCCATGACTTTCAACTCAAAGAAATAATTAATAGTAACTAAAACTTTTCTAAATTGGGTTACTGAAGTAGTTGCTTTGGACGAATTTGGTTGTTTTAGGCTGTCAGCGATGTCTGTCTGTTGGGGGTAATCTGGGCCATGCAGAGTGTCTGACCACGGCCCCCCAGTGTCCCCAGGAGCAGTTTTCCAGGATCTGGTGACCACTCACCTCCCCAAGCCCTTCCATCATCCTCTCTTAGAGTGAGCTGAAATCTAATGCCCTGTAATTTCCACCCTTTGGTCCTATAGGGTTTCCATCTTTTAGGGACAAACAGAACAACTTAATCCTTCCTGTAAATACTGGACCTTCAACGATTCGCAGTCAGCCACGTTGCAGGCCATGCCCTCCCTTTCGGGTGGATCCCTGATTCCTCTTAGGATGTGTTCCGAGGCTCACCATCTTGGTTGTCTTTAGACTGTCTAAGCCAAAGAGAGACTGCAGCCTCGGTTATGAGGCCCTTGGCAGCCGGAACCGAGACTCGGGAGGAGTAAATAGAGATCTGTTGTGTGGAGCTCTCACTTCCCCCATTCTAGATGATCTACATTATTAATGCAGCCACTTCTGCTAGGTCTTACAGCCTCACCACACCATTCACTGTGTCAATTAAATGCCTCAGTCTTTTCATCTGTGCTGCTCTCAGTCACCTCTTATTCTGTACGGTAGGTGTGGAGCCAGGTGTAGGATTTTTAAAAATTACCCTAGTACTCGATGTTATCCTGATAGGGTCCAGCTCGTGGAGTCAGCCTGATCCAGCCTGTAGATTTTTCTTTCGGTTAATAATTTGATCAGCCGTGGCAGGTACTGTCTTTCCCAGTTGCCTATTTTCTCTCCATTTGGGAAGCTTGTCTTCTTTGGGTTTACCAAGTCTAGAAGATAAATTCCTTTAGTTTCACCTCTCCTGAACCAAGCTCCCTCGTGGCTCACATCTAAAATGGCTGCACTTTTAGCTTCATCACTTTCTGAGGTCTCTTTGATGTCTGTTTCTTTCACAATTCCTGCCACGAAGGCTGTCTGTACATCGCGAGCATTCATTAATGCCCACGTAACTGTGGATTGGGGCATTTTGATTGCCATCCATGAGGAGCTGAAGGAATGGGTGTAGTTGAGGAGCCGTCCCCCCTCATTGTGGTGGGTTCCTGCTGAATCTCCCTTGGGTCCCACCACCCCTGGCCTGGCGGAGGCCATGGTCACCGACTCTCTTTCCTGGCACTTGACCCTCCAGAGATTTACGTGATCACGCTTTTGGGGCCTTAGGCTTCTGGGGTTGGGGTGGGAATGGCCATCCCAAGCTCTGCTGACACGTCCCTGGGGGCCTGTGCCTCTCCTCTCCAGGGCACCTCCTCCCCCATCCTGCTGAGCTGAGCTTCCCGGCATGCCCAATTTACAGGGAGGGCCTGGGCTCGAGGGACACTGTGAGGGGCGTGAGACAAGGGCAGCCCGGGCACGGCCTGGCCTCAACCAGCTTGGCCATGACTGTCAGCGCCTGGCCTTACGGGGCACAGGGAGGGTAGGGAAGGAGGTGGTGAGAGGTGCTGGCTGTCGTCCCCTGCTGTCATCTTACCCCGGAAGAGGTGGCCCTTTGGATTCTCATTAGAGGAAACAGGAAAAACTCCTCCCTTGTTCACCTGCTGAGGCCACAGCAGTCGAGACCAGGCTTGCCCTGGTTCTGCTCCCTATTTCCTCGTCGGTGGGATTCTGTCTTAATTTTTCTTCATTAAAAAATGCACCATGTTTCTTTTCCCTCAGTCTAGTGGCTAGTTCCACTTGTGTTGGAGCCCCAGGGAATGACCGTACTTTTCATTAATTTGCTTTTTGTCCAATCCAGAAAAGGGAAAAGGATTATTATTTGCTGAGTCCCCGCTCCATCTAAGGACCAAGCTCTGTCATGTACACCCTCCTGTCCAGTCCTTAGCACAACCCTGCAGGCTGGCCTTACTGTTCATTTCCATTTACGGTTGGAAACATTGAGGCTGTGAGGTTATTGTGCCCATGACCTTGGAGCTGGTGAGTGGTGGGGTGAGAGTGAGGACGCAGGACCTGTCTTCCCCAAGCTCATCCAACACCACCTGAAGACCGTAGCACGTAGCAAGTTACAAATATTTTATTCACTAGTTTTCATTTTGTTAACTACAAAGATTCATGCTCAGTCCAGAAAATTTAGAAAGGGAGAAAACCTCAAAAGGAATAAAAAACATATCCCTTTAATGTTTAGAAAAATCATGTAAAACTTGGAAATTAGGCATAGTGGTGAGTGGTGTGTCCTTTGAATGTTACACAAGGGGGCTTAATGAGTCCCCCCAAGGGTTATTTAATTATCTAGGGGAATGTTCCTAATTTTTTCTTTTAGCCCTTTAAAAATGACTTTGAGATGTGCTCATAGCATGCAATGCACCCATTTATAGTATACAATTTAGCAGCTTTTAGTATATTCACAGGCATCACCACAGACCATTTTAGCACATTTTCATCACCCCCAAAAGAAATCTCAGACTCATTAGCAGTCACCCTCCATTCTCTAAGTCAGAAAACCTATTTCAGTACCTTTCTTGGTGGGTTCTAATTCATGTTTCAGCCAGCTTTACTATCTTACTGGTTCCCTTATTATTAATGAATGGCATAATTATTTTGACATCTTTATTCTGTATTGTTTGAGAGTCATATTTTTAGCTTTTTGAAAATTGTACTCTAACAATAATCTCACTTCACAAAGTACAACTGATTACTGTTAACCTTTTGATGTGTGTCCTTACACACATGCATTTTAAAATTAGTATCATTCTGTTCTGTGGCAGCTTTCTTTCCTTTCACTTAGCAAATATATTATATCAGATGTTTTCCCGTCTCACTTAGCAAATGTATTATATCAGATTTTTCCCGCTTCAATAAATATTCTTTTGCAACATAGTGTTTTTGGCTCTATAGCACTGTATCAAATGGTAACATCTTTCTGTCAAAGGCCTTTATGCAAATCTTTTTTTAAAAAAGATATTTGTTTCTCCCCACCCTCCACCTTGTTCCCTTCATTGTCTGCTCTCTGTTTCCATTCGCTGTGTGTTCTTCTGTGTCTCCTTGTATTCTCATTAGGTGGCTCTGGGAACTGATCCTGGGACTTTCTGGAGTGGGAGAGAGGCAATTACTCTCTTGCACCACCTCAGCTCCCTGTTCTGCTATACCTTCTTATTTTCTCACCTCTGTGTCTCTTGTAGCATCATTTTGCTGCGCCAGCTCTCCGCATCGGCCAGCCCTCCTGTGCGGGGCGGCTTTCCCACACTGGGCAGCGTTCCCATACAGGGGGGCTCTCCTGCACGGGGAGACATTCCAGCGTGGGCTGGCACTCTGTGTGGGCCTGCTCGCTGTGTGGGCCAACTTGCCCTCATCAGGAGGCCCTGGGCATTGAACCCTGGACCTCCTATATGGTAGACAGGAGCCCAGTTGGTTGAGCCACATTTGTTTCCCTTTATGCAAATCTTTGACCATTTTCTTTGAATTAGTTGCTAAATGTGGAATTGCTGGGTCGAAGCATATGCAAAACTACAGGTTTTTACACAGGCAGCAATTAGATGTTATTACAGCTCTTGGCTTTGTTTTGTTTTTGGTTCTTCCACACAGCTCAAGCATTTCCCAGTTCTGTTTTCTAATTCTTGTGTAGACCCCATGGCTAACCAACCAGCCACAGGAGTCCTGAAATTGCATTAAATAAATACCTATGGCATTATTATATTGTAAATGGACTTACAATATAATAAAACAAATTTAATTCTATGTACTATACTCAAACTACTTTTTTAAAGAAATGATTCAGAAAGCACTTTGGGACCTTGAAGTACCGTAGTGTTATTAGCAACATCATTTTTTAAAGTTTTTTTTTTTAGTTACTTAAGGACATTAATGTCGTTGAAAAATTAGAAAATATAGATGGACAAAAAGAAACAAAAGGAGGGAAGCAGATTTGACTCAAATGATAGAGCATTCCCCTACCACATGGGAGATCGAGGGTTCAAACGCCAGACCTCCTGACCCATGTGGTGAGCTGGCCCATGTGCAGTGCTGATGCCCTCAAGGAGTGCCATGCCATGCAGGGGTGTCCCTGCGTAGGGGAGCCCCACATGCAAGGAGTGAGCATCGTAAGGAGAGCTGCCCTGCATGAGAAAAGAGCAACCTGCCCAGGAGTGGCGCCGCACACACACAGAGCTGATGCAGCAAGATGATACAATAAAAAAAGACACAGATTCCTGGTGCCGCTGACAAGAATGCAAGTGGACACAAAAGAACACACAGTGAATGACAGAGAGCAGACAATTGGGGGGGGGCGGGGGAGGAAAGGGGAGAGAAAAATAAAAAATAAATAAATAAAAAGAAAAGGAAAATTAAATCTTCCCAACACCATTCCCAGAGACAGTCCTTTTACCTGTTTGGTCTATGTCCTTCTGACTCTTTCCTATGTGAAAACAACATGCACATCTTTTCAAATCAGTAAATAACTCTGCATCATGATTATTCTCATATGGGAGTTTTTGTAGTTTTATGCATAAATGTAGATTAAAAACATTTTGTTTTGAAATTCTGGATAACAGAATTTGTCATACTTATTTTTAAATTTACCTTGCCTTATATTTTCTGGCATTCAATTTGGAAATGTAATCCATTCGTTTTGTAAGATTGATTATATATGTGTGTGTACATATATTCTGTTGCTTCTCTGCTCTTCTCTATGTCCAATATCCTTATTTGTGTGAAATATTCTGGTTTCTTTGTCATAAACCTTTCCCCATTTGCTCACCACTGGTACATGTGGGCATTGGAATTCCTCAGACACCTTTGAATTTCCTTTTTGGAAGCTCCCAGCCTTATCAGTTTGTAATTATGTTGTGTTCCACATCCCTGATGCTTTATTAGTTCCCAATATACTTGATAAAAGAGAGTAATTGTATTGTAGCCTCTTTTGAATTATTCCCCAAGATAAGCAGAGGGAAATGTTACGTGGTAAAAATTTACATAACAATGTGAACAGGCTTGTTCATAAAACCTCAATGTAATCACAAGAAAATGAAATCATTTTATTTGTGGAAAGTTTTTGCATATATTTATCCCTAAGAATTAAAAATTACCACTGCGTCATGGTGGTATTTCCATGTTTACCATGTTTTACCATGTTTACTTCGAATATATCCTGCATTTCTAACTAAATTTAATTTTAACATCCTTCTTTCAATTCTAAGACAATTCCCACCCCCATTCCAGCACTGACTGAAAGCAAAGCCAACCCGAAACCTTAAATATGAAACACATTTTCCCTAACATACCCACAGAAGCTTTGTAATTGCACAGCTGAAACAAACACCCAACTAGAAAGCAGAGCGCACCGCGTTCTGAGGGAAGAGTGCGGCCCGTGCGTGTTTTCCTAATCACGTAGATGTTGGTGCAGCTCTGCCAGGTGGCTGCCCCGGCTTGGCGGGCACCGTCCTCCTCGAGCCTCAGCCCCAGCATCCTTTCCACCCCAGCGTCTTCCTGGCCGGCTGAGGCTGAGGTAAGGGCCCCTCCCTGGCTGCTCGCAGTGTGTTCCGGGAAGGACCTCACTCCACTTGCTGCATGACCCTGAAGTGACCTATCCGTGAATCTGTTTCCTAACTAGACATGCGCCTCGCTGAGCTTTCGCGGTCCTCGCACAATATCTGGGTGTGCTACGGCTCAGTACATATGTGCTGACCAGGGTTTAATTAAACTGCACATTTCACACCCACAGGCACCGTTTCTCTTACCAGCCCCTGAATTTTGCTCTGCGTTTTCCATTGCCAAAACTACGACTTGTGTATGACAGTGACCCTCTAGTCCCTGACCTAATGGAGTTGCCTCAGCCAACTTCCTCCTGATTTCTTGTGAGAGTGACATTGCTGGGAACTTCTCCTTCCTTGCAATACTCCCCCCTCTTGGATTTCGGGGCTTCCTGCCTTCTCCTTGTCTCTCTCCTGGGGCTCCCTCTGCTCTTTGATTCCTCTTCTCACCCCTTAAACACTGTGAGGGAAGAATTCCAGAGTTTCTCCCCACTCCGTCTTTGCTGAAATCCCACTCGCTCCCGTGGTTCCCACCGTCTCCTGTAAGAATACACCACCGCAGAATGTGCCTTCTAAAGTTCTAGAGGCCTCACGGTGCCTGCCAGTTTCCTTGGCCTTTTGGTAGGAGCTCCAGAGGTATTTGTAGGAGGAGTGTCCTAATGGGCAACCAGACAATTTTATTTTGAAAGTTGATTTGGTATAAATTATGAAATTATAAATACCAGAATCTGGGCACAGCAAGCGTCTTGTTTATAGAATAAATAGGTGCTAAGGAGGAGGACTCTCCATAAGGTGGTCAGGGCATCAAAACTTTGATGAATAAAGAATAAAATTGTAGTCTAGGACTAAATGAGGGAAGAATAGAGCATCCACCTAACTTCCTAAAAGACCGCCAGCGAGCACAGCTTAAAACCACTAGAGTAGGTGCCTTCTCAAGTCTCCTCTGATTCTGTATCCATGATGTTTGTCCTTTAAATTAGTAATAGCCTTTCATGGAAGACGAAGGCTAAAGCTTACTTCTCTGGACTGCTGATTTCTAGAGGATTCCAAGTGTTAGTGTTCTGTGTGGTTTTCCACTTGTGTGGGAAGCCACACTCTTACCTTACCACTGAAGATGTGGGGCATGCTTTACAAGCAAGGGTTGTACAAATAGGCTTATTGTTATGGGTATGATTACAAATACCAGCCCATATCCTAAGTAGGACAAAAAAAAATCAGTAATTTTAATTTTGGTGTTTTGATTACACTTCTTCATTGAATCCTTTAAGAATTCTGACTTTATTAAACTCATTTATAACCAGGAACAAATAACCCAGGCATTTTGAATTTCACAATTTCCATTTCGTGCCAGCAGTTTAGGTTTGATAACTCCTTTGCTTACAGTCACCTATAACATTTAAGGGTACTTATTTTTCTCAGTGGAAGTGGGGACAGAACCCTAACTGCTTGCCGCTGCCTTTGAACATAAAGGTGTCCTTGGTCTTCCCTGGAGAGACAGGTAAATTTCGTGGGCACTTACTGAACACAGATGTGCTGTCCCTGTGTAGCTGCTGGGCAAGAATGTCTTGAAGCCACTTTCTTTTGCTCAGGTTATTTGATTGAAACCTGAAATTGATTAATTTACAAGGCTGTACCTGGACACTACCCTTTTACCTTCTTTTGGTTCATTTTTGAAGCAGAGTATGTTGTCTTCTTGCAAATTAAATTTTTTTACCTATTGAATTGATAACTCTCTAGAAACGCCTTGGGATGGCCAGTTCCTGAAGTGGTCAGCTGGCAGTTCAGGTGTTTTCTTTCTTTCTTTTTTTTTCTTTCTTTTGAATTTGAATGTCTTTTATATTTTTTTAATTCATTTTTAAAAAATACTACATTAAAAAAATAGGAGGTCCCCATTCACCCCCACCGCCCCCACCCCACCACTCCCCCCACAGCAACACTCTCCCCCATCATCATGACACATCCGTTGCATTTGGTGAGTACATCTCTGGGCATCGCTGGCAGGTGTTTTCATTTTGGTAGTTCTGGACAGGAGAGATGGGTAGAAATCATAATCAGCAACACTGTGTTGGCCTCAGTGACTAGCAAGAAAGACCACTGTTGCAGGGTTGTAAATTCTAGCATATGAAAGAATTGTGGGATTGTTCTGTATGTTGTGTAAAAGTTACTTATTTTTCAAATTTCTATTCTGTTTTTCTGACCAATTCTGTTAATATTGACATAATTTTTCAGTGACCTGGAAGAAAAGAAGTTTGACCACATTTGTTTAAAAATACCCCGTCTGAACTATAATTATTTTTTTCAGTTTTGTGATGTACATTTTCAAACATCTTCAGAAACAGATGATAGTGTATGAAAGACCACACACTCATCTCTCAGCTTCACTAGGTGCCGACTTTTACCAATCTTGTTTCATCTCTTTTCTCTTCCCGTTTTTTTCTAAGTTGAGTCTGTTAAAACTAATCGCAAACATTGTGCTGTTTCACTTACCTGATCTTTAAAAGATAGATAAATATAATTTGTTATATTTTCGCACTATTGAAATTAAGAAAGAGGAAAGTAAAGCTATTCAGTGATAAATACTACGATGCGTATCTTGGTTTTTACATTATATCAATTAAAGGGGGCAAAGAAGGTGAGGGATAAAGGAGGAGCAGGGCAGAGGGACAAGGAGAGAGACCGAGAGAGATCTGCACTCTTTTTCTCCTTAACTATACAGTGAGCGAAGGCAGAGACTGAGTCGTGGCCACCCCTTTACTTTTGTGCCTTGCCATGGTGGCAATACTGGTGTATAGCAAATGCTCAATAAATAGTTGCTGGCTAATTGAATGAATGAAAGAATGAATGTGTGTTTCCCCAAAGCAATGCACAGGATACATAGACTCACTTAGGAAAGCACACATGCTCACACACACATACACATTTAGCTATACAGAGAGACAAAGAGAAAAAGAGACCCTGGGAGAGTTACGTTGTTTCTTGTAGTGCCCAGGATATTTCCTCTGACCTTTAAGTTCCTGTGTAGCAATGTTACAGTGCTAGTAAGAAATAGTAAGTATAGCCCTCTGAATAGTCATACCATAGCCCAGATGGAATTAAAGCTAGCAGTTTCATCTGCACTTTGAGTTCATTCTTTATTTGTATTAAGTGAGAATTGAAGCATGAATCCAGAGTCTTTTTTAAACATGTTCCATTCTCCCAGGATACTGGCACCCAGTGTCATCTGCCTGCCATTCTCAGGCAGATTTGGGGTGCTGTCAACTTGAAGTGGTATGTAGTTGGGTGTCCATATTGTAGGCAGATTTTACATACCTTGGCATGAGTTGCATTGGAGCCAAGGAAGCAAGTCCTCTTCCACTGGGATCAAGAAGTTTTAGACAAAAAGGAGTGAAGGTGAAGTATACAGTTCTCAAACCCTCCTTGAACTCCTTGCAACTTTCTCACAAACCCCAGTTTAAGCAATTCTAGACTTAAGAATAAAGGACTGAAAAATATTTCAGAGAGAAGTCTGCAGTTATGGGCTTGATAAACCCTTGTAATAGAAGAAGTGTAGTAATATTTTTAGGGTCAAAAATGAGGAAACCCAAAGTCCACACTGGAATGTGGTTGATGGAGCTAATATGCAAGGTTCCCCAAGCTTTATGCACTTAGAACTTCAAAGGAAAGTTGGCTTCTTCAGATAATTTTTGAAATGACTACAAATTAACTGCTGGATCTAAGCTTTAAAAAGCAAGCCTTCAGGTTTCCTTTCAAGCGTATGTGTGTGATTTGGCATATATTTAAATTTAAGTGTGTGACCTGTCACATTCTTATTTTTAAGGGGTTTTCTTGTTCCATAAAACAACCTTTAATTCTGCAGTTACTTACGTTATTAAGATTTTATTAATTGTGTATTCACGGGTAGTGCCAGAAAACTCTACCGCTGTTCAGTTCTGTGTTGGAGTTTATGGGGATAAGTTGAACTACTTAACAGTGACCTCTTGTTGCCGTTATGGACAATCTTTGGTCTTTGTGTGTGGCTTCTGGGCCATGACGGGCCAGTCATTACCTGCCTCATCTTTTCCCCATGGCTCTGGCGGAGACTTGGCACTGATTGACCACCCTACTAGTCTTGAAATTCTCTCTTCCCCCAGCTCTCTTGAGGCTCAGCTTTCTCCTGACCTCTCCCACTTCTCAGACCACTTCCTTGCCACCAGCAACCACAAAATGTGGTCATTCCCAAGGAGCAAGGGACCTCCCTGGAGTTCTCACTCACAAGCACGCCTTCAACCCTCAGCTATGCAGGCGCCCCTCAAAGCGTGGTCTGCGTCCCCAGCTGTCTTTGGTCTTTACCCTGAAGTACCACCTGCTTGCCTGGCACATCAGCCAGGGAGACCCACCTGCACATTATACTTAACTTGTCTAAAACTGAAGCCCATTTAAACAGTAACACAGAATCGTTTCTCCTCCTCCAGCCTGTATGATTCCAGTGGAGAGTTTCTCAGGCTGAAAGCCCCCAAGCCCAAGCTTATTCTCATCCGCTTGGTGTCCTCCACTCATCTCTTACAACCTGCCAATTCTTCCTTTGACATTAGAATTCTGTCCCATTGCAAGTACAGAAAACTCAACTCAGACCGGCATACACAATGAAAAAGCTCATATGACGTTAGCTCATCAATTCAGGTATGTTAAATTATATCTGGGTATATATGAAGAAAATGAAAATTTTAAAGGGGATTTAATGGTTCACATGATTGAAAAGTCTGGAGGTAGTAGGTCCAGGCTTCAGGAAAGGCAGAATCCAGCCATTCCAACACCCAAATCTTGTTTCTGTCTGTCTCTCTCTTTCGTCTCCTTGTTGTTCAGCTTCATCTTAAGCTCCCCCTCCCTTGGTTGCAACGCGGCAGAACTGTTCACCCAGTTATTCAGGGAAGTGGCCGAGGAGTCATCCCAAAGTCCCCTCTTCCTCACACTCCACATTTGAGCCCTCAGCTCCGTCTTCAAAATAGATTCCAAATAAAACCAGGGAAGGATGCACAAAAGGAAGAATCTGTAGGATTTGGTGACATTAGAGAAAAGAGTTAAAGGTGATTCTCCTAGGGGGAGGAGGAGGGAGGGGCACTTGGTCAGAAATGGGAATCCTGGGGTTTTGATAGTTTACTGAAAATATGTGCACTGCTTGCAGGCGCAATCCATGTGCAGCCTAAAGAATGGCATTTCTTATAATATCTGATAAGGCACATTGATTTGATTTGTTTTCATACATTGTTAACCTGTATCCCAGGAGAAGACTGTTTTCATTGTTACAAACCTGAAACCAATAATTTTCTTTTTTCAACATGCAAATATAATATATTCTCAGTTTTCCATTACTTTCCCTATGAAGCTGAAAGTGGTTCACTTGCCTTAGAGATTTTCATTTCATTGTATGCTGATGTGACGTTACCTTTCATTAATCCCTTCCAGCTAAGCAAAATTTAATTAAAACCATCTTGCATGATGGCAGCCATTCAGGTATTTAAAAAAGGAACTCCAGGAAACTTAGCTACCAGTCTTCTGTTCTAAACAAAGTCTGACTATTAAATATAGTAAGTTCTTTCTTGAATTCAGGATTTGTTACATAATGGCTCCCTTCCCCCCACATTAATTTTGGATAACAGGGTATTTTTGTGTGTGTGTTCCATTTTACACGACTTTGACCTGTATTTGAAATGATGTTGACTTGAGGGTGAAAAGAAATTATTTTTTGTAAAGGATAAATGGAAAATGATACACAACGGTGCTTTTTTTTTTTTTTGCCTCAAAGTACATGACAATCCCTGTCAAGTGCGACTATGGGTAAGATGGGGTAATCCTATTTCACATATCGATTAAGTAACAAAGTGTTTCGATGATTTGGGAGGAGAGCTAAATCTCCCCTCTGCAGGCCCTCATTTCCATCATCGTGATTGACATTTACTTTGCACACGTGAGGCGTGAGGCTTGGACGTGCACACATCCTGGCTTCTAAGATCATAGAATTCCTTTGCTCTGAAGTTTGAATCACCACCCCTCCCTCTGTTTTGGCATTGATTTCGCTTGCAATTTTATGGAATGGAAGCACTTACTCTTTCCTGGTTTTCTAACAAACTCAGCTGAAACCCAAATAATCCAGGGAAATTCACAGAAGCAGAACTGCACGGCCGTGCCTCATACTGCCTGTGACTCCCTATGCCTCTTCTTTATCGTTTCATAAATACCACTCCTGGCTGGTTAATTACTTTGAACTGAAATTGTCTCCCGAGTCAAGCCACACTTCCTGTCTCGTGTGTGATCAACATTGGTGGCCTTTTCTGGGAGGAATTTGCATTGATTCTTGCATCACTGACCAGGAAGCACTTGCTGCAGCTGAGGCCTCTTGCGGCAGTATCTGTCCACCAAGTTCTTTCTCTGGTAAAGGCTTATGCATGGGCAGAGTATGCAAAACGTCTCTGGGCTTAAACGTTTGCCCAAGATCACACTAAGAAAGCATTGTCCAGAATCAAGAGCCCTGAGCCACCCATCTGCTGAATAATGACTTTGACACTGAATCAGAGTACCTTAAGTCCCGCATATGTGGCAAACTCATGGGCGGTGCAGTGTCAGAAGTGGGTGTTGTTTCTCTCACATTGAGTGTTTGGCTTTCCACCTGCCCTTTGCTGGCTTTTGTTTTCTTTAACAAAAGACCATGGTTGAGTACCACTTTTAGCATCAGCTTAAGCAAAGCACTTCTTTTTTTTTTTTTGGTAATATTTAGGAATTGTTAACCCAAACATAAGTGACTGTTACTTGTTTTATCTCTGTAACATACTTTTGACACATGGATAAAGTTCTACTTAATTTCCATTTGGTTTTCTTATTTCTGTAAGTTAAGATTTGTGAATGATGTGGCTCAGTGGACTGAGCATTCTCAATTTTAAAGTCAGGTAATGTTAAGAATTGTTTTGGGGCCATGCCTGGGTTTTCATTATTTTTGTCTCCCCTCCATCATTTGCTTACTGTGATTTGCGCATTTCATTTGTCATCCATCACTGTTGGGCAGCATAAGCGTATCATGTAAAGGATTAGAGGAAAATGATTTTGTGCTTAGAAAATAATTGAATGAAGATTTGCTTTGTGATTTTAAGCTGCAGGGTAGCTTCATATTTTAAAACCCCTCATTTGGTTATACAAGCAGAGGTGACCCAAAGCCTTTTAATATTAAGGCTACATTTCCAAGTCTGTATTGGGCAACCAATGCTTGCTTGAGCGCAAGCTCTTTAAACACCGAGGGTCTCACCCCAGGACAAATGGGAGCCTGAGGAATCGGCCATGACCTGTGTCTTCACTTCCTTCCATCTAATGGCTTTGGTCTTTAAGTTGCCTTCCTGCCTGCCGAGGTCAGGTAAATAGTTACTGAAGGTCCGCTAAGTGACCACTTTATCTTCCCCACTTGCCCCAGTTCCTTTTGCTCACTTGTTTTAGGGAGATGAAGAACTTAAGAATTCCATATAGAAAGGAAATAAAAGGATAGCTCCTAATTTTTAGCCAGAGAAAAGCCCATGCTATCGATTTCCAGGTAAGCCCAGTACTTGCACTTCTTTCATTTTCTTCTGCCTTTAACTACACTAGCAAGGTTTTCCAATGCTTGCATTTTATTGTCTTACAAAATACTCATTACCCAATTTTGTTTGGATCTTGAAACCAAAGGTCTGGGCCAGCCACCAGGGACTTTGGAATCTCCCATGATGCTCTGTTTTCTGGGGCAGCGTCCGGCTGGAGTCAGCCAACCTCTGAACCCCTCTTCTCAGCTCCCTTCTCTGGTGGTGGTGGTGGTGCTGGCAGCCGGGAGCTAAGAGGAGCAGCCGTTCTCGACATAGTCACGGACGCCCAGCACAGGCGTATTCTATCTTGTCTTCCTTTAGAGATCATCCTTTCTCTGAATCTCCAGTTTTTAAACAGCCCTATGGGCTTTATCCCTCAGATAACTTGCATCTGTGAGAGCCTCTCTGGAAGCACGTGATCCTTCCTTCCATCTTCCATTGGATGAATCCAGGTCCTTCTAGATGTGAGTTAGGAGGAAAGGGGGCTGATAAGGTAACTTTGGGGTAGGCAAGATTTTTGCTGCCCTTGCCAACTGTATGTACAGTGAGGGCTGGGTCCTCTTAGGGCAAAATTTGACCTGACATTTTTTGAAGTATACAATAGAAATACTTGCAGTTCAAGGTATATAATTACACTGATGTGTAAATGGGGATTGAAAGAACATATACAAAAAGAAAAATATCTTTCCAAAGGGATTTGCTAACTATGCCTTTTCTTAAGTGTCCACCTGAATGTGGACGTGGGTTTAAACTTTAAAACAAAAAAGACGAATACCTGAACATTAAAAAGATTAAGTAGGGAATCAGATGCTTATTTTCCTGTCAAAGCACCATATCCATAATAAATTATGATGAGAAAATAATGCTCTTGTGACCCTTTTCCCTTAGTAATTCATCTTTCTAATTCTACTGAATGAAAGATGACTTTGTGTCTGGGGAAACGAGCAGGTGAGATTAATTTGTGTCGTTGCAATCCTGCTTTATTATCCGTCTGTCGAGGGTTTTGCAGTCGATGCTTTGAGCAGAAAGACGGTGGAAAGGCTCTTCCTCTAGGGGCTTGCAGGAGCTGAACACTGCCTTGGCTGTATCTCACCCCCTCTGGGCAGCAAGGAGGCTCTTTTCTCAGTTGCTTCTCATTCAAGAACCCATCCCTCGGGACATCTCCCTGCCAAGTGGATACTTACATTAAGAGATCGTAGTTACTACCTGTCTATGAATGGAGCCCTCATCTGTCCATCTTTCTGCTTCCTCAATGCCAAGCCTGCTTTTTTTTTTTTTTTGAAAAATATGTCTTTACTGTGACATTATATTGTGACCACCTCGAAAGAAAAAAACAAACCACCCCTGACCCTGCTTCCCTAATGTGACACATGGCATAGCCATGTCTTCATCCTCTGGGCTTCATATATGAGAAAATGAATAAAAGCCTTTAATAGTTACAGGAATTCCTAAGTAAGCTCTTAAGATATTTGTTTGGATAGTGGTGTGTGGAGGATACAAAAAATATACAAAAAATAAATGACCTAGTCCTTCCCTGAAAACTTGAAGTCTAGTTGTGGAGACTTGCAAACAGAGTGCACCATATATACACATATACATATGTGCATATGCAGACACAGGCCTCTATACATATATGTATGAATATATTTTGTCACGTACCCATTCTCCTATAACGTGCAAAATCTTGGTGTCAGCTCTTCTGTCTTTCTTGCTCCTGCTATCTTGTCAGTAGATATGGCAAGGGCTGTGGGGGAGGGGAACACATACTTAGCCTGAATCCTGGTGCCACAGTATAACAGGTGTGTAGCCTTAGGCAAGTCCCTCATCCATTTTTCAGCCCATCCATCTATTCATTCATCCGTCCTTCCTACTTTCAGTCCTCCCTCCCAGCCACAAATATTGATCGTGTGCCTTCTACATTCTGGATGCTGGGGATCAGTGCAGCATTTACCTTTCCAAACAATATGGACATCGATGCATATTAAGTAGTGTCATTGGTGAGGATTCAAGTAGCTAATCATATAAAGGGATCTAACAAAGTGCCTGGCACATAGCAAGGTGCTCAATACGTGGTATCTGTGATCATTTGGCAAGTCCCATCAGTTCTTCTTCTGCAGTATCTGTGGCATTTATTACTTTTCCTTCTTTTGTAGCCTGAATAATAATGGGAAATTACTTTTATGCCTAGATATGCGAGAGGCTCCTAACTGGGCCTTATGCCTCAAATCTGTTGTGTTAAATTCTTCCTCTCCCCACCATTTACCTTCTAAAGCACTGTTTTCATTGAAGTCATTGCTTTGTTAAAGAGCTTTCAGTGATTTCTAATGCTTATCAAAAATATTCTGAATTTCTCCCACTTCTTATGTATTAGCATGGCAGTTATGACAAAAAATGGAAAATAATTGCTGGCTAAGATGTGGAAAAAAATGCTTTTTGCATGGTTAGTGGGAATTAAAAATGGTGCAGCCATTGCGGAAAAAAGTTTGGTGCAGAAAGTTAAATATAAAACTACCTTATAACCTGGCCATCCCACTTCTAGGTATATACCCCCAAAGAATTGAAAGTAGGAACTCAGACAGATATTTGTATATCTATGTTCATAGCAGCATTATTCACAATAGCCAAAAGGTGGAAGCACTCAAATGTTCATCAGCAGATAAATCAGATGTGGTATAACTTGCAACGGAATATTACTCAGTCTTGAAAGGAATGAACTTCTGGTACAGGCCACTTTATGGATGAATCTTGAAAACATCATGTTGAGTGAAACAAGTCAGACACAAAGATACAGAAATTGTATGATTATACTTACATGAAATAGCTAGAATATTGAAATGCATAGAGACAAAAAAGTAGATTGATAGTACAGGGGAAGGGTGCATAATGGGTGGAGGGCTTCTGTTTGGGGGATGGGACAGCTCTGATAATGGATGGTGGTGAGGGCACTGCAACACTGAGTTCTGCTTGGGAATGGTTGAGATGGCAAAGTTTATGTTATATATATGTTTCTACTGTTACAATAAAAGGACAACTCTAAAGAGACAATGACAATTA
The DNA here is from genome assembly GCF_030445035.2 of Dasypus novemcinctus. Taxonomy (NCBI): domain Eukaryota; kingdom Metazoa; phylum Chordata; class Mammalia; order Cingulata; family Dasypodidae; genus Dasypus; species Dasypus novemcinctus. The sequence goes on along the minus strand of NC_080693.1, from coordinate 71,265,178 downwards.
AATGCAATACATGGTCCTGGACCAGATCTAATAATGGAGACAGGGCTCAAAAAGACATTATTGGAACATATGAAAAATATTGGATTATAGACTGTAAGCTTTATATCAATGTTAAATTTCTTGAACTTAAGAACTGTACTTAAGGTGGTTGCGTAAGTGAATATCCTTGTTCTTAGGAAGTATACATGGAAGTATTGTGTTCAAGGAGCATGATTATACAGCTCCCCTAAGTGTGCAGGAAACAGGAAGGAAGAACGAAAGGGAGGGAGGAAGGAAGGAAGGGCATGTGAGGCATGGGGCACAGGGTCAACATTGGTGGATCTAGGCATCTGGGAAGGTGGCTTTGTAGTTCTCTGCATGGGGTTTGAATTCTTTTTGTAAATGTCTTATAAGGTTGGAATTATTTCAGAATAAAAAGTTTACCAAAAAAAGTATTCTGAATTTGTTCCTGGTCATTCAAGGCCCTCTAAGTATTCTCGCTGCTGGGCCCATCCCCTCTTGGACTCTCCGCTGTCAGTGAACCTGCCGTCCTCTCTGCAGTTATCTTCTTCCACTGACACGGGTGCAGGCTGTTTGAAGTACCAGTGGTGGGAGAAGGAAGCACAGGAACCGAGAAACTAGAAAAATCCGTCCTTCCTTTTGCAGTGAAATCTTACTCCCTTTTTCAAAGGATGTACTGTTTTATGGCGTTTTGTTGTTATTCAGGGAAGAAAAGTAAAGTAGTAATAATGCCCCATGAAGCGGTCGCCTGTTTTTCATGCTTTCTCATTGCAGATCTCCACAACTAGACTATAAACTTTCAAGGAAGGTCTAAGGCATTTTTTTTTTTAATCCACATTACGCTACCATAAAAATCTCTTAGGGGATTATTTATTAAATTCTGTAACTAACAATTAAAGATGTTAGTTGATCTCCTTTATGTTTATTGTCAAACCATGTTGAGTGTAGAAAATAGTTTCTATATCCTGGATTTTGCTGGATTTGCATGGACTTCTCAGCTTATGATAGCACCTCTAGAGGGAAGCCAGACCCAAGAAGGTGTCAGGGTATTCTCCAAGCTTCTTACATTTCTGAGGGTCTTTTCTGTGGATTGGCTTTATGTCTTTATGAGTTCCTTAAGTTCGAGTCCTGTGGAGGAAGTCCTGAAACCCGCATCTAATACCCCTTTATAATCAGTAATTCTGTTTGCATTTATGTTTTATTCTACTGATGTAGTTTAACATTTTTATATATTTATATGTGCACGCAGATATGTGTGGCAATATAAGACAGTGCAAAGAATTTTTATTGCTGGTTATACCTCAGGGAAGTGTCTCACAGTCTCTGGCCCATCCCTCCCTCATCTTCAGAGAGTGCATGCTGCAGTTTGTGTGTCCATGGCCCCTGTCAGCCCTAGAAAATTGTGGTTCTATTATCTGTAGGTTCAGTTGATACCAAATGCTGGTGGGCCTTGAAGGAAATGCTTTCTGATGGCCGTTTATAAAATTCTGACCGTAGAGAATTTTAATTGACTTTGTTAGGAAGACAAAGCTTGTGTATGTAAATCTTGACCATTCTAATTTCAGTTTTTTTTCTCTCTCTCTCCACCAGTTTGCTGTTTTGTGGTTCACAAGCGGTGCCATGAATTTGTTACTTTTTCTTGTCCTGGTGCGGATAAGGGGCCAGATACTGATGTAAGTAGTCTGGACAACATTATTGGATGTCAATGTGGGTTTCTGATCTTGAATTTTTAAAATGTCTGTACTCCTGTTGCTTTGACACATACTGTTAATGGGAAAACTTCTCAGTTACTCTGATATCACTTTGGCGTAGACTAATGACGAGATTTTAGTCCGCGTGAGTCCAGGTAAGACTGCTTAGGCATCAGGGGAGAATGTCTCATTAGCTTGAACTCTGCTGCTGCAGCCCCTTTAAGACTGCAGTGGCTTCAGTAACTTCTGGCACGGACTGTAAATACCCCATAACTCCATCCACTTCCATTCAGATTCTCACTCCCCCGAGCGAGGCCAGACTCCAGAGGCTGAGGGCAGTGCTCTACACGGTTGCCCACTTGCCCAGTTGGAACCAGTCACAAATTCAGGGGCGCAGGTCACCTGCATTTCTGAGCCACTGGCCAGTCCTGTCTGATTCACAAAAGACGGTGCATTCTCCTCCAAGGACAAGATTCGCATTTGGTCTCTGGAGTTGAGATCTCTTAGCAGGGCTCCCTGTAGTCAGTACCTGGCAAGTGTCTTCCATCTGGGTCAGGATGATTTTACTTCTTGCACCAAATCTGCAAGGACGTCTCGGGAAAGTCCAAGGGGGCCGAATTGAACTGCACCAGGGTGGTGGGTAAAGAAGCATGACCATGTTGGGACACAGGGGTGAGCTAAGATGGTGGGATTTTCTTGTTTTGTCCTTTTTTGAGGATGTTGCAAGACCACAGAATTGGAAAGGCTGTTAATTTGTTTAGATGAACTTTGTCTTTTAGGTGGAGCGACTGAGGCATGTTGAAGACAGGTGTGAATGATCTGGGGCGCCGTCATGTATTGAGTTTCCCCGGGCGGGGGGTGGCCTGGCTGTGCCGTCAGCGGGAGTGTAGATAGCTGCCATCTGTTGCAGTCATTGACAGTTCTGTTCAAATGTTTAGGAAAGTGTTAAAGGGCAGCAGAAAGACTATGCACCTACTGGGGCCTCAATTCGAGTTAGAAGATAGAAGGATCATGAAGAATGAATATAATTTAAAGGAAAAAACTGCCCCAAGCCTTTTCTTCCTGAAAAATTTTTTTAAAAAATTAAATTAGGACTTTTTCCTAATTTTAACATTTAAGATGCATTGGACTGTTTAATGATGTTTTCATTGAACGTACAAACTCCAGAGCATTTTCATAGATGAGGAAAATGAAGTCACAGATCTTATGAAATCCACGAGTATTGTGTCTGCTCTGCTATTTTCAAGATGAAAGGCAAGGAAAAGTACTAAAAAAAAAAAAAAAACTGGATAGCAGTGCACAGATTACAGGAACCAGATGGGAGTAGTTAAACCTTCTTCTGAACCAAGATGTTCTCAAGAATCAAGGAATGAAGTTGAAATTGGGAAGAAGTGTAGGGCACATTGGACTTAGTGAGGAAAAAGGGCTTCTAGGTCCAGTGGAAGAACCCCCTGAAGATCATCAGGCCAGTTTCTTAGCACCCCCTGCATCTGTTCCATTGCCAGACGTTCAGTGCCAAGTGCTTCTTGAGAACAAACGCCAAATGTTTCTGAGACTTTCAGTACAAACCCATGCACACAGAAAAGAGCAGAGAAGAAATCGAAAGATTTCTTAAGAACCTAACATCAGAGGCTAACTCATTCACTTATGCTGCAGATCTTTGGAGCCAGGATGCACAAGCTGGAAAGAGGGAGGTGGCAGCTTTAGCTGCATTACCTGGCTTACAGACTGGGCAGCACTTTCCTAACTCTGTTGGAAAGGGACTTCCAGTTGGTGGAGAATTTGCATTTCCAAGTATCTGGCCTTGGAAAGCAGCCAGGGTTCTGCTCAGCATGACTCCCCTGCATCCTGATACCACAGTTTTATAAGACAACTAAATAAATTTTAAAAACTGGGATCATGTTTAGATATAAGCCCCTAAATTAAGACATGAACTAAGACATGGATGGTTCTTTGGGAACTGGTGGTGGTAAGTGAGACTTGGCTTTTCAGAGGAGCCCCAAGTGCTATTACTTCTTCATCTGCCATTCATTACCTGACCTGATGGTTTTTTCTTTTCTGCTCAGGCCAGGTTTTGAGAATGTGGACTGGGAAGGGCTGGCCCCAAGTTCTAGTTTGCCAGTCCTTCCCCAGCCTGCTTTCTCTTACTTTTTAAAGTACCAGTTCACCAGCCTTTTTATTCCTCAGTCTAGAGTCCCTCTATGTTCTTAGAACAATCTCCATTCATCTTCAGTTCTGTCTGTTCGTGAAGCCTTCCTTGCTAGAGGGAAAATGAGGAATTTTGACCTCCTAGTGTATATGTGTATGTATGATATATATGTGTGTACACACGTGTGTATATATTAGCACATTATATATATACTGCTCATTATCTATATAACACACACATATATTAGCACATTAAATCCTTTCCCTTCATCCTTTCTCTTTTCTCTGTGTGTATTCAGTGAGAAAACACTGCGAAGTGGCCTTTTGGGGAACCATACCACCAACCTCAGTATTGTTCTTAAAAGTTTTAATGCATAACTCCCCTCCCTTTAATCTTCAGAGTTGTAGGGAGAGAAAAAGCCCTTATGTGATATTATAAAATCACCCACATGCTAAACACGTATTTAAATATAATCTTTGGAGTGTTTGCTTTGTGCATCAGGTACATGGGCATTAGAGAACGTGAAAGTGGAAGGCGGATGTGATCTGTTAAAAGGCTTAATGTAAAGTGATAAACTTACTTTGCATTTCTGTTTACATTTTTGGTTATCTGTTTGCATTTTTGGTTAGCTGTGCTGTGTTTATTTGCCTTGTGCATTTTCACCAGTGACCCTGTTTGGGTCACTGTTCAACTCAGTATTTTGCACTTATATCTGAACCTTTTGGTTAAATAGATATCGGGTGATTTGAAAATAAGTTCAGAGTACCTGACCTGGGCGACAGCCAACATCTATAAACAGAGTCAGCAGACTACTGATGCCAGCCAGAATGATGGGGAGGGCACCAGATGAAGAAATTAATCGACTTGTTAAAAGGCAAAAAATTTTGCTTCAGAGTTGAGTACATCGTCAAGTCTGTGACAATCGTAAACTGAGCTATTTGAAGAAGTTGAGAACATTGACTGTGAACACTTAGAAGCAAAAATGGAACTGATTGCACAAGTTGCTACAAAGCAAAAGTGATAGCAGGTGTAGAGCAGGACTCTGTATCCAGAAACTAAAGTTCCTCTTTTTCTTTCTTTTACTTTAGTCTTGAGAATTCTCTTGTTCATAAGTTCTTTTTGGTTTCTTAGAAACAGATCAAATAAAAAAGACAGCCGAATTGTTTAAAAATCATCATTTCAAAGCTTCATTTATAACAAAACTTAAAACATTTAAAGTAAATTTAGAAATAAATTTAACTAGTGCATCTTCTATTTTCTCAAAGTGTGCTTTTACAATTAGTATGGAAAGAAGACAATTTTGTGAGCAAACCCAGTAATAGTCAAAACATTTTTATGTTCCTGAACTGGCAGTGTAAACTGAGATTTGTAAAATGTGCAGGTGCTAAAAAAATTACATTGAAAATTCAGCAGATTTTAATAAAAAAGAGTACTGGAGTGGGAATTGGGAGTCCTGTCTCCCCAAGTCACTAAAGCCATTCTGGAGCCCAGTTTTCTCATTTATAAATATAGAGGTTGAACTTAGTGATCTTTAAAGGTGTTTTCAGCTTAAGTATTTCATCCCATCATTAAATATTTATTGAGGGTCTTGTGCTGTGAGTTAGAAAGATGAAGACCTGTTTCCTGCCCTCTCAATGGATTCTCTCTAATTGCAAGGAGAAAACAAGTTTGCAGATAATTATTACTGTAAATGATAGTGGCCTTAAGAGGGGAAGAAATAAAATACTGCTGAGTTTATTGCAGGGAGAGAGCGAGCATCTGATGGGAGAATGCAGGCAGGCTTCCATCCTTCTCTTCCATCTCTTGCCAGCAGCATGTCAGCTCAGGTGATGGGTAAGAGGCCCTGTCAGAAGCACTCAAGCAAGTTGGGCCTGCAGTGTTCAGCAAGGCCTTAGAGAGATCTACCCCCTCGAAAAGCCTCTGAAGAAGCCCTTGCCTGTTCTGAAACCACCCCTCTGCCCCCACTCAGAGATACCCTTCCTCAACTTGCTGAGATGCCATGGGAAACCTTCAGAGGAAGTTATTTCAGGGAGCCAAACCCAACAAAAACCTCCAGTGCTAATTCTGCTCCTCAGTGGGTGGATTATGTTCTGTACCAGATTCACAGTAACAGTATTTCCTACAAAGGAAGGGACTCCTGCTACATTTGCACCAAGTTTATTTAGCTGGGGATTAAAAATAGCCTCAAAGACTTATTTCCTCATCCACACTTTTCTGATGAGCCAGAGATAGTTGGTTGGTACCATGTCCATTCTCTTGACCTGCCAAATTCTGGCCACTGAGAAGAGAGAAGATTGCGTATTTGCCTTACAGTGCTTTGTATCTTAAGCAGCATACCAGAATGAGTGCTTTCAAGGAGTCTCCCTGGTGGCTCTTAATCCAGCAGTTCTGCCACCACTCAAATGACTTTGGAACTCCACTTTGGGAGCAGCACATTCTTTTCAAAATCTCCACTCTTGGCAAGTGGTCAGCCATAGAGAGCCTGGTGAGATTGTTTGGGGGAAGTGGCCAACGTCCAGTGGAACCAGTTCTGAATAAGTGGTGGGACTGAGGTGGGAAGTTCTATTTTGGGTCAAAAAAGAGGTATGACGAAGTAGAAAGAATAATTTTCTAGTGAGACTTACTAAAAGGCTCTAACATTAGGTCTCAAAGAGACTTTCGAGATGTTTTGAGTGAGCACATTGGGATCTCTTTGTGGCCTCCCAGAGTCTCCTTTAGTTAATGCACAGGTTTACCTTTTAAAAAAATTGTTGCATTACTTAATAGTCATGCCTACAGAGCCAGTTCTTTATGGGAAGGTCCTGTGTCTTCTCTTTGAAAACTGAGGCCCATGCTGGGCCTGGTACAGAGTGGATGCTTGAAAAGTATTTGTTGAACTAGAGAGCACAAGTGGATGAAAGTCTGATGACCTAATTTGATCACCAATTGTATTTATTTGGTCTTGACTAACTTGAAAATTTTTAACAACATAGGAGGCTTTTACGGTGCTTCCCTACTACCTAGCAACAGATGTTTCGTCAGCTCCATTATCATAGCACCTTTGCGGGGAAGGGACAGGGGAAGGGGCGACACACCTGGTGGGCTTTCCTGCTTTTCACTGTAGCACAGTACCTCTTCCAAACCATGGACCAAACTTTCTGGAATTTAGTTTACAAAATAGCCGACCTAGGCAATAGCTTTTGACTGGTTGGGATCAAAGATTGTTGTGCTGGATCCCTTGCTCCCTTTTCCTCACTTTACACGTGACTTAGAAATAACACAGTTGATGTGCAGACAACCAAATTATCTGCACCTCGAGACCTGTTGCCAGAAGTGAAGTCTTGGGAGCCTGCACCTGGAGCTCCAGTCATCAGAAGCCCAGACCTTGGAGATGTGCTGTACAAGTTGCAACATCCTTGTGATACTCCCTGATGTGTATAGAGCATCTCCTCTGTGTTGTGTCTTCCATTTATTCATTATATACAATTAAATGTTTCTTGAGCATTTATTAAGTGCCAAGTGCTTTGGGATACAAAGGTTAAAAACTAGCTTATCCTTAGTGTCTTCAGCTAGCTTATCTTTCTCCCTTAGTGGAAAGTCACAAATGTGAATGAACATTACTTTTCATTCAGATAATTACATCACTGGATAACATAGGGAAATGTGCCAGGCATGCCTTTTTATTACCACTCTACAAGTGTAAAACTTGAGGCTGGGGGGTGGTTACATGGCCTGCTGGAGCTCACACCAGTAGTGAATGGTGCGCCAAGATTTGAACCTGGTCTCTCTGATTGCAAACCTGTTCTGATCCCTCTGTGCCAGGTGATAGAGCGGCAAAGCCAACTTGAGGGGAGGTTTCTTTTTAGGGCAGGCTCTGTTTTGGTGGGCGGAGCCTTGGGGTCAGTGTGACTGTGAGAAATCGTCTAACCAGCCAGAGAAATTTGAAATGATAAAATCTCAAGATATAATAACAGTAAAAAGCACCCACAGGGGAGACCAGCAGAGGGTACAGGTGAGGACAAGAGGGTAGGGCTGATAAGGTCAGCTGACAGCCTGAGCAGTTTGGATTCTCCTGAAGAGGGTGGAGGATAGGACTTTTCGGGACACTGGGTTTCTGGAAAGATTTGTTTCAAGTGGCTTTTCCCCAAGCTGAAAGCCTGCCCAGAGAGCTTTTTGGCTCATGCCAGTGGCTTGTTCCTGGATTTTAGTGCATCGCTTTTTTTTTAAAAGCTGAAGTCAGACTCCCATTCAGTTAGTTGGTAACTTCCTCATCCTGGCTTTGTTTGTTCACAGCTTAATAAATTTCTAGCTGGAGAATGAGAGTCTGTAGATGGAGAAGTACATTTCCTGGGGTCTAGAAGAAGGAGGAAGGTTTATGGAGGATATTCTATGCAGCATGTCACTGTAACATTTTTAAATTTACAATGAGATTGGTGCCAAAAACAATCAAATGAACCCACTTACCAGGAATTCTGTATAAGCCTTCACTAGTGGCTAAGAGAGATGGAGCAAGTGGGGTGCCCTCGCTGACAGCTGTTATGTTAGGTAGTACCGAGGCTGTGAGCAAGCACTCTCCAACATCGAGTCTAGACTCTCCAGAAGTGGGTTTGACAATGGGCAGGCCACTTGTTCTAATTATTCTTGTTATCCATTCAGTATATGCTAATTATTTTATAATCCAACTTATTTCCAAAACATATTTGTTTTGAGAATTATGTAGCAAAGGGAAAAGTCAGATTCTAGGAAGAGTATTACTGTCATTGTGATGGCATTGCCTTATTATCATGGGCATTGGGATTGTTGCAATTGGACAATGGTTTTTTAGAAGATATCTGTGATGTGGAAAGTTCAAGTCCCATGATATTGAGGCTGTCATGCTCAGCATGTATATTAGAGTCCTTATTTTTTTCATTTTTGCCCCATTTTCACCAAGCCAGTGCTTACTCCTGTAGTCCTAATCTGTGTTGGAATAACACCAGACTATCATCTCTACATAGTCTTCCATGCCAGAAGCTTTAGGGTTACATTGGTTGCCCCCTTCCTTTTTGTCTCTCACATTGACAAGTCTCCAGGTTTTGTGGCTTTTACCTCTAATGACCTCTCCTCTCCATCTTAGTTCAAGTCTCAGCATGTCCTAGGAATTGGTCTTTCTGACTTGGGACAATTTCTCCTCTAGATCTTTCATAGTGCCACCAGTGGTTCTCCAGCTGTAGAAAAATGTCTGCTTATGCACCTGTCCGCTCAACATTTTGCAAAGGTTTCTGTAGAACCTGTCAGATGACCTCCCTGGCTGTCAGCTGTGGCTATGAGTCAGGAGTCTCTCTTCTCCTTTGTATTGGCCTCTCCAGGAAGATGATGATGCAGGATTTTACATGGTGTTGGCAATTTTCCAAGAAGGAAAGCCTCATTATTGTCATGGGGTAAAGAATGTATTTTACAATTCACAGATTATAAACTACGGTACAATGGGTGAGGTTTTTTTTTTTTCCCCTTCATGTCATAAAACACACCTGAAACAGAAGGTAATTAGCATATTGCTTGCTTTGTGCAATTTCAGGTCCCCAGCCTGTCCCTCCCCATTTGGGTTTTTCAAGACAGTAAACTTTGTAGCGCTAACATGGGGTAGAAATGTTTAAAACATGAGAATTTCTTACTTGAAAATGATATTCTCTATGGAGGAGGGTGATTTTAAGTTTCTAGATATTAAGCTGTATCATGACTCATTTGTTCTTAAACAGGTCGTTCTCCAGTTACTAAAATTAATCACAAAAGACTAGGGAAGCTTGAAAAAGAGGAATTCATACATCAGGTCTTAAAATTAGAAAGGCAGGGCTGCTCTCTTTTGTATTTGCTAAGTTTGAATGATGTACCAGGTTTAAGGTAATTCATTTTTATCCATTTATTTTTCATTAAGGACTAGTAATTTAGAATAACAATGTACAGAACTAGTAGTGGAGAAGAAAAATGGTAAGTTGAAAAGTTTAAAAGTATCATACACACAAGAGAAACAGACTTTCTCTGCTAGTTCTTGGGCTGCCAACTGTGGGTGTGGAGGTATGAAGATAGGTAAACACGTATCAGGGGCTCTTAACAAGGGGTTTGTGAGCATGAATTGAAATTAAAAAAAAAACATTATTCTTGTGGGGACGTGTTGGTGTGGGTGTGATATCTTTATTAAATAACACACAGGATAGTGTGGACTTAGTAAGGGGTCCATGGTTTTCACCTGACTGGCAAAAGGGTTCATGGAACAAAAAAGGTTAAGAATCTCTGGCTTAGATGATATTCTCATCTATGCAGTGAACTTCTGTTTATCTAGAAGCTAAACAATTGGAGAGTCCAACAAAATAGCCTCTGAAAAAACACCATTTGCCTCTAGGTTTCTGCTCTTGTCCCTTACCATCCATCCTTTACACAGCAGCCAGAGGGATACTTTGCGTATATCCAGCAGATCACATCATTGTGTTTCTCCACCTAAACCTTCAGTAGCCTCCCTTAACCTTCAGAATAAAAGATACACTTCATGGCTTGTCAGCAAGATCACTGTCTGCCCCTGCAAACGTCTCTGACTGAGCCAGCCAAGCTCGTTGGCACCTCAGGCCTTGGCTCTGGCCAATCCTTCTGTGGGAGACTCATCCCAGATCTTCACTGTGCTCGTCCACTGGTTCAGGTCTCTGCTCAGATGTCACCTCCTTAGAGAGGCCCCTCTAGGTCACTCCTCCCCTCATCCTTTCCTCTCAGCCTGTCCTCCTTTGTGTGCTTCATGATCCTGACCACCATCTGAAACCGTGTCATTCATTTCTTACTTGATAATCGTCTGTCCCCTGCCCCTGCCCCAGGAAAGCACCACGAGAGCAGGACATTGTCTTACTCTTCTACCCACGCCTAGAATAGTGTAGGTGCTCAATCAGTAGTTATCGGCTGGATGAATGAATGCATGCTACTTTTACAAGGGATGAAAAAATTTACAGGGCTTTTTTTTTAAACAACATAGCTAATAGGAAATACCCTAGGATCAATAGAGATTTTCCTCTTTCTCTAACTATAATGCCACATAGTAATGACTGACTGGACATGCTATTTGCCCTCAGGCCTGCTATGAGATTGGGCATATCTTTGAAATAAAAAGTCTTTTCTTCTTTATCTTTTTTTTAATTAGAGAAGTTGTACTTTCATGCAGAAAATAGAGTTCTCATATAAGCTTTCTCACATGTATAATTTTACCCATTAATAATAATTTGCATTAGTGTCCTAACTTTGTTACAACTGATAGAATATTATTATAATTATCCCATAACTATAATCCATAGTTTGCATAAGCGTTCATTGTTTGTATATAATAATAGTCCTTTTTTTTTTTTCTAAATTTTTATTCAAGTAATAGACATGCAAGAGGAGAAACCTAAAATTTCTTCTTTTAACTGCGTTCACATATATCATTCAGTGCTTGTTAATGACATTCAAAATGTTGTACTACCATCACCAACATTCATTACCAAAACCTTTCTATCATCCCAAACCAATTAGCCATTAATTCCCCAAGACTGGTATTAGCTCTTCTTGGAATGTTTGGTAAAACTTACCGGTGAAACTATCTGGGCTTTTCTTTGTCGGGAAGTTTTTGTGTACTGTTTCAGTTCCTTTACTTGGCATTGGTTTGTTGAGCTCTCCTATTTCTTCTTGAGTCATTGTAGGTAGTTTGTGTGTTTCTAGGAATGGTCTATTTCATTTAGGTTCTATAATTTGTTGGTGTACAGTTGCTTATAGTATCCTCTTACAAGTCTTTTTATTTAGGTAGAGTCATTGGTAAGGGCCAGCCTTTTCATTTCTGATTTTAGTTATTTGCATCCTCTGTCTGTTTTTCTTCATCATTCTAGCTCAAGTTTTGTTGTTTTTATGGATCTTTTCAAAGAAGCAACTTTTGGTTTTGTTGATTCTCTCTAGTGTTTTTATCCTCTATTTCAGTTTTCCCTGTTCTAAATCATTGTTATTTCCTTCCTTCTGCACACTTTACATTTAGTTTGCTCTTCTTTTTTTAGATCCTAGTAGTGAGGTTATGTCTCTGACTTGAGATCTTTCTTCTTTTTTTAATCTAAGCTCTTAAACTATAAACTTCCCTTTCAGCATTGGCTTAGCTGCATCCCATAAGTTTTGATACGTTAATGTTTTATTTACATTAGCCTCAAGATATTTCCTAATTTCCCTTGTGATTTCTTCTGTGACCCATTGGTTCTTTAAGAGTACATTGTTTATTTTCCACATATTTGTGAATTTTCCAGTTCTCCCTCTCTTATTGATTTCTAGCTTCTTTCCATTGTGGTCAGAGAGAACACACTGTATGATTTAAATATTTTTTAATTTATTGTGACTTGTTTTGTAACCTAACATATGGTTTATCCTGGAGAATGATCCATGTGCTCTAGAGAAGAGTGTGTATTCTGCTGCTGTTTGGTGCAGTGTTCTATGTATGTCTGCTACATCTAGTAGATTTATTGAAATCTCATACTGTTAATGTAGAACCGTCTATTTCTCCCTTCAAATGTGCCAATATTAGCTTCATATATTTTGGGGCTCTGCCATTAGGTACATATTATAATTGTGATGTCTTCTTGTTTCATTAGCCCCTTTATCAGTGTATAGCAACCTTCTTGTTCCTCATAACAATTTTTGACTTCAGTCCATTTGATCTGACATTAGAGTGCTTCCCCAACTCTGTTTTGTTACTGTTTACATACTATATATTTTTCCATCCTTTCATTTTTAACTGACTTAGGTCTTTGACTTTCAGATGAGTCTCTTGCCAATAGCACATAGCTGGGTCATGCTTTTTTATCCGTTGTGCCAACTTCTGCTTTTTGACTGGAGAATTTAATCTCTTTTCATTTAATGTAACCGTTACGTTCAGATTTTCTTCTGCCGTTTTACTATTTACTCTTTGTAAGTCTTATATCATTTTTGCCCCTCAGTTCTTTTGTTAAAGCCTAATTTCATATTTATTTGACTTTTTCTATTATGCCATTTTGAGTTCCTTCTCATTTCTTTCCATATATGTTTTTCTTACCTTTTCTCGGTATTTACCATTGGGCTTAAATTTAATGTCCTAAATCTATACCAGTCATGTCCGATTTGATTCCAACTTCACTTCAATAGCATATACACTTGCAATATTCCTATACCCCTCCACCCCACACTTTGGTTGTACTTGTTACAGATTATATGTTTATACATTATATTCCCAAAACAATAAATTTATTACTACTTTTTATGTTTGCCTTTTAGAACCTGTAAGAAGTAAAAAGTAGAGTTATATCCAAAAAATATGGTACAATAATACTGGCATTTAAAATTACCCCTAAGGGAAGCAGACTTGACCCAGTGGTTAGGGCGTCTGTCTACCACATGGGAGGTCTGCGGTTCAAACCCCGGGCCTCCTTGACCCATGTGGAGCTGGCTCATGTGCAGTGCTGATGTACACAAGGAGTGCCCCGCCACGCAGGGGTTTCCCCGCTTAGGGGAGCCCCACGCACAAGGAGTACGCCCCCTAAGGAGAGCCACCCTGTGCAAAAGAAAGTGCAGCCTGCCCAGAAATGGCGCCATACACACGGAGAGCTGACACAGCAAGATGACGCAACAAAAAGAAACACAGATTCCCGTGCTGCTGACAACAACAGAAGGGGACAAAGAAGAACACGCAGCAAATAGACACAGAGAACAGACAACTGGGGTGGGGGGAGAAGGGGATAGAAATAAATAAATAAATCTTTAAAAAAAAATTACCCCTAAAATTAGCTTTACTGGAGGTCTTTATTTCTTTATACCACTTTGGTCCACTGTCTAGTATCCTTTCCTTTGAGTCTGAAGAACTTGCTTTAGTTTTACTTGTAGGGCATTTCTTGTGGTGCAGAACTTTCTCAGCTTCTGTTAATCTGGAAATGTCTTATTCTCTCCCTTATTCTTGAAAAAACAGTTTCACCAGATATAAACTTCTAGTTGGCAGTTGTCTCCTTTGAGCACTTTGTTTCTTCCAAGTGCCTTCTTGCCTTCATGGTTTTTGATGCAGTATCAGCACTTAATTTTATTGGGAAGCCCTTGTATGTGATGAATCACTTTTCTCTTTATCTTTGGCATTTGACATTCTGATTAGTATGTGTCTTCGAGTAGGTCTGTTCAAATTTATTTGGATGGGAGTATATATATATGTGTGTGCTTCTTGGACATGGATATCTATGTTGCTTAGTAGAGTTGGGAAATTTCCTAACATTATTTCCTCAAATATTTCTTCTGCACCTTTCCCTTCTCTTCTCCTTCTGGGATACCCATGATATAAATGTTTGCATGTCTCTTGACATCGTTTAGTTCCCTGAGACCTTGTTTATTTTTTCTAATTTTTTTCTTTGTCTGTTTGCTTTCAGAGGCCATGTCTTCAAGCTCACTGATACTTTTTTCTGCTTCTTCAAATCTGTATTATATGCCTCCAGTGTATTTTTTATTTCATTTATTGTGCCTTTTATTCCTATAATATCTGCTATTTTTCTATGTATGTTTTCAAATTCTTCTTTGTGTTCACCCAGTGTCGTCTTAATATCCTTAATCTCTTTAGCTATCTCATTGAATTTCTTAAGGAGATTTGTTTGCACATCTTTGATTAGTTGTCTCAACTCCTCTCTGTCATCTGGAGGTTTAGTTTTTTCCTTTGACTGGGCCGTATCTTCCTGTTTCTTCGTATGGCTTGTAATTTTTTGTTGGTGTCTCAGCATCTGATTTACTTGCTGTATTTATTCTGGACTCAGTTTTTCTCTCTAGTCTAGAGCTTTCTATTTCATTGGCTTTGTGATATAACCCCTCTTTGACACTTGGTGAACTTACTTAGGAACTTTATCATGGCTCATGTTTAGCCAATCTGAATTTTTTCACATTGCTTTTTCTCTTGCAGTTTTCAGAACTTTCTCCTCATTCTTGGCATTTGACAGTTTGACTAGGGCATGTTGTTTGAGCTTATCCTGTTTGGGTTTCTTTGGGTTTTTTGAATGTGCACATTTGTTAAATTTGGGAAGCTTTCTGCCATTATTTATTTGAATATGCCTTCTGCCCCTTCTCCTTTTTGGGACTCCGTAATGTAGTATGTATATTATTGTGCTTGATAGTGTTGACAGGTCTCTTTGGCTCTGTTGGCTTTTTACAATTCTTTTTTCTTTCTTGTCCTCAACATGCATCATTTCAATTCTCTTGTCTTTGAATTCACTGATTCTTTCTTCTGTCAGAACCAATCTTTTGTTGAAACTTTCTAAGGAATTTTTCATTTCAGTTATGATGGTTTTCAATTCCACTATTTCTGTATGGTTCCTTTTTAAAATTTCTATCTCTTTATCGAGATTCCAAAATTGTTCATTTATTATTTTCTTGGTATCTTTTAGCTCTTTCTCTGTGTTTTCCTTTATCTTCTTGAGCATATTAAGGAATACTTGCCTTAAAATTCTTCATCTAGTATTTCTGAAGTCTAGTATTCTTCTTTGATGTTTTCTGGATTTTTATACTATTCCTTTGGATGGGTTATCATTTCCTCTTTCTTTGTCTTATAATCTTTTGTTGTATATTGTACATTTTAATATTTTAGAGTGTTAAATCTGTGATTTATTCCCTTAGCTAATATCTATGTATCCAGCTGTGTCTCAATGACATAGATTTCCTTGAGTGCCAGGAGCTGACAAAAACAAACTAAGCAAAATACCACCTTTCACTTTCTTTTCAAATTGGCTCTGTGTTGGCTGGTGCTTTCCTTCAGAATTTAGCCCTCCTATCAGAAATATCAGCCCATGGCAAACGTGAAGTATGGGAATCATCTCTGTTTTCTGAGCCTGGGTCTCATCCCAAGCATGTGCTTGCTTCTGGCCTTTGGAATTCCCTTTTATAGGACTTCCAAGTACCTGCTCTACTTCTTATGAATTAGACTTACTCCTCCTACTGGGTGCTCTGTTGTATGACTTAAAGTAGGTAATCCTTTGCCCTGGGCCTCTTTGACTTAACAGTGTCTTACACTGCTTTAGCTGTCTGCAAGATACCTCTGCCTGCAGTGCAAGTCCTGGACGTGTGAGCCTGAGATGAGTTTCCTGGTTCAATCTTTCATGCTACTACTTGATAGAGATTGGCATTGAAATTCAGACACCCCAGTATATGCATAGGGGTTAGTCTGCTCCCTCCAGAACAGGACCAGGGACCCACAACAGAAGCACAGGCTGACTCTACACCAAGCCTGGGAGGGATGGAGAAGGGCCCAGCAAGGGTGCCAGGAGCTTCTCCTATTGCTTTTAAAGCTGCATTTTCTTGATTTGGCACTCATGCAGTTACTGCAACCCTTTAAGAGTTTTTCGGAGTTTTGAGGAATGTGGCTCTACCAGGTTTTGCCAGTTGTTCAGAGATTCTGTGGGGGCATTATCACTGTGGGGTATCTTGTGCTGCCATCTTGGTTGGCTGGAAGTCTCTTCATCATCTTAATCTTAAGAATAATATGGTCTCTAAAATTCATTTTAAAAAAAAATATGTGTGATCAATCATATTTAACTAGAATGCCTAATTAACTACCTGAATCTGGATATCTTTCATTCTGGATAAGTGGGATAAGTGTAGAATTTAAAACCTTGAGAATAATTTTTATCTAATAGGATTTTCACTTTGAAAATTATGGCTATATATTGGTTCAGCAGCACTCCTTTTTCTTAGATTTCCCTCTGCAGCCATCAGCTTCTTCTACTAATATTCTTGCTTTCCAGTAGGGAGTTGTTAAGCAAAACGTTGTACATCAGCGTGATAGAAGTATTAAATTGATCATCATGACGAGATTGAGAAATGCTTATTACATAATGCTAGGTACAAAAATCTTAAAGTTATCATTATGATTCTAATGATGACAAAATTTGTATGTGGGGGGATGGAGAGGGAGTAGAAGGAAACCTAGGGAATTGAAATTATTTTATAATAATTTGATTTTTTAAAAAAGGGTTATATACTTTTTGGATTTAATCTCATTACAACAGTATAATTTTGAGAAATTCTAAGATTCTTAGTGAAGTCTTAGTAGCTCTGTCTAGTCTCATCCTTACTTATAATTCTTTTGAGAAGTAACAATGTGACATGGTGTCACAGAATGGTTTCCAAATGGAGCATCCCTACCTACCTGAGAATTCTTTGCCTGATGGTGTGGTGGCAAAGTGGTTTGTTGCAGATGTCTAGACTGCTACATGCTAAATGTATCTGTTTGAGTTGCATTCAACCAGGAGTTATAAAAAAACTTAACCTAACAGTAGCTTGACCTATTTAGGGTTTTTGTTCTCCTCATGCAACAAAATGTCTGTAGTTGGGCAGTCCAGGGCTGAAAAGGCAGCTCCAGGACTGCGGAGACCCAACCTCCTCTGACTTTCAGTTCAGCCATCTTATCATGTGGCTCTCATTCTGTCATCTTTATACAAGGAAACAGCTAGGATGCTTAGAGTACAATAGGCTACCAGGTTCCCTTTTGTTTATTGCAATAGAATAATCAAGTAGAACAAGGCAAGTTTTAAAAATAACTTGGTACGCATGTAGGTGAAATAACCTTGCCTCCCAGTAGCAGAGAAAAATAAGCTCCCATTCTGGCTGTTGTTCTAGAGTATTTTTAGCAAGAGGGCTCTTTCTTTGATGGCCAATGAAGGAAAATCCATGTAGAAAATGTATTAGGTAGAGAGATGATTACCCAGGTCATTTGGTATTTCTTTTTATTTCTGCCTCAGCCATGAGAAAACAACGAACATAAGCAGAGGCTAATCATGAGCACAGTAGAAACGGAAACTGTAATGTTTTCGTGTTTCCTTTTTGTTCATAATATTGGATTTGGTTATAATGCTCACTGCTGCAAGTTATTTTCATTATATGGCTTTGGAATTTGTTTGAAGACCCTTCTAAGAAAATCCTGTCTCGTAAGAGATATTTCACATTTTGATTCTTATTCAGTAAAAAAAAAAAAGTTTCTTGAGTTCCTTATTAGTTTTTAATATTTAAATGAGTATAGTTTATTTATCTTAGCATTTGAACTATTAGCATTTAACTATTATTGCCACCAGAAAGTTTTGATCTATTTCCATTAGAATCTTCTAAGGGAAATTGATGAACCTGGTAACCTAATTTTAGACTTCCTGAAATTTGACAGGTTGATGGTAGTTATAGTATTCTGATTCAGTTCCTATCAGACATTTAAAAATAGTCTCATCATTAGAGAATACATTCAGGGAAGAAGAGGAGAGATTTTCACCCTCAGTTCAATGCCCAGAATATTGTTTTTAATCCCCTTAACTGGGTGTGCATTTTGGTAAAGGCCTTTTTGTACTCTCTTCATTCTCTTTTCTATGCGATGCTGCTGTTGTCATGGAAACAGATCTTAGAGTTGCTTCGTTACATAGTGTAAGGGACTCCTTCATAAGGAGAGTGACTGATGGTCATTACCATCAACACAGAGCCTTTATTAAGTGTTGTACCATCATGCATGTTGTACAAAGTGTGGAACTCTGTATTTTTGAAGCTTATACTACAGACATATAACTTTGACTCATAAACACTAAACAAACATCAGAGTCATCAGCCATAGGAGACTCAAAAAAGTCCAAGCAATGTGTGCACAGTTTCCATTGCAAGTGGTGAGTTTACATCCTTGGTCAGGTACAGCTCATTATTATGTGCCCAGGTAGGGTTGGCTTACTGAGAAAGAAGGGTTTGAAACTTTGTGGAGTGGTACAGAAAAGGAGCAAGCCAGAAGTTAAAGGGAATTGGGGGAAATTTCCAACAGCATCTAGCAGTGGAAATTGGCTCCTGAGATGAAAAAATGAAAGTACATAATTGAAATATTTTGTTAAAAAGTTGTAAGATGAATTAGATCTGAATTCATGACACTTTACAATATATGATATATGTGACTTTGTTGATTGGGGTCTGAGGTTGGTGAGAAGTAAGCAGAAGGTATAGCAGATGCCTGCCGCCTGGGCTTAGACAGAAATGGTCTTCTCACTTACCAACAAATACCATAATCTCTCTGCACCTCAGTTTTCTTACCTGTCAACTCGTGATGCTATCAGGGTTAAATGGAGATAATGGTGATAAAGATCCGTGTAGTGCCTTGCATTTGGTAAGTGCTAATTCCCATACCCCACCACCTCCAGTATTCCCTCCGGCAGCGATTCTCAAAATGGCATCAGTTTCAATATCACCTGGGAACTTGCTAGACCTGCAAATCCTCTGGCTGCCACAGATCTGCTCAATCAGCAATGCTGGGTTTGGGGTCCAGCAATCTAAATTTAGCGAGCTCCTTAGGTGTGCTAAGTTTCAAAACCACTATCCCAGGATGTGTTTCTAAGGGTGGGCATTACTTTGGATGTTATTGGGTAATAATTCTTCTTGCTGCCATGTGAGATCCTGGCAATTTTCAGAGCTTGCCCACGCTGTTGTTAAGAGGAGGATATTGAACAAGGTGCCTTCTGGATTCCTGAGCTGTTGGAAAGACAGGATAACCTTGAATGAGAAAGTCTATTTGAATTTATCTTGGTATCAAGAAGCAGGTAGAATTCAACTTATTGACGTCAGTGCAGTTAGCAACCATTTTCCCCCTAAATTTCAGATGTCCAAATGGATAATGTATAATTGATTTGTACAATTTGCTTGGGCGAAGGAAACAGTTGACTGTAGTCTTTTCTAACTGTAGCATCCTGCATTCTTGTTCCTGTGTGACTGTTATTCTGGGCTTTTCCTTCTGTTTAGTTTCCAGGGGCTGCTGTGACAAATTACCGCCAATTGGAGGGCTCAAAATAACCAAAATTTACTTTCTCACCGTTGTGGAGGCTGGAGGTCTGAAATCAAGGTGCTAGTAGGGCCCTGCTCCACTTGAAACCTGCAGGGGAATCCTCCTTTGCCTCTTCTGCTTGCTAGTAGATGCTGGCAGTCCTTGGTTTGTAGGTGCATCATCTGCCTCCTCCATCTGACTTGGCCTTCTTCCTGGTGTCTGTCTGTCTGTCTCTCAATGTCTAATTCTCACCTTCTTATAAGTCCACCAGTCATATTGGGTTGGGACCCACCTTAATCCAATTTGACCTCTTCTTCAAGAATCGCATCTTCAAAGAGCTATTTCCAAGTAAGGTCACGTACATGGGAACAGGGATTAGGGCTTGAACATATATTTTTTTGGGGGGGGGGAGGGGGGGTTCACAATTCAACTCGTAACAATATCCAACTGATTTGTCCCCAGGCTTACCAGGAAAAGTAGAACAACTCCAATACTATTGGCAGTTGCTATTTTAGAGAGAATGAAATTCTTCAGGGTCTATCATTCCTGATTTTGTTACTTTTTTACAACCTGCTACCAAATATTAATTTAAAAAACTGCAATGATTTAAAAGCCCCAAACCAGGGCATCAGTGGTATATTAGGAGGCAAGGGGGTCTTAATTCATGAGATGCTTCAGAAAAAATTATGTGGAATGCAGCTTCATTACAGGACTCTCTGGGGATCTGCCCACTCGATACAACCCAAATTGTAGCTTCAGCCAATTTAGATTTGGAAAGTGCCCCCTTAAAAAGAAAACTGCTAAAAATGTTTGACATTTACAAGATTTCTGCAGCAGTCTGCAGTTTTGCAAGTATATTCACAGACATGGGAAGAAGTACTTGGCACTTGCTAACTCATGTATTTATAAGTGTAGGAGTACAAAATAGATTCCTAATTGTGTATTCCAGTGGTGGATATATAGAGTATTATGACTATCAAAGTCAGAGTTCTCATTTTTATAGTTTTTAAACATGTTTTCAGCAGTCAGCTATAAACTCGTCTATAAGGATAATGGTACTACATGACCAGAGAGTACTTCTTTTTCTCTCACTCTAATTCTCAGTTGCCTTTTCACACTTATTTTTCCTAATATATACTGTCTTTAGTATCCCAGAAGAGTAATATAAATTATGAGATGAGATTCAGCTTTTTTTAAGGAAAATTGAAATGTGATTTTTTTTTCTTTTTTTCGCCAATTAGGACAACTAAAAGTAAACCTCCAATTATGCAGTGATGAGTCTAGCCTGGCTCAGTCTGTGTTAGTTACCTAATGTTTGTGTAAGGAGTCCTAAATTAGAAGAATGTATATTGAAAAGAAGGTCAGTCTAAGACGAATTCAGACTTCTTGAAGAGAGTGAACTCCCCTTGGTTTTATGGATTTATTATACCATGTATAAGAAGATAAAATGGGGTCAAGAATTGGTTTATCCTTGTCCTCTGTGAAAGGCAAAAATGCTGGCTGAGGAAATCAGGAGAACTGGTTTCTAGTTTTAGATAAATTTTCAAAATACTTAATACTCTTTGAAATATCAAAATACAGTTGTGAAGGAAACATTGAGGAGCTGACTTTTTAATTTACCTCTGAAAGAACCCTTCCTTCAACCCATGACTCCTTTAGCTGCTCCTCAACCTCTTGCTCTCCTCATAGCCATTTTTGGCTCCCATTATGCATGATCGAGATAGAAGTTCTTCTCTTGGTCTGAACCACAAATCCATTAAGATGTTCAGGAGGCAGCTCCTATGTTCCAGGTCCCAAGGTGGGCATCCTCCAAGTGGAGGTAGGCTGGGAGCCAGGAGGGAGGAAGCAGGCATCACATTTGAGGGGATAGTGGGTGGATGTCCCAGAGCAGAAGGTGGACTCTGCAAAGCCAAAGAGACCAATGGATGACAGAAAGGAATGCCTACACTTTATAAAATCTGCAAATTTTTTTGGCTTTCTGTTATTTTTTTATTTCCTTGTAGTATTTAGAAATTTCTTCCTGAGTCTATCTTAGCTATGCTAGGCGGGAAGGAGTTCTTGTTTATAACGACAGAGCCAAGATGATAGAACTTCACAGTGGGTGCAGCAGTAACTGAAGCAGGAGTGCCCTCAAGCCCAGTGAAATTCAGTGTCAGAACTGGAACCATGGTCGCAATCTCCTGGAGAGTCTCCTCCAGGACTAAGGTGTCACATTTTTGCATTATGAAGGCCTGCGAAATGAAGTGGTGGCGCATGCTGAAACCAGGGGGTCCTTTGTAGAGTGAGGAGAGACTAACGAAGGCAAACATTTTATGATGCATGGTTTATGTGCACAGCAGTGAAAAACAGACTGTTTATTCTGAACTTGGGGCAAATGGCATGAGACTGTGTGTAGCTGGGTCTGCCCTTGACTGGCATGTGTCATGCACGAGTGGTTCATCCAAACAAACAAGCAGCCACACGAAGAGGGCCACGTGAAGATGGCACAGCGCTTACTCCTAGTGAGACCCACTATGAGTCTAATGGCATCTCTGAACTCTGCGCCCTTCCTAGACTGTGCTGCCAGGGCTTTCTTGATGGACCCTTGGTACTGTCCTTCCTGGATTCTGTTTGTCCTCCTGGAGTAACTAGTACTTCTAGTGCCTCTGGTGGCCACGGAGGATTAGGGGGAGGGGATGAAAGTTTGTGGACGGGAGAAAAGGCAACACTTTGTAGCGTGCATGACCCTAGTCAGCTGGGGCGAATGGAGAAAATGGACATGGATCAGGTTCTGCTTATCTCATCGTTATAGTTTTAGACAAACACGAGCAAGATCACTCAACCAGTGTAGGGTTGTGGAATGTGGGGCAGTGACCCCAAACCTGGCTGCACATCTGAATCACCTGGGACACTTCCCAAAGTACATTTTCCTGAACCCCACTCCAAACTCAGACAGGACTTAGTTGGGAAGGGCCAGGATATAGAAATATAAACTTAAGAATCAGATGGTCCTAGGTTGAATCTCCGCACCAAACACCCTGCTGGTTGTGTCACCTAGCGCAGGTTACTTAACCTTGCCAAACCATACAGTTCCTTCCTCTGTAGACATAGCACAAATAATATACCTATTCATGGAGTTTTTGGATGAATTAAATGAAATAATGCATCTAAAATGCTTAGCTCATTGCCTGTCACCTAGTAATCATTCAGTATTAGCTATCATTATTCTTGACCAAAGAGTATTTGTGAGGTGCCTGCTCAGTTACTTTGTGAATGTGCAAAAGAAATTGCACAATCACGCTCCCTCCACTGTCAAATATACTATCCAGTTGGCTGAGAAAAGCAAATGCACATGAATACTTGATGAACTTTGGGAGAGGGGTGTGCATTGTAACAAAGTTCTTCTTGCTAGAAAACACTAGAAAAACACCAGCAGGACCTGAGGGGCTCCAAGTTGGCATCTGTGGCCACAAAGAGGCAGTGAGCTTGAGAGGCATTTCAGAATGAGCCAGCAGCCAAGGGGCTTGTAACGAACAGAACTGCCTTCTGATGATGTCAACATATCTAATACAGGACACTGACTAACTGCTATTTATAGTTGCTTATATTCGAAAGGTTGTTTATACTGCAAGCAAGGCTGAAAATTGTCAGCTGGTTATAGTGGAAAGAGCACAGAGTCTGACCTCCTGAACTTTTGTCCCATTTCTGCCCCTAACTAGCTGTGTGACGTTAGGCAGGCTACATTACTCTCAGACTTCAGCTGCCTCCCTGTAAAATAGGGTGGGGGTGGAGGTGGAAGATTAGACACTCTCCAGGGGTCTTCTGGCCCCAATATTAACCATCCAATATTCAACAGAAACATTTATTGCACCTCCTTGAACCCAAAACTTTTATTGTGCATCTGTGATTTTCAATTCCTGGGACATGTATGGTCCATTCTTCAATGGGAGGCTATTTGTTTTTCTCTTTTGTTGCTAGACAGTCAGATTTCTATGAAGTTCATAAAGGTGGAAATTTCAACTTTATAAAAGCACTTTTGTTCTGCTGTAATTATATAGAATATATACTTTGTTAGGCTTTTGTTTGATTTCTTAGTCACAAGAAGCTGTTAATGTCATATTGTGAGACTAATGTGGGACCATCTTAGCACATCATTTCTCTGCTGTAACTTTTAGTACTGGTAGTCCCTGAATTTATAAACAGTTACCTTCAGGTGATCCATACTTAGAAGTTAGTATTATCTTGGATATCAGGAACTAGTCCTTCACTTCTCTCACTGCAGAACTGCTCAGTAATTTTCATTCCATTCCAGTGCCATAGGCCTAGAAATGTGCCTACTCTATTGCTAATTGTGAGGAATCACCTTTGACAGGTGTCTGAGTCTCTCTCCCAAGATCATTGCCCTCCTCACCCTCTAGAATGTTGCATGCAGTAAGACCCAGTAATGAAAACTACAAATGCCCTTTTACTTAAAAGTGGTAGATCATGCGATCATTAGATATATGTATATAGGCTATTGCAAAAAAATGGCCTCAGATTGCTTCCATCTTTGTTGCATGTCGCTTTGCAACATGACTTTGCCAGTCTTCCAGTCAAGAATTAGAGTCTATTTATCCACTCCTTTGAGTCTAGATTGGCTGGTGAGTTCCATTACTCAGCAGAATGCAGTGCAAGTGATATTTTGGGATTCTGAGATGATGTGTTAAGAGGCTTTACAGCTTCCCTTCTCGCTCGCTGTCTTGAAACTCTTCTCCTGCCATGAAGACACCCTGAACAGTCTCCCTAAGGATGAGAGGCCATGTGGAGCACAAACAAGCTGTCCTGGCTGAGGTCCCCTAGACTGGCCGTTGACAGAAGCGCCAACCACTGGACCTGAGACTGAGGCTGCCACAGACCATCTAGCTCCATGCCTGCAGCTGTGTGAGTTTTCACCAGCTTCAAATCTCAATATGCCCATCACCAGCATCAATGCAACCATTTTCTCTTATTAATAATCAACAGTTGCATTTATATATTTTTTATCACTATATTTCCCACCTGTGATGAATTAAATAGATTTTGGAGGGTTGGCATTGGAAAATGCCTTTCACATTTCTTATCATCCACCTATAGACAAACCTTAGAACTTGGTGACTAGCTATATGCATTCTGCGGAGACAGATTTAGCACTGATGACTGCAACATTGCAGTCATTGAGTAGAAGATTCCCAGGGCTGTATGGACCTGTGTCACAGTTAGATGGAGTATACTCTGAAAGGCATGGGTCTTGGACAACCCTGATCAGAATTTGGACATGTATGGTCTTATTCTGGAGACCGAGACATGTCTCTTTATTCGAGGTACTGAAGAAGTCAATACTCAGTAAGATAGAAGACATGGCACCAACGTGGAAAATGGACATCCGTCTCCATGTATTAAACAGAAATATAGCAGAGGAATTCTGCACATTTCCCCTTCTTTTCCAAAAGTCTTTTTTAAAAAAATCTTTTCCTACATTCAGAAGGAAGGCTGGGGATATTCTGTGGGCTTAGTTGCTTTATGAACAACACTTTATTTGATGGCCTTGTTGATATTACTTCCCGTAAATAAACAACAAAATTCAGTATCATTCCAGATTGCTTTTTATGATGATGAGAAACCACATGTTTTAAGAAATGGTCTAAAAATTACATATTGCTGTGATTGAAAAATTTTGGAAATTGCATATGCCAACTATATTGCTATACAGGGATCTATTTTGATTAGTGAGTAAAAGCAGCTACATGAGCTCAGTGAGTGAGTGCCTGCTTCCCATGTATGAAGTTCGGGTTCAATCCCTGGTACTTCTAAAAAACACAATATTAATAATAATAACCACTAAGCTGGATCTCATTTATCTTTGTTTTTTTTTTTTGTTTTTTTTTTTTAATTTTTTTATTTTTTATTGACTTTGTAATAATATTACATTAAAAATATATATGTGAGGTCCCATTCAACCCCACCCCCCCATCCCCCCTCTCCCCCCCCCCAATAACACTCGTTCCCATCATCATGACACATCCATTGGATTTGGTAAGTACATCTTTGGGCACCTCTGCACCTCATATACATTGGTTCACATCATGGCCCATACTCTCCTCTATTCCATCATGTAGGCCCTGTGAGGATTTACAATGTCCGGTGATTACCTCTGAAGCACCATCCAGGGCAGCTCCATGTCCCGAAGACGCCTCCACCTCTCATCTCTTCCTGCCTTTCCCCATACCCTTTGTCCATTATGTCCACTTTTCCCAATCCAATGCCACCTCTTCTATGTGGACACTGGATTGGTTATGTCCATTGCACCTCCATGTCAAGAGGAGGCTCAGATTCCACCTGGATGCTGGATGCAATCCTCCCATTTTCAGTTGCAATCACTCTAGGCTCCATGGTGTGGTGGTTGTCCTTCTTCACCTCCATCTTAGCTGAGTGTGGTAAGTCCAATAAATCAGATTGTAGGTGCTGGAGTCTGTTGAGGCTCAGGACCTGGCCATCACACTGTCAGTCCAGAGATTCAAATCCCCTAAATATATCTTAAACCCCAACATTAACTGCACCTCCAGCACATTAGCATGAAAGTCTTATGAAGGGAGATCCCATCTGAGTCCAGATTCATCACACATAAACACCATTTCCAAAGAGGGGCCATCTGCCCTGGTAGTTAACCCCATCGGCCATGACCATAACTCCCATGGGTCTCTTTAGCCCTCAAAGGAACTAACACCTGGGGGTTGTATCTGCTTTATCTGTCTCTCTGACTCTGCTCAGTTGTGCATGAGGGCAAACCTTCTGCCAGCCTCCAGACTCTTTTTTAGAAACTCGTAGCCATATAAACTCATTTCTCCTTTCCATTTCCCCCTTACTTTAGGTCAAACAGCATTTTTATCTTTGTTTTTAATGCCTTTATAGTACTCAATAAATGTTGAAAGAATTAATGAAAAAAAAATTAAATAGAAAAGGAAAAGCAAGTAAACCCTATAATAAAAAAAAAATAGAAACAAATGAACCTAACATTGTAACAAATTGCTAATATGACCACAAAGAGGAAAGAATCCTTGTAGTTGACATTAATGCACTGTATGTCCCTAGTGGGCTGTATTCTAAGGACAAAAAGAACAGAAGAGAATCTTAAGCTTCACTCCATAGCTGTACTGTTGGTCGAAATACTGGTATTGTGATTTTGAAACTAGTTTATGTACCTGGCAGAATAAAATATCCAGGTAATTATACTAATGCTCCTAAAAAATAACTAGAAATTTCAGTGTAAGCAAAAAGAAATAAAAGGAATTAACCCAGAAGAAAAACCCAGTAATATTAAAATTTGCTGAAAATATCCTGAGAAACTCATGATTTTTTTCATAAAGTTTTATCAGAACACACACACACAAAGCAGCTACGTGTTACTATGAAGAATATTAAGAAAATTTATTAGTAAAGTTAAAATTAGCAAATCACGTATAAAAATAAGTATATAGCTAAGTATTTCAGAGAATTCTTGCATAGACGTTGATGGTTCTCTATAGAGATGATTGACTGGGTTTGAAATAGAGAGGTCGTTTGCTTTATGATTACTATGCTGTCTATCAATTTGCCTGGTCACCCAGCAAGCCATCCCCACATGCAGCTTTAAAACAGTTGTGTTACCACTTATGTGATCTGCAGGTCCTCTGAGGTTTGGTCACTCTAGCCTGGGCTCAGGGTGGGCCGGGGGTCAGCCTCTCCTTGTAGGGCTGTAGGTTGGCTCTTCTCCACTTGCCTCTCATCCCCCAGCCAGCCCACCTGGACCTGCTCCGCTCAGATCTGGCAGGAGCACACGAGGCAGGTGGAGATGCACAGAACTGGCGCGTGGGCATGTCTGCCTCATTTTGTTGGTTGGCCAGAGCAAGTCACGTGGCTGATCCCAAAGTCCAAGGGCAGGGGCATCTACTCCACCTTTATGGGAGGCATTTATGGGTCTGATGCTAAAGGGCGTGGATCTGGGAGAGGGGAAGAATTGGGGCTGGGAAAGCAATTTCTTAAGAAGAACTGAGACTTTTAAAAAAATGAGCAGAAGGTAAACTAGATTAGTGATGACAAAGAAGCAGATTGGAGATACCGTGGTTTTCTCAGTACATAAAACAGCATCTTCCTTTTATACCCATGGGCCGAATCCACAGCCTGAGGCCTGTTTTGGTTTTGTTTGTTGTTTTCTTTTCAATCTTTTTATTCTTCAACAAAGGGCTTGTTTTTATAATAATGGTTTTTTGGACACAGCCACACCCATTCATTTTGTGTATATGGTCTCCTTCTATTCTTGCACTACACAGTAGAGTTGAGTAGATGCAGGAGAAACTGGATGGCTTCCAAAGGCGAAAATATTTACTGTTTGGCCTTTTACAGAAAAATTTTGCTGACCCCTTCTCTATAGTACATGGACTGAATAGATGATGAGAAACAAATTCGGTTATAATATCCAGCTCTTCTCCCCCACTCAGCCCCAGTTCTTTTCCGTTTTTTCCTATATTACTTTGCATTCTGATTCTTGTGTGTTTTTATAAAACACACAAAATAGGTAAAATGAGAAGATAAAGTAATCTTGGTACCTGATTTTTGGCAGTGGCAACCAATATAATTTACACCCACATGCTTTAATCCTTAAAGTTCACAAGCTGACAAATTGCACATTATTGGACATACAAATGAGGGATCCAGTTGCTAATTTTGCCTTTACTCTTAATGCTTTCTGACTCTGCAGGTCCTCCACGATGTCCGACAATAGGGTGATTGTTTCTGTTCTGCTGAAAGACAATCTGACTGTGTTTTATATACAATAAGTACAGATCCGCTCACCCCTTCCTCCAAACAGAAACACTGCAGACCTCTGTCTGCTCAAACCTCCTCCTGTTCACTATGCTGCTGTGATGAGAGGTAACTGCCCAGGCCTCAGGGCCAGCATATAGTCATGCTGCTTTTTATTTTCCTCCGTTATTATTTTTTTTAAATTAATCACTCCTGTTTTTTCTTGAAAAATATTAAAAAGAAAATTTAAAAGAGAAAAGTCTGTATTATACCTAGCATCCCCTTAGCATATTTTCTTAGTGGTATTATCAACTGAATGGGCCTTTATGTGGTTTAACAACAATAATCCTGATCACTGCATGGAGCTATGGAAAATGGTTATAATACAGTGTTCCATAAAAATATTGTTGTGACCATGTAATAAATAGGTAGGAACATGTGGCGGACAGAAAAACGGCCCCACAAAGATGTCCATACCCTAGTCCCCAGAACCTGTGGCTATTTTACCTTACATGGCACAAGGGTTACAGGTGTGATCAAGTTACCTGTCTTGAGATGGAGAGATTATCCTGGATATTTGGGTGGATCCATTGTAATTGCAAAGGTCCTTGTAAGAGAGAAGCAAGACGTCGAAGTCAGAAGAAGAGACAGAAGCAGTGGTCCCCGTGATGTGGTTTGCAGGTGGAGGAAATGGCCATGAGCCCAGGAACACAGGAGGCCTCTAGAAGCTGGAAAAGTGATGAGATGGAAGCCTCTGGAAGGTCCACAGACCTGCTTGATTGTAGCCTAGTGAGCTTCATTTTGAACCTCTGACTTCCAGAACTAGAAGATAAAGTTTTGTTGTTTTAAGCCACGAAATTTCTGGTTATATGTTATAGCAGCAGTAGAAAGCCAATATGGCACTTAGATGGGAAGGGAAGACAATTTAAAATGGTACTCAAAGTTGCGAGAATTTAATGTATTTTAGTTTGGTAGATAATATTAAGAGGCAGCAGGTGACTTTTAATTATTAAGCAAGGGGGAAAATGATATAATTTGAAGGTCATAATCAAGCAATATAAAAACCCAACAAACTGTTTTCCTTATTTGGGTTTTGCAGTGTCAGAGTGGCAATGGCACTGGCCTTAACGGAGAAGGATTTTTTTTTTTTTTTTTAAGCCTCTCTTTGGTCTTTTCAAAAGACTTTCTTTGAGCTGAAATGTTATCTTTTGACATTTGGGTTCAAATATTAAGCTACAGTCATGTTTATGAACTTTCATCAAATTTTATAAGGTGTCAGTAGCATCTATAACATAGCCATTATATTATATACTAATTTCCTCTCCATTGCTATTCTGTCCAACTATTTCCAAGTAATAAGAAGCTGCTGAATTAAGCTAACTGCTCCCTTCCACCAGCAACTGATTAAAGGTCTTTGGCCTGGAAGTTAATCTGTGAGCTTGAGTTTCTTCATCTGAAACTTGACATTAATAATAATTTTTCCCCAACTAAGAAGAGTGAAGGAAATAATAAAATTCATTAATATTCATAGAGATCATTCATTATAGTGTCAAATGCAGATGTTTTATTTTTTATTTTATTCATTTTTTAAAAAATACTACATTCAAAAAATATGAGGTCCCCATTCACCCCCACCACCACCAACCCACCACTCCCCCCACAGTAACACTCTCCCCCATCATCATGACACATACACTGCATCTGGTGAGTACATCTCTGGGCATCGCTGCACCCCATGGCCAGTGGTCCACACCATAGCCCACGCTCTCCCACGTTCCATCCAGTGGGCCATGGGAGGACATACAATGTCCGGCAATTTTCCTTGCAGCATCACCCAGGACAACTCCAAGTCCCGATAATGCCTCCACATCTCATCTCTTCCTCCCATTCCCCGCACCCAGCAGCTACCATGGCTACTTTTTCCACACCAGTGCCACATTTTCTCGATTATTCACCACAATAGTTCATGAATAGAATATCATTAAGTCCACTCTAATCCTTACTGTATTCCTCCTTCCTGTGGACCTTGGCTTGGTTGTGTCCATTCCACATCTATGTCAAGAGGGGCTTAGATTCCACATGGATACTGGATGCAATCCTCCTGCTTTCAGTTGTAGGTACTCTAGGCTCTGTGGTATGGTGGTTGACATTCTTCAACTCCATGTTAGCTGAGTGGGGTAAGTCCAATAAATCAGAGTGTAGGAGCTGAAGTCTGTTGAGGCTCAGGGCCTGGCTATCATATTGTCAGTCCAGAGATTCAAATCCCCTAGATATATCTTAAACCCCAGCAACAACTACAATTCCAGTAAAGTAAAATGCAAATATTTTAATATCTTTAAGTTCTTTTGAACTTGCACATTTAAAACAATTCTTAACCTCCTTCCTTCTCTCACCCTGTCTCTCTTCCACACATTCATTCATTTTTTTCATAACCGTTCATTCTTTCATTACATAAACATTTATCTAGCCAATACTTTGTACACCGCACCAGGTGCTGTGGAAGAAAAGCAAAATGTAGAAAATAAGTCCCTGTTCTAACTAAACTATCAGTCAACATGGGAAGAAAAACCTAACATGTGAAATAACTAGAGAAAGAAATAATAACCTGTTCCGACTAAACCTTGCGGAGAATGTTGAGAGAATGTCTAGGATTGATGCAAGGCAAACTTCTGAAAAAAGAAGTATTTCCTGAACTGGGCCACGAAGGATGTACAGTCAGGTGGCCCCGGGCTTGTCTTCAGAGGTGTGGCATTGCGTGAGAGTTGCATGCTTGAGGAGGTGGATGAGAAGAACGGTGGTGGGGGTACGCCAGGGAAGGCCTTGTTGAGGAGGCCTTGTTGATGGAGATGAAGTAGGAGGTAAGTTTGGTAGGGTTATGTTGTGTCGTTAATTTAGTGTTTTGCATTTTTTCCCTCAAATAATCTAAGCAAATTTCTTGAGCAGAGAAATTAATAAAATAGCCTGTATGAGAATATTTTTCTTAGGCAACTCTGTGTAGGAGTAGTTGTGAGACCAGGGCACCAGCTAGGAGGTTATCCAATAATTTAGGGTGGAAAATGCAAAGGGGAAGATTTGTGACAAAGCATTTTAAGGTTAGCCTTGTCTGTGTCTTCCTGACTGGGAAGAAGGTGGAGAGGTAGAGTCAACTCAGAGATAATTCCAAGGATGCTGACCTAAAAAATGGTGTAGTTACTGTTGGTCCTAGAGGAATTAGAAGTGGGGGGAGAAGAGGGTGGAATACAAGAGAAAGGGAATTGTGGGTTAGCTTTCAGATGTTTGAGGGACATCCAAGGTTCAATGCCTTTGTTTTGCCTTTTTAAAGAAATTCTTTTTGTTCTTTTACCGCTTCTCAGTATTATCACATATCCAAATGAGAGTCCTTGAATATTTTTATTCTTAAAATTAGTTATAATTAAATAAGTAACATATGACTATATCCTTCTTATTAAATGTAATAATGCAGTTTGGAGTTTATCCTTCCTGACAAATTTCCAGCATTTATGTATATGTGTGTTTATAAGTATGTGTGTATACACACTTACATCCATAGCAAATTAAATTTTTGTGTAATTTTGTGTAATTATTTTTCGGCCTTTTCACCTGTTCCATGGTGTAGATATACCTTTTCCTATTTGTTAGACGTTTATTTCTAATGCTTGCTTTTAAACACAGCATTGCAGAGAGCATCCTTAAATGTGTCTCTTGGAACACTTATGAGTGTTTTTCTAATGTAGATTCCAAATAATAAGTGGAATTGCAGATTGTCTTCCAAAATGGCTGTTCCGTTTTATATGCCTTTCAGCATGTATGCAAATACTTGTTTCCCAAAATGTAATTTTCCTGGAAGTAGGAATATTGGGCTGTCTTCTCAGTTTTGATGCTCACTTACTCCCTTCCTCTAAACCTGCAGTTCTAACGTTTGAAAATCAATTGGCTACTCACAAGAAAGCTGTGGTGACTTTGTGGGGTTTATTTTATTTTTAAAAAATGATTATTTAAAAAATTTTTATTCCTCCCGTCCCCACCTCGTCCCCCCAAGATGGCTCCCTCATCTGCCTGCTCATCTTCCTCAAGGCACCGGGAACCAAACCTAGGACCTCCCATGTGGGAGGCGGGAACCCAATTGCTTGAGCCGCAACTGCTCCCCCCTTGTGGGCTTTTGAGAAGAGTTCTTTCCTGCCCCTGCCCCCACCACTCCAGAGCCCTGAGACCCCGCCAGGCTTGGTTCATTTGGAAGAGGACTCCTGCCTGTGGAACTCATGGAGCTGCTGCCAAGGGCTGTCACGGTCACGGGCAGGCAAGCTTTCCACTCGGCAGGCCATGCCCTTGCCGGTACAATCCCCTCACCTGGAGAGCTCTTCCTGAGGTCTCTGCCAGGCACAGGTGGAATTCCAGAATCTCAGTGAGTCTTTGCCTTTTTCTCTGCAGGTAAAATGTGATTTTTGAAAGATTTCCCCTTTTTTATCTGTCCCAAAGCCAGTTTTATGTATTTTGAGCAAGAGAATGAAGACCACTGTGCAGATGTCCTCACGGAAGTACTCTAGGAGGGTTGCTCCTTTTTATGAGCTCTCCTGAGAAATTTAGGGCTTAGCTGGGTAAGTCAGAGTCAAAAGTCTCCTCTTAAGCCTCAAAATAAGCTGCTGATTACATTGCCGGATGGCATGTGGGTTAATCAAATATACTTGACCTTTCAGCTGACTCACTCTAGAGCCCTTCCCTTTGTCCTTGAGGTGCCATCCCAGATCCAAAACATGCAATAAGGAAAACTGAGTCAGGGAGGAGATAGAATTCCTTCTGTCGCTGAACCAAAGTACAAATAATGCTCTCTGGGCTTTAGATTGTCAATATAGAGTACCCTTAACAGTTCCTGGAAAGGAAATGATGTTAATTTGTTTCCAGCTCCAAGTTCAGTTTCTTTGATTGCCTACTATATGCTGGCTAGAAACCTTTTATTCCAATCTTTATGGCTCCAAAGTTCACCAAATATTTTGAACTCTGTGTGGAGATATTAGCCATGTACTTTTATTCCAACTGAGACCACCATTTGATTTGAGAGATGGAAAGAATAACAAATTCGTGACTATATTTTAAGTAGGCCAAAAGACCGTGGGACACAAATTCTTACTAATATATGCAGATGTGGATGGCAGAATAAACTCCTCCATTCACCATACTGCTACTGAGGTACCCTTCCTCCCAAAAAAAAAAAAAAAAAAGGAAAACTGAAAAATACTTGGACAGAAATAAAATATCATCTGGTATCTTATTGTTCAGTGATAGAGATGGCTGGATTTAGAAAGCAGAGCAGGGCCTTTGCAGTCTGATGCCTCTTTTACAGCCTCAGTTTGACTGTCAGTTTCCACAAGGAATAAAAGGAATGTTTCCCAGCGTCCTCTGTTCTCTATTCCAGAGAAGGGAGGAGGGAGATGTCAGCTCCCAAACCTGCTGTGTTTTTTTGTGTTAGAAGGATAAACTGCCTGTAACTCAGGCACAAGGGAGTAGGGCTCCCTGACCTACTTCAAGGCACAATTTCAGTGCCAGCCAGGGGAGAGAATTCAGGAATTCCCCTTGCCAGTCTTTGCTGCAGGTCCTGTGCAGCTGCACTGCTTGAAATGCTGTTGTTCCAGCCCTGCCTTTCAGAGGAGATAATATCGGGGGGACAGGGTGGCCTTCCAGAAAAATCTCTTCTGCCCTCCCACCTTGCCCCAGCTCTGCGGTACTCCCTCTCTCCACACAGGCCGTACTGCAAACTCACGACCGCTTAAACGATTACCTAGATTTCTGTTGATAATTAGAAGCTTTTCCGTACCATTCTTTGCCCCAGTGGGACACTGCTGAAAACCCTGGAGCAGAGGGCTGTGAGGACGCCTGTGATTAAATGGACCGGGGACGCAGAAGCCAAGTCAGCCAGCCTGCGGGCTCCTCTGCGCTGTGGGAACCCGCTGAAAGGCGGTTTCTGCTCCATTCATTTTGGGATCCGCGGCCACGAGCCCCTCCTCCTCAGTACTCTTTAGACTGGTGTTCTCAGCCCTCACTGCATCTTAGATCACTCGAGGCGCTCTTTCTGAAGTACCCAGGCCTAGGCCTTCTCCAGATCCCAGATCCATTAAATCCAGACAGCCAAGGTGGGACTTGTGGGCCTCAGCTTGATCCATGCTCCCCCAGGTGACTGCGACACGTGCTTGTGGGCTGGGGGAGAGAAGACTGGTGTGCGGGGGAGGCAGGAGGAGCCCCCACTGTTGGCTGCCCCAGTCCTGTCTCGGTTTTATGACTTGCATGGCCTCAGGTGAAGCCACCTGGCCCAGGTTTCCCAGATCACTTTGCAGTGGACCTGCCTCTGCAGGGCGGATAATAAACCAACTTTCAGCCTTCCCTCCCAATTGCTCCTTTCCATACCCAGCTCATTACCCTCCAGTCTTAGACTTTAGAGGATCCCCTGCAAGCCCCTGATGAGCAACCTAGATGCAAAGAAAGCAGCTCTCTTCTTAAAATTATCTTCTTTAAAGCTTAATTTCCCCAAAACGCACCGTCTGTGGCTGGCGTTTCAGTGGTGGAGTTTGATTTCCCCGGAGAGGAGCTGCGTTCAGACTCCCGGGCGGGCCGCGGAGCTAAGCAACCGTTGGTTTCCATCAGGCGTGCGCAAACCTCTCCCAAGCCTGCCGTCGATCCGCTCCTGCATTATTTAGCTCCTTTGGCGCTGGAGCGCGGCGTTCCATTTCTGAACGGATCAGAGTGAATATCCAAGAAGGAAAACTGAAGATGGCTTTGCCTTTGGGGATGGATTTTCTTCCCCCAAGCAGTTCACTTGTGATAAAGACCTGGCTCCCCTCTGGAGCCCCTTGGGTCGCTCTCAGCCACCTCTGCTTGGAAGGAATTGAGGAGCCAAGGGAGGCCTTTTCGACAGTCCTTCGAAAGTCATTAGCTTCTTGGTGGTCACTTTTCACTAAGCAGCCTCAGTTCTGTGCTTTTTTGTACCGTTGATTTCCATTTTTTTCATCTTTTTAATTTCAATACCACCCTTCTTCCCTGTTTCCATTGGATAAGACCCTACTTTGGACTGGCTTGGACTCATGTCCTCAACCACTTCTCTGCTGATGATCTTGCTTTGCCTCTGTTTACTGTGGCCTTGGAGAAATCCCTTCTTGCTTCTCCTTCTGAAAAGGGGCACGTGTGACAGCCTCCTGCTGTTGCCTTGTGAGTCTGGCTACTCCCGGCAGCTGAAGCGCTGCTGTGGGTAGAACTGGTTTTTGTGCAGCGTGCCCTGAGTGGACCAGTGCCCCTTTAGAGCAAAAGAGACCCATGCACTCTCCTGTTTTCAGTGAAGGGAAATAAATGCTGTAAAATGTTTGAATGCAAGAGTAACCATAGGCAGCCAGCAACATGTCTGCCTTTTTAAATTGCATTTTAAGTAATGTGAACATTAAAGCTTTTTATGACCTATCTCTTAGATAACCTTTTGATTCCTCCACTCCTCTCTCCCACCAAATGATGCTTGAAGGGGTGCCCCAGCACTTAAAGAAAAGTGATAGGCTCCTATTTTTGGTCCCAGAAATGAGTTATATTCCTCTCTTAACAAATATCACTGCGTTAGGTTTGCTTGGGAGGAGAAACGTTTCCTCTGCTCCCACCTTGACCTTGGCTTCAGACAAGGCATGAGTTCCTCTGCCTGCTTGAAGGTAGCAGAGCACTGCCCCAATCCCTTGCTGTACTGTTGCTTTTCCAGGGTTCAGGGTTTACCTGTCCTGACCCCCACCATGGTTTGTTCGTGCTGATTATTAGGCCGTGCACCTTAAAACACCTCCCTCCCAAGCCTGGGAGTCTGCATGTTAACAGCTTGCTTTATAATTAATTCTTAATTTGGCCATGCAGAGCCCCTTGAGAAATGTGTTAAGGCTCAGTCTTCTGCTTCTTCCTCTTGACTTGCAGAGCACTCTTGCCCATCAGTTTTTCCCAGCTAAGGCTAGTTTAATTTGACACCTGCTGGGTCAGTCGCAAGCAACAGGGACCAAGAAAGACACACAGGAGAGTCTCCATTTTGCCCTAAGCCCCTGCCTGGCAAAACCTTTTCTTTTTTCAAGTTTCCTGCTGAAAGAGAAGCCACTGTTGTCCCGAGAGAGCGGCTTTTGGTCGCTCAGGCTTGCTTCTGCCACCACGGAGGAATCTGTTCCACTGCAGGGGCCGCTGGAAAGGGCAGCACAGACAGGCCGGCTTCTCAGGCATTTAAACAAGCCGTCTCCATGGGGCAGAAGCCGATCCTTTCTTTCTTTTACACAGCAAATATTTGAGCATCTTCGGGAGGTGGAAGGCGGAGCTTTCAACTTTTTCTGTCATTTGGAGACAAAGGTCATGACCTTTTCTGATCCCCCCAACTTGAAAACGATTGACCGTAACCATTTTTCTGCACTGGTGTGGCTCACCACGGTTTTGTGTCCGAGTCAGTTTCATATTTGCATATACCTCTCGAGTGGGAACTGTGCAGGAGCTCAGTTACCGTTGCTCTTCCAAAGGGCAAAACAGGGTCTCCGAACCTAAGGGAGTTTCCAGTGCCTCGTATCGATTTCCTCCGGCACATCCGAAGGAGGCTACCTTTATCTCTAAATGTCTACCTTCCTCTTGAGTTTTGTGTTCTTGAGATTAAAAGTCACAGGTTGATCTTTTAGAATCTCAGGGCCAAATGTGTTTGAATAATAAATTTGTAGCATGAGGGAAATGGACAAGGCAACTTCAAGACTTACGATAATTTGATCCCGGTCTGTATTATTCATTCCTGACAGTGAAATAAGGGGACTTGCTTGGAGCAGACCTAGGCTACAGCAGCATATGCTGATTTTATTGATCCAAAGGTTACACTTTGCATATATTTCAATTTCAGTGGGACCAGAGTGTAAAGAGTGCTGACTCTCATTATTTACTTTCTCCAACAGCATTGTAAATAATAATAGTCATTGGAATTTACCCTGCATGTATTAAATACAATCTTCAGTACTTTACATGGATTAGTTTCTGACCTCATCCCACCAACTCTCTGAGATTGTGCCATCATTATCCTTGCTTTTCAGCTAAAGAAACCGTGGCTTAGAGAAATTCAGTAGCTCACCCAACGTTTCCTAAGGGGCAGAACCAGATTTAAGTGCCTGCAGTCAGATTTCAGAGTCCACACTTGTAATCACTCTTTACTACTCATCTCTACTGCCTCTTAAACGCCCTCTTATTTTACCAGATGGAGAAAAGTCACCACGGATGACGCCTACTTAAAATATTCCTGAGTATAAATAGGCCATCTGTTGATCTATGTGTTGCTCGTCAGACCAGGAACTCTTACCTCCAGCTGACACATGGCAGAAAGGGAAATATATTGATGTCTTGAGGGATAGTTCATGAAGCATAAACAGGCAGTGCAACTTCTTTCAACTGCCCCTTCTTGGACTCACATTCCCTTGCCTCCTCTGCTGACAGGCTTCTACCTGTCAGCAGGTGTGCCTGTCAGCTCTGCTCTGGCCCGGGGTCCTCACCAGAGTAGGAGGCACAGAACATGGCTTTATTTCACTAATTTTATTTTTTGCCATGGGGAGGTCTGTAAACTGCCTGAGCCTCAGAGGCCTGTTCTTTGTGGCTGGGGCCAGCCCACTGTTGGCTCTGCTCCCTTCTCAAGTCCTGTGGGAAACCCTTGCTGCTTGTCTTCTCTTTGCTCTATCACCAAGAAAAATGGAGCCGTGGGATCTCAGAGTTTGGCAGGACCACAATGTCTTCTAGTCCATTAAAAGAGGGGCACCGTGGTTTTCCAGAGCCCAAACAACAGGGTGGTCAAGTCATTCAAGCCAAACCTCCTATTTTCTGACGCACTTTCCTTTATAAACTGAAATACCTCCATTTGCAAGGAAAATGAAGGCTTACAGAAAAAAAAATGTCATGCCTGGGGCATATTCGTACTGGGTGGTCAGCATTTGTTATTTCCTTTCCCACCTCACCCTTCTGCTTGCTAATTATTTGCCTGGATCTCCCATTGCCTATTGGCCTCTGTCCTCTGATTTCTCTCCCCTACCTGGGTTTCACCTCATTGTTTCTTAGAAACATCTCATTTTGGGGCATATGTCCCACTTTTCCAATCCTGGCCTCCCTTCCAGTGCCCTCAGCTTATTGCTGGTCGCCACCCTGGTTGGTTACACTGTTGGAAAGTGGTATCGAGATGCCCTGATAGGGAAATGAAGTGTAGGAAATATGAGTGGTTCCTCTTACGGCTAGAACCTTCCCGGCGTGCTCTGTCCAGTTCTGATGATCAGAATCCAGTTGTGTGATGCATCGACCCTCCGCTGATCAATGGGTGTTCAGAGAAGAGCACAGAGAAACTCACAAATCAGGAAATAACCCCCAAGGGAAGGCTTCAGGAGGCCACAACAGCTATTAGATTATGCAGTCTGGAAAGAGAGGGATCATGCAAATTAAAATTTCTGAAATGTTATTAGAACAGTGTTTAATATAGTTAACTTCAGCGTTGGAAGAGCTCTGTAGACCCTTGGCTTGTCCACTTCCTGGTTCTATAACCTTGGGACACTTGCCCTCTTCTCTGTACCACGGGGATGCAGCTGCTGCCACACCCACCTCTTTGGTTGCTGAGAATACATTTAACCCTTGTAGTTTCAAAGGTTGGTTCTTAAAAAACCAAACACATTTAAGTGCCCAGCACAGAGCCATACTGTTGACTTGGATATTTAAATTGGCAGCAACACAAAATAAAACGAAACAAAATTATATAATCCCAGGTCCCCTCCTTTATTGAAACATACTGTTCCAGATTCTCATCTTTGAAGATGAGAACAGTTTGGTCCTGGGTGGCCCTCCATCATTCTACTTAAAATGCACACAGGGGAGTCAGGGTGGGAAACCTGGATTGATTTCCTGCTCAGAGCATTGTCAAGTACTAGTCTGAATTATTGAGAAAGTTTCTGGACATTAATTCTGTTTGAATCACTTTTCCTTGTCTCTGTGACTATAAGTTTCACAGTAAACAAGCATGTACTTTATTTTTGGTGGTAACCAAGAGAAATCATTTTTTATACTCAGAGCTGCTTACTTCATCTAATAATTAATCCCAGAATCCAACGGTGCCTCTGAAAAAGCTTTTCCAAGAGGCAGAGCAGCCATGAGTAATGGACGTGGGTGCTGCGTTTCACCCCAGCCTTTCCTTCTAGTCTCCTGCCCTGCAGAAATTTTGAACAGAACTCCTAATAGGTGGGGAAATAATTGAGCAGATTCACCCTCTTTCACTTCCAGAAGCCACAAAATCACAGGTGAATGGTTACGTGTTTAGAAGTTATAGGAGGAGGGGGATGCAATAACCAGGGCTCAGAGAGCACCCAGAATGAAAAGATCAGCCGCTAACAGAGTAGCATAGCAAGCAGCTGGTCGAGACTTTGGTCACTTAGCGTCCATTCCTTGACTGGTAGACAGGGCTAACAAGGCAGGCTCCAACTGCTCCTACCCGATGGAGGTTACTGTTTGCTGGAGTGGATCATAAGGGAGATTTCTTGGGTGCCTGGGCCAGATTCAGGGGAGAGAATATGTTTGCCCAGCACTGATCAATTCATCTATCCTCTCACACTCCTTGAGACTGAGAACCACTTGGAACTAGACCCTGGACTGGGTGCTGGGCAGATAGAGGTGAATCAATTGGACCTACCTTCACAGAGCCTTCTCTAAAATCCCTGTCCACTACACCAAACACACAAAATTAGGCTTTCTCTCTGTAGCTCACCCTAGTCAGATACTAGAATCTCAGGGTTTAAGATTTCACTAATTCATTCTCTGGGCTTCAGCTTTTCCTTGTGAGTGATGTTCTCAGGGAAGCCCCTCTGCTCCCAAAGCTCTGTCATTCCTGCTTATTTAGCATGCACCCTTCCCTCGTTGATCAGAGGAGCAAGAATTCTTTTTTTGAGAACTGTAGTTTGCCAAAGCCCCTGCAACCAAAGTAAAGTATTACGATAATTTGGGGGGTAAAATTGTTTGGAGCCACAGGTAGTATAAACTTGCAGGTAAGAATCCTGGAGAAAAATGAAACAAAAATTTGAAACAAACTCTAGACTTGTGGCTCTACTGTTTGAAGCATGAGTTTTAGGAGATAGTGACAAGAATCACAACTGAATTGTTGAACACTGGGTGGTCTTTGTGATTTGACTGGGTCTGTAGTTGGGTTTCTCAAGATTGTGTAAGTGGGACATCACTTAAAAATATTCTTGGGAAGATTTTGTATTGACAGGTTTTCTCTGCAACCCAAATGCCATTCGGTCTACACGTTACACTGAAGAGGTCATGAGACCCGACTCTGGAAATTTTGTTCGCGTGTTTGTGTAAGTCGTAGCGTTCTTGTCTTCCTCTTTGCTGTGGAAAGGTACAAACGTTTCCCTGAACAAATTCATAGTATTCTCCCTTTCCTATTTCTGAAGCTCTTAACATTCATATTTCTTTTGAGTAAGAGATTGCCTTCATGGTTTGGGGCCCCTGCTTGGTGTCTAATCTTTTTCTTGATGCTACCAAAGACTTTCTTTTTGGAGGAGTGAGGGCCCAGAACCGGTCCTCCTGAGATGTGTGACTGGCTGCCTGTCAACATGGTGAGGGAAAAGCACACGCTTTGGAATCCCAGCTGTCACTACAAGCTGTGTGGTCTTTCAGGGTTACTTAACCCTCTGAGCCTCAGGTTCCTCTTCTGTAAAATGGAAGAAATAATACAAACCCTCGTGGCCCTGTGAGGCCTGGAGTAGACCTAAAGCATCTGGTAGAATGCGGGCCAGCAGATAGTACGTGGGAGCTGTGAGTTTTATTTATTGTGGAGAATACTGCCCAGGTCCAAGTATGGACACAGATGGTGTGTGGGACTTTAGGGGTGGCCTTTCATGGGTTGGAATGGGTACCACAGCAAAACAGAACTCTGCCTTTACCCAGAAAGCACCATTCAAGTTAGCAAATTATGGCAGCATGCTGTGTCCGTGGGGCTCCCCTAGGCCCTCCCAGGGAGAAGAGTGCTGCCATTTCCCCCAGCAGCGTGCTGTCTCCTAGACCCTCCACGGGAAGCTGCCATCCCAGACCCAGGCACATCCTCAGGTGTTCTTCTAGTCTTTGCCCTTTTATCTTCCAGCCTGTCATGAAAACACCACCTCCCACCTCTTCACCACCCATCAAAGCTCGTCTATTCACAGGCAGATGTGCTAAAATGATTTTTATTGGCGGCTGAATTTCATGCCTAGCCATCATTGTATTTCCGTGTAGCCTCCTCACACTTTCCCTGTTGGGTTTTTGGTGGTTGTTCTTTATCCTGGCAGTGTCTTTCTTTCCTTCCCTTCCTTCACTTCCTTCCTTTTCTTTCTCTTTCTTTCTCTCTTCCTTTCAAAAGCATCAAGCATTTCCACCTAAATGCTTTAGGTGGAAAATAATTTTCTGTTGTGTTACTATGAGCAGTCAAATGGTGCAGCAGTAAAAAACAAATTTTTAATTCGTGAATTAGTCTTACATTTTTTCTTCTCAAGGTTGATTCATTTACGTTTTCAGTCTTAATAAGAACAGTTAACTTCCATAAGAATTTTACTTCAGAAAACCACTTTTTTATCCACATATGGTTCTTTTTTTCCTTCTTTCTTTTTTTTTTTTAATTGTGGAAACATAGATAACAATATAAATTTTCCCAACCCCTCCCAAACATAACATTCAGTGGGATTAATCACATTCACAATGTTGTGGTACCCTCACCACCATCCTTACTAGAACTTTCCATTCACCCCATTTTACATTAACACCACATTGCCCCTGGCCCCTGGTAACTGTACTCTACTTTCTGTCTCTGTGAGTTTGTATATTCTCTGATATTTTCTGTGTTTTTGCCATTGGGCTTAAATTTAACATTCTAAGTCTATAACAGTCTTGTTTGTTTCAATACCAACTTAACAACTTCAATAGTGTACATAAACTGTGTGTCTATATCCTTCTGTCCCCCCACCTTTCTGTAGTTCCTGTCACAAATTACATATTTATGCATTATGAGTCCCAAACCATTGATTTCTCATTACATTTTTTGCATTTGCCTTTTTTTAGAGCCTGTAGAAAGTAAAAGGTGGAGTTACTAATCAAAAATACAGTAGTACTGGTATTTATATTTACTCACGTTGTTACCCTTAGTTCTTCATGTGGCTTCAGTCTATTGTCTAGTATCCCTTCCTGTCAACCTGCAGAACTCCTTTTAGCATTTCCTGTAGGGCTGATTTAGTATGGCAGAGTCCCTCCGCTTTTGTTTATCTGGTAATGTCTTAATTCCTCCCTCGTTTTTGGAAGAAAGTTTTGCCGGATACAGAACTCTTTTTTTGGCAGTTTTTTTTTTCCCTTTCAGCACTTTAAGTATGTCTTCCCACTGCCCTGTTGCCTCCACAGTTTCCAATGAGAAATTGGCACTGAGCTCTATCGAGGCTCCCTTGAAGGGGACACGTTGCTTCTCTCTTGTGGCTTTCACAGTTCTCTCTTTGTCTTTGGCGTTCCACAGTTTGATTATAATATGCTGCAGTCTGGGGCCTATTTGGAATTTTTCGAGCAACTCAGATGTCTTTGGTTAAATTTGGGAAGTTTCCCGCCATTACTTTTTTGAATATTCCCCTTGTTCCTCTCTCTCTTCTCCTCCTGGGACTCCCACAGTGTGTATACTGATAGGCTTGGTGACGTCCCACAGGTTGCTCAGCCTCCCATCGCTTTTCTTCATTCTTTCCTCTTTCTGCTCCTCAGACTCAATGATTTCCACTGTCTTATCTTTCAAGTCCACTGGTATTTTTCTTCTCCCAGTTCCAATCTGCTGTTGAGCTATTCTAGAGAATTTTTCATTTTTGTTACTGTGGTCTTGAGCTCTATTTGGTTCCTTTTTCATAATTTCCATCTTTTGTTGATATTTTCTTATTTGTCTATTGTTCTCTTGACATCCTTTAGTTCTTTGTCAATGTTTTCCTGGCTCTTTGAGCATATTTAGGACCAATTTTTAAAAGTCTGTGTCTGTTATGCCCCAAATCTCGTCCTCTTCATTGATAGTTGCTGATGCTTTTAATTTTCTCCTTTGCCTGGGCCATCACTTCCTGTTTCTTTGTAAGTTTTGTAATCTTTTGTTGAAACCTGGAAATTTTGATATTTTAATGTGTTATCCCTGGAATTTTGACTTCGTGGCATCTGTTAGTTTGTAGCCAGCCAGTGTTATGATAGAGCTTTCCTTGAACACCAGGATCTAACAAACAGACAAAAAAAGGGGTGGGGGAGGAAACAAAGAAGAATGGCCTTTGCAGGCACTCTCCAACAGAACTTATCCACATAGTGAGGTTAGAGAACAGCTTGAGACCAGTGTGTAGGGGCCTCCCTGCTCCTTTCTGTGCGTGCAGCTTGTCTTGGGTACGCCCATGTGCCCTGGGAATTCCCCATTCACCCAGGTGTGAATGTCCCCTCTTCCCTGGAAACCTGTTTCCTCAGGGCCCAGGCACTGCACTGCTTGTCCTACAGCCAGCAGTCCCTTGCCTCCAGCATGACTTGTCTGCTCTACCACCGCATTCTGTAGGAGAACTCAGTGAGTCGCCTTCTACGCTCAGGGCAAGTTCTGGGACAGCGAGTCCCTTGGGCTACCACCAGACAGATTGGGCCAGACTTACGAGCTCCCAGCATGTGCTCGAGGGTTACTCTGCTGCTTCTGGAACCAGGACCTTCTGGGTGCCCGGGCTGGCACTGCACAGACGGGGTGGGAGAGGGGCCAGCCCGGATGCGTTGAGGTTCTACAGCTTTAAGCAGGCTTTTACCTGATTTGACCCTTGCCGTGTTACTGCAGTCCTTTAACTGTTT
Source organism: Dasypus novemcinctus (assembly GCF_030445035.2). Lineage (NCBI taxonomy): Eukaryota > Metazoa > Chordata > Mammalia > Cingulata > Dasypodidae > Dasypus > Dasypus novemcinctus. Next base: position 71,220,939 of record NC_080693.1, on the reverse strand, counting down.
TCTGGAACTTTGAGAAAGATGTTTCTTCCAGTTTTTGCCGGTTGTTCAGAGCTGCCATCTTGACTGGGTGAGCTCTTCACAGATGCGAAGGCATGAATTTCCTTCTCCTGCGTTAAACAACTCACTGGCGCACTGAGTAAATGTAACATGCCGTCTTGAGTGGCACCAATTAGAGAAGAGTGAAAACCCTAAAATGGTTTTATAAAAGGTCACCGCACTTAGAAATAGGAGTCCGCCATTGCTCATGCAACCTGAGGGATTCAGAAATAATTCTAAAAATCAGTTGAAACATGTAGGCCACCCATCTTTTCTTAGAGGCATTCAGGTGGTACCTCTCCTTTTGATTGGGGTTTATGGCTCTGTTGCATGCATTGCCAGGAAGGCAAAGTTTTCACCTTTGGGAACCCCAGGCCAGCAAACTTGTGGAAGTGTCTGTGGCAGCTTGAATGCTGCTATTTAAGAGCTGATGAAGAGGCAGCTTGGAGAAAACCTCAAAAATAAATACTCTGATTCATCCTTGTTGTTCAGGCTTTCCAGCCGTCAGAGCCAGCCCAGGCCTTCAGAGACAAAGGGGAACATTCAGCACAGGCTCGTCAGGAGCCCTGAGACTGTCGGTGAGGGGGCGGAGAGGGAGGCAGCTGACTGCAAAACCCGGAGCGGGCCGGGCGCTGAGAGGACAGCGTGTGCTGGTGTTCCTCGTAGGGGGGGAATGAATAATCTGAGACGGCGTCTTCTGAGAGGAGGCAAGGCCTCATGAATAGCTGGAGCAGCCGCGGGGCTGGCTGGCTGCAGTGCGGGGGCTGCAGTTAGAAGCGACACCTGCAGTGGGGTTCCTCGGAGGGGCCCTGCCGCCCCGGGGGCTCTGGCATTCTGCTAGGCCACGTGCTACTTGGGACAGCAAGCTGGGTGAGAAGGCAGCACATCTGGATTTTGAAGACTGTTGATAGTCAGAGATAGAACTTGAGCTGGATAGTTGGTTAGGCTTGTGTCAAATCCCCAGTTCTACCTCCGTCACCTCCCTGGTTCCTTCACTTCTGCATATATCTCTGTTAGTCCCTGTCTCTAGAGAGGACAAACCTCCTTTGTGACGATTGAGTGTGTGAGCACAACAAACGGTGGTTGTTAGTAGCACTGTTTGGCCTCTAGAGCTGCGGTGTTCTGGATATGTTTCCTTGTTCTAATCCAGCTGAGCCTTCGTTTTCTCAGCTGAAGAAAAAAATGGCAGCATCCATCCCACTCCACATTGCAATGAATAACCGAATAAGATAATGTAGGTGCAAGGGTCTGCTAATGCCTACAGAGAGGTAGGGAGTGGCTGCTACTAGTTTTTCCCTGTTCTATCCTGGTTAGTGACCCGTCCAGCTACAGGGGAGAGCAAAATAGACCCTCAGAGGAATCTGTCTTGTTCTTTGTAATAGCTCTAGAAAGAAAATTTAATGAACAGAGATGTGAAAGTGAGGGATTTTTTTTTTACTAGGTTTTCTTCTGTTCTGTGCTGCTTTTCCACTGCAGATTTAAGCCAGGGCTAAAGAGTAGAGTTTGGTAGGAAGGTCTTGGGGAAAGTGCTTCTGCCAGTCCCCAGTTTGTGCTCCGGTCTCTGCTGAACCTTTGGAGTGCCAACTGAGACCAAAAGCTCTTTAGGGACTTAGGCTCCTTTTCATTCCTTTGAAAAAAATTTTTTAATCTAATTGCCTTTTTGAAAAAAGATACATAGATCACAAAAAATGTTACATTAAAAAAATTTGAACGTTTCCCCCATACCCCATACCCAATCCCACCCCACTCCTCCCACATCAACAACCTCTTTGATCATTGTGGCACATTCATTGCATTTGGTGAATATATTTTGGAGTATCTTTTCTTTTTTTCTGTGGCCTATGTTCATTTCTTCAACAGACCAAGAACAGTTGACAGGGATTCAGAGCTAGTTTACCCTTCTGGGTTTGGATGTGGAATTAAAAATAATCCCTCCTCTCCAAACAGAGGAAAATCCAGAAGCGGCAGATGACAGCTGCTGCTCTGAAAGCAGGAATTATATGAGCAAACCAGAGCTGACTTCCGATCCACATCTGTGGCCCACGGAAGACACCACACTCCGTGGCTTTATGTACAAAAGCCACAAAGTGAGGGGACTAGTTATGTCAAAAATTAAAGTAAAAATATTGCCACTTCACACCACATTTACAAGTCTAAATCCTGGGAGTTTGTGGAACAACGTGTGCCCTGTAAAAATGTACAATTAGGTTTTTAAGAACCCTTCTCAGTCTGTTGAGATTTTCCATCATTGTATGCTGCTCAGTTATCAGTTAAATGTCAAGCCTACACTTATACAGGCCCCTAAAATGTTTCTGGGTCTCAGGGTAGATGTTTATAGACAGTTTGACCACATTTGTTCTATGTGAGGCTTGATGATAAGCCACCACGTGCGATCCCCCAGTGGGAGTTTAGGGTCAGGCATTTACAGGAGCCATGAGCTCATGTTGCAGTTACAGCGTATCAGGAGATATTGTGCTTCGCTTTATTGCTCTTTGCAGATATTGCCTTTTTTTTGGGGGGGGGGGGCTGGCTTTTTTTTTTTTTTAAATTGAAGGTTTGTGACAACACTGTGTGTTGCACAAGTCACTTGGCATCATTTTTCCAACAACACGTGCTTGCCGACTTTGTGTTTCTGTGTCACATTTTAATCAATGTTATATAAATTGTTTTTTTTAGACATAATGCTATTGCACTCAATAGAGTACAGTATAGTGTAAACCTAACTTTATATACACTTGGGATTTTTTTAAGATCCATGTGACTTGCTTTATTGAAATGTTCACTTTACTGCTGTGGTCTGGAGCTGCACCCGCAGTCTCGCTGAGGTGTGCCTGTGCTGTGTGACTCTGTAAAGCCACAGGGGTCAAAGGCCTTTCACGGGTCTAAAACTCAACTAGTTAATGGTTAAGGAGGTTATACACAGTAGACTAAGCCAAACATTTTTTCCTAACACTAAAATTACTACAGAGAGGTCTTAAAGAACTGTTCTGTATCAGACAGTGTTAAAAATAGGATCTGGTTTTGTCTTTTTGCCTAGGATTTCCATGATGCGGTTTGCAGTTAATTTACTCCAGGTGTACTTGTGAGCATTGTTCTGTGTAGGAGCCTGTAGCTTGGTGGTGGTGGTACTTGGCCTAAAGAGCTTCCTGTCTGTGATGGGGAAATGGATAAAGTCACTGGCCTACTTGTCACATGCAGGAAGTCGTGTGTGACAAGTACTGAGTACCATGTAGTTGAGCGCAGGTAAGGATTATTTCCGCCCAAGTGGGCTTCTTGAAAAAGAGAGCGGGGATGCGGGGCCTGGAAAGATGTGTAACAGGACAAGGATGAGGGGGTGCTCTGGTACCAGAGGGGGAGGACGGGCGTTCTGGGTAGAGACACGGTGTTAGGAAGCATGAGAACGATCCATAACCTGTCTAATAGTCTAGCAGGATTCCACGGAAGAGGCCTAAGGAGATGAAGGCTGGAAAGATAAGTAGGGGCAGACTGGGGAGGCATTGCAATCACGCGACATCCTCTAGGAAGGCTTGTGCTTGCTTCTTTTGAAAAATATCATCGTGCTATTAAATGATTAATACATGGCTTTTTTGCTTTTGTTTTATAGTATTGAAATGACATTATATTTGACAGGTCATTTTATCCTAGAGTATGCTTGGAATGGGTATAGCATTTTCAAGATAGAATTTGATGGGTCATTGAGGTATTTTCAAAAAATTGCTGTACTTAGAAAATGTAACAGTCTTGGAGTTATATCTAAAGAGTCAATTCATGCTTCATCTATGGGCTTTCAACTAAAGATGAATTATGCTGTTATTTTCACACAATTTACAAAGTTCCGCCTTCCATAATTTCTCCCCGTGTTTATAGTCAGTGAAATGTTTAATATGATGCGCTTGATTTAGCACCTGATGAATAATAAACTTTGCATTATAAATCGTCACCTGCTCATACCTTTTCTTTAACGGCAGGTTTCTGTGCAGCTAGTGGAGCTTAACACATGTATGAAAAATATAATTTGAGGCGAGTTTCCTTATAACATTATGTGTTTTAATTGAATGTTCAAAAGAATTCCAGTGGTTTTTTTGTTCCGTGGCATTATTTAAACACCATGTGGCTTTTATCTCTTTCCTGTCTCACCAAAATCCCACTCATTTTCTTATTTATATATGAGAAACTGTAAGATGTTAAAGCATATGTGACTACAAGATAAGTTCTTTGATGCTATCAATCCTCTTTGTTACTTGAGATAAAATAAAGGAAATCGGGGAGTTCTAGCTCATCTACTCGATATTAATATGGGGCCACACAGTGCTGTCCAGTCGTTAGACAGGAGCAGCAGCCGACACTTGGCAATCCTAAGAGCCAGCATAGAGGCTTGCATCCTAGACCGTAGAAGAGGCCACTCCCAAAGTCCATTGTCCTCAACAAACCTGGTTCTCACTTCCCTGTGTCCAGTGCCAGGAGCAGAAAATGGGAGGGCTGTGAAATGCACGCTCCTTGAGAGCTGGACTCAGTATTAGCAGGCACCAGTAACTGTACAGAAGCAAGGACTGCTCGAGGCCACTTAGTGTGGGAGCAGAAGTCCAGTCAAGCTTGTGAATTCTGTAGCTAGGGAGGATAGTATAAACCCTGATTCAGGGTCATCATTTTGATCTCTAAGAAAATGTTACTGTTACATTAATTTGTTCTGTTTAAGAAAACCTACAATGCATTTTAGAAACATTTGTCCATGAGTAGTTAAATAAATTTTAGAAAAAAAGAACTGAAAACAAGTCTTGGCACATAAAAAGGAAATATTCAGTCAATTATCCAGAAAATATAGGTATTCCCTCAGTATGAGGATAGCATGTAGCCTTGTTACAATACTTTTGGTCTTCTTTATTCAAAGAAATAATTTCCAATATCATTTTGTAAAGTAAATTATTATAACTACCCTAGGTACATTACTGTTATTTATCCCCGTTTTACAGATAAGAAAATGTTAAGTAACTTGTTGGAGGTTACATAATTTAAGTCAGTCAATAAATATTTATTGGTTTGCCAGACACTGTTCCAGGTTTAAGCAAACTTTGGGAGATTTTCCTCTGTGAGTTTTCAAAAATGTTATTTCGACTTGTCAATGCTCCAAAAGTTAAATATAGAGAATTCATCTGCACACTGTTTGTCTTTCACTTTAAGGGAAAATGTTTTCATCTTTGTATTGATACTTTTTTCATTTATCCTACATCACATCACACATAGCTTAGTGCAAGCAACTAGTGTTTTACGTCTGTTGCTAGAGATTGCCAGAGCTAAAATGTGGAGAGAATTAATGAGAAGAAAAGCTTTAGCCATCTGAAGCTCTGTCAGCTATCAGCTTGCTTTTTTATTGCTGTGTTGACTTTTTTCAAAACTTTATCACAACAGATACAAAAGAGGAGAATATTCAAATAAATTTGTCCATTATAGGAATCACATTCAATATGGACTGTATCCTGCAGAATCCAAATATTTAATGCTGGTGGAAACTATGAAGTAACTTATGTATAATACGATTGAAAAATAATTTACAATATTCTCTCTTACCTACAAAAATCTATATTTTGCATGATAATAATACCTCACTCAGGTATGTTAATTTTGCCCAGAAGGAGCTATTTGTGAATGCAGATGAAGTTTTAACTGCAAGTTAAAACCTGTAGGTTATTCAAACCTCTCTATCTTCTCTGAACTTAGCCACCTGTCTTCCACACTAGGGATATTTTTCCCTTTAATTAAAAAATATTTTTTAAGAACTTTAATTGAGATATAATTGATAGACCATAGTATTTACCTTACTGTATGAATGCATACATTTCAGTGATTTTTAGTATATTCAAAGGGTTTTTATAACTGTAACCTGTATAAAATTCTGGAACGTTTTCACCACCCCAAAAAGAAAATCATACCCTTTAGCAGGTGCTCCCCATTTCCCTCTCTCCCAACCCCTGGAAACCACTAATCTGCCTTCTGTCTCTATGGTTTTCCCATTATGAACATTTCATATAAATGGAATCACACAATGTATGACCTTTTATGTTTTACTTCTTTCACTTAGCATAATGTTTTCAAGTTTCATTCATGTTGTAGTATATATCCGTGCTTCATTCCTTTTTATGGCTGAGTAATGTTTCATTATATGGATATGCTGCATTTGGTTAGCTATTGATCAGTTGTTGGAAATTTGGACTGTGTCTACTTTTGGCCTATGATGAATAGTGCTGCTATGAACATCCGTGTACAAGTTCTTATGTGAGCATGTTTTCAGTTCTTTTGGTTATTACCCTCAAGTGGAATTGCTGGGTCACTTGATAACTCTGTGTTTAACTTTTTGCATATATGCATTTGTAGTTTTCTGCAAATTAAAAAAGAATGTCATATTCTCAAATATTTTCTGCCCCTTTTCTCCTTCAGGTACTCCAATTATACCTATGATAGACCTCTTGATCTTGTTCTACAACTATCTGATGCACTTTAGTTTTCCAGTTGTTTTGTTGGTTTGTTTGCTGTTTTGATGACCTTGTTTGCGAATTCTATCATCTTTGTCATCTCTGGGACCCTTTCTTTTAAATGATTTTTCTCTTGGTTATGGACTATAGTTTCCTGTTGTTTACCTGTCTGGAAATTTTTTATTGCATACTGGAAATATGAAATGTATGTTATTTGATACTGGATTTTGCTGTATTCCTTTAAATATTGTTGGGTTTTGCTCTGGGATATCCTGAAGTTTCTTGGAATCAATTTCATCCTTTTGATTATTCCTTTTATGTTTTGTGACCAGTGGAGCCACAATAGCCTTTAGTCTCAGGAAATACTCCTAAGGTCTCTGCTCCTGACTTATTTAATAGGAAGCCACCACTTTCACTAGCGGGAAGACAGACTATTCTCAGTACCCTGTGTGTGCTAGGAATTGTTCTGCTTACTGCTTTCCTCCCCTTTCTTCTGCTGGTTTCCTTCAATACATACGCAGATCACTCCTCAGCCTGAGACGGTGATAGATGTTTGTAGCTTTCTTTCAGTGTTGTTCCCTCCTTCTTGATATTTTGCTCTGAAAATTCTATCTCATATGACTTCCTCAAACTCTGAACTTTGTCTCTGCAACTCAGCAAGTTCCCCAGGCTTTGTTTGGGCTCTTCCTTCCTGTGCTGCTACCTGGAAACTCTCCATGCAATAAACTGGGGCAATCTTAGGGCTCACTTGGATTGTTTCCTTCTCTTAAGTATCACTGTCCTATGCTGCCTTTTGTCCCCATGTCTGGAAATGATTGTTTCATATATTTTTTCTGCTCTTCTAATTGTATACTGTAGGACAGTAAATCTGGATTATAGTGCTATAACATGGTCAGAAGCAGAAGTCCCTATTCTTTTTTTTTAATGTTACATTTTTTCTTCCTATTTTTAGCTTTTATTACGGATAATGGCTCCTTGCTCTTATCTATTTGCATAGCAAATACTTTTGTAGCACTTCCTGTGTACAAGATACTTCTCCAAGTGCTTTATTAACATTAATCTAATGTTCCTAGAACCTGTGAAGACAGTCCCCCATAACCCATTTTATGACTGGAGAAAGTGAGGTGTGGAAAGTTCAATAATTTACCTATGAGCACGCAACTAGTACCAGGCAGAGATGGCTCCAGAGTTTGTGCTCTTCACCATTGCACTTTGTTCCCTCTTTGTGAGCTAAACTGTAAGCTGTTGAGACAGAGGCTGTGCTGGCTTTGTCTCTGAACTGTGCACTTTATCTAGCCACTGCCTTGCAAAGATCAAGGATATAAAACACATTTTAGTTAAAGACAATGAATAGTACCTACAGCCTCTAGCTCTTAACATTACAAGGACTGTAGTTGTCTAATATATTATTCACTTGGGAAATATCTGGTTTTGAACTGAATGGGAGCACATACCAGCTGCTTCCTGGATAGTTAGGAGGACATTCTGTAGACTGGCAACTAGTTATTCCTGGTTTTCTTTCAGTCTTCCCACTGTAATTCTGATTTTTTTTTAAAATCATCCTTTTGAGGAAAATATTATCTTCATCAAGTGATTTGGAAACTTTCTATATTCTTTTTGCTTGCATAGGAAAGTTTTCCTTAACTTTAAGTGTCACTTTCCCCTCCACTCCTATTCATGGACTGTTACATATCAATACAAATCGGATTTTGAGAGTGCTGCTGGGTTTCTAGAAAGGTATTTTGTGTGTGACCAGATTCTAAATTGGTTTTATTTTATGTTTACGCAGGAGCCAACCTTTTGTTGTGTGGGTGTTGCTCTCTTTAGGTTTAGATTCAAGATATATTGTATGTTACATTTCATTAAAGATGTTGACAGATGTAATGGTAAAACTCTTAGATGTCTTACAAATATATTACCCTAACAGTTCTTACTCTGACTGCACATTAAATTTACCTGGTAATTTTAGCTCTGAGTCCATTTAAACATACATACGTGCACACAGACTTACGTGCAATTAAGTATGTGTGTATGTAGCGCACAGATCAGGGGCCCACCCCAGATCAGTTCCTTCAGAACCTCTGGGGCCCAGGCATCCCCTTCCCCAGTGATTCCGGAGTCAGGGTTGGGAACCAGTGTCCTCATCTCCAGTGTCTGCGAACCTGGGGGTCACACCGTTCTCTCCTCCTCACTTCTCAATTCTGACGAAGCCCCAAGTGCTGTGACTAAGCCCTGCTAGCCCCTCCTGGGTCTGCTCCTCCTCTGCCTTCCTGCCCCCTGCTGTTGACTAAGGTAAGCCCTGACCATGTCCTGCCTCATGTCGTCAGCAGTCCCAAGTTGCATCGGTTTCCTGTGTCATTCTCGGTCCCCTGCGATTTGCCCTTACCTCCTGTCCCACCCTGCGTTCTCCCTTAGCACGGTTTCGTCTCTCCAGCTACACTAGGATGTGCCACCTCTCTGTACACCTCTGCTCAAGCTGCGCCTTGAGTATCCTGCCATCCTATCTACCCGTCAAGTAGTCGTTTTCCTTTTGGGACCTGGGCAGGTCCTCCCTGCTGTGAGTCACCCAGCAGAATCAGCTGTGGTCTCCCTCCTCCGGTCCCTGCTTCACTGCGCAATTTGTGTGTCTTTTTCCCTCCTGGCAGCTCAGGGGCCTTGTAAGTTTCCTCCTGTTTCCTTCCATCTAGCACAGCACCAGGCTCCTAATCACTGCCCAAAACTTGTTAGCTGAAAACGAGATTTATGGACAAACAACTAAATTTTCCCTTAGTGGATGTTGTGGTTAATTACATCTGCCCTGGGTAAGTTCTTTGTCCATTCAGCTTTAACTTCATAGAATGTCACCTGAGAGTCGAGAGTCATTTTGGCAGTTTCAAACATTGACTTAAGCACATGGGCGTATTTCCAGGCACCTAAAATGTAAGGTGATTTCCACATTGGTGTAGGAAATAATGAGCCCTCACTGCCACAAATTTCACTCAAATATTTACCTTGGTGAATTATTATTCACAAGTAGAGAAATCGTCTTATTGTACCTTATTCTGATGCAACAAAGCATTAGTGTAAAATTATGCCGACATTCTTTAGATAATTGTGACCGTTAACAGTGGAAGACATTGAAGATGCCACGTGGCTGCTGAGAAGATTGGGCAGCCTGTGCTGCCATTTCTCCTAAGGCCTGCCCACAAACCCAATCAGTTTTTCCACATGAGAATGTTCAAAGGATTTTATTTTTTCTGACTACAGAGACCAAACCAATTCTAGCTGTAAGTGGTGCGGTAGCCTGGGGGAACCTCTTGCTGACTTGTACAGGGAGGCTGGGCGGAAGTCGATGGTGGAAGAGTAAAGTAAAAGCAACAGCGACTTACATGTCTCATCAGCCATGAAAATAGATACAAAAACAAAAGTGCTCGGATGGGGGAAACCCCATTAGACCTCACAGAGCTGCTTTAGGTTTTGCGCTTGAGGTACTTCTTAATGCTTGCTTACCCTTGGCAGGGGAGGCTGAGTCTTCTCCTGCTTTGTCCTTCCCTCCAGAAAAGGATTTCTAGCCATCAAGGAATCTGCTACTACCAGCACCCAGCACAAGTACTAATGGAGAAGGCTTCCAGCAAATGAATGTTCACTGAATGGCTTACTGGGTCCTGAGCGCCGGACTCAGTGCTTTGCATGGGTCTGCTCTCCTCTGACCTTCACGACAGCCCGAGAAGGCGCCGTGGCAGGCTGAACAATGGCCACCCAGAAGGTCTCCTCGTGCTCCACCCTGGAACCTCTAAATGTTGCCTGATTTGGAGAAAAGGACTCTGCAGATGTGATTAAGTTCAGGCTCCTGAGATTAGGGGTTTATCCTAGATTATTCTGATGGGCCCAAAATGCCACCGCACCTGCCCTTTATAAGGAAGAGGTGGAGGGAGATTGTACATACAGGAGAGGTGGGGGCAGCGAGACAACATGGAGAGAGGCTGGAGGGACGTGGCCCCACGCCAGGGAACGCCGGCGGCCACCCGAAGCTGCAAGAGGCCAGGGACAGATTCTCGCTGGCGCCTCGGCACCTTGGTTTCAGCCAGAGGTGCTGACTTCAGACTCCCGGCTTCTGCAGCTGTGGAAGCTTAGATTTCTTTTGTTTCTGGTGGTTTGTTACAGCAGCGTCAGGAAGCCCACACAGGCAGCCCTATAGCCTCGGATGCAGAGGTGGAACGGAGATTTAGGGAGATGGGTTCACAGGCTGAGGCCCTAAGGTTGGGGCGGGGTCTTGCTGGCATTTACCCCCAGGTCCTGTGTCCAGAGCCTGGGCTCTCGACGACTTCCCAGTGAAGAAGTGCTCATTTCTTCGGAGGCTGAAACAGCAGGTGCATGGGAACCAGCCAGGGTCTCGCACTGTCCAGCAGATTGCTCCCCTCTGCCTTGGCATAATGACTTTAAATTGAGGCCCAGGTCCCTCTAAGGAGGCTGGAGTCTGAGATAGAGGAGGGCAACCCCTCTCCAGGCCACAGGCGGGGAACAACAGGGTTGACTGTTTCCTGGCCACCCACTTTTGATCAGTACCTTAAAGGAAGCCGAAACAGCAAATTTCATCCAATTTGATATTTGGAAGTTGTGCAAATTCCATTTGATCCTTCTCTGGTGGTGTTTCTAACCCAAATTATTTAAACTATTTGGCAGGAATACAAACCACTTACTGATGAGAAAGGAAAAAAGGGACAATTGACTTTTCCATCCTGAAGAATGTATTTCTGTGTTACAAGAAAGAAATCCTTAACCATCTCCTGTGTTGCTGTTTTTGTTTATGTCTTTTTAAGGGGAGCAGGATGGGTGGGGCATGCCTCTTCATAGTTATGGTCCAGATAGAATTCCCACAGAGGTCCTCCCAGAAGAGAAGGGATTATGAAACAGAACAGGGATGAAGTGTATGGAAGCATGAGCTCCCTCTCTGCACTCCTAACCCCCACTGGAGAAATGCCTCTGAAATTCTCTCCACATTTCTTTTTAGAGACTCTTAAGACACACATGTCCTTGCATCTCCATTAGAAACAACTTGAATGAATGTCTTGACCTGTTTTATGGACCGTATTTCTCAGTGTCTCATGTATAAACAGCCATGCTTTTCTGACATGTGCTGGTTTCACTTTTTTCCTTGGGTAAAGAGTTGTAGCCAAGATGGGAAAGGAAACCGTGGGCCTGTAACGAACGGTGTTAGACTGTCATCTGGTTCTGAGTCAACATTCTCTCACAGACGCTCCCCTTTGAGATGTCACTGCTTATGGGTCCTTGGGGAGAGCACACTGGGTTTCTGCACACACTGTTGATTCTCTTGACAATTGAAAGTTCCATCACAGCCTAAGAAGACTCTAGGAATAGAAGTGGGAAAGATTTCTCCAGTATAAGCAAAGGAAAAGCACAGCTCTCCTTTGCTGCCTGCCCTCGTCAGAAGGGCACTTGTTCACTGCCTCCTCCCTGGGTGCAGGAGTGGGTACCAAGGGAAATGAGACTCTGTCCTTCTCTGAGGGGGCTCACAACATTTTTAATCCCTTGTGGATATAAGAGTTTTTATGGTCTCTGTGTGTGTGCGTTTTGCTAACCAAACTCCAATCTTGTTAAACCGCTCCTTCTATTTTAAAACATACATATGTAACTCATGAGTTACATGCTGTGTTAGGTATGTAGTGCTGTGTCATAAATTACCCCCAAAATTTAGCAGCTTAAAACAATAAATGTTTACCATCTCACATTTTCTTTGACACATGGGCCTCTTCTCAAGTGACCAGGGGAGGATCCTCTTCCCAGTTTGCCGTTCTCAGGGTTCAGTTCCCCGCAGGCTGCTGGACCGAGCACCTCCGCTCCTTGCTGGATGTAGGCTGAAGGCCCCCCAGTGCCTTGCTCTTGGGGCCTGTCGATAGGGCAGTTCACAGCATGTCTCTGGCTTCCATCTAAGTGAGCAAGAGGGCAAGCAAGACAGACTCCAGAGTCTTTCTGGAACCTGGTCTTGGAAGTGGCATCCCATTGCCGTGGCCATGTTCTAGATGTCTGAAGTGAGTCACTAGGCGCAGCCCATTCTTAAGGAGAGGGGACTTCACAATACCAGGGGCAGGAGTCATATCGGGGTGCATGTCGGAGGGTGCTACCCTAGCAGGCCAGTAAGTTTCACTTTAGGCAAACCTGTTGCATGGACTCTCTGATTACATAGGAGGTAAAATAGAGGGTATTTTTTTTTTCCTTTTCTTTATTGAAGTATAATTTACATATCATAAAATGCATAGATCTTAAGTGCATAGTTTGATGAATTCCAACAAATGTACAGGGCTTTTTATTTTATAAAAGCCTGGGTGGACCATGAGGTTTCTTTAAATGTCAAATACCTATAGATTTCTATTAAACAATGTATGTTAGTTATCTGTTGCTGTATAAGAAGTCGCCCTAAAGGCTTAAAAGCAGCAGCTTTCTCTGGGTCAGGAATCTGGACATGGCTTAGCTGGGTGCCTTGGACTCGGCTTCTCCCACAGGCTGCAGTCCAGGAGTCTTCTAGCCTTCTCGGGGCTCGACTGGGGAAGGATCTGTTTCCATGCTTGCTCGTGTGCTGTTGGCAGGATTCAGTTCCTTATGGGTTGCTGGGCTGAGACCCTCAGTTCCTTGGTGACTATTGGCTCGAGCTTGTCCTCCGTTCCTCGTGGACCCCTTGCTTGCTTCCTCAAAGCACGCGAGCTGAGAAGGCTACAGACTGCCAGCGAGAGCGCAGCCACGGTCTTACAGCTGAGTCACAGGAGTGACAACGCATTGCTTTTGACATATCCTCTTAGTTAGAAGCAGGTCGCTCATTCCAGCCCACACCAAGGAGAGGCAAAAACATGATTCCAAGGATGTAAACACCAGGAGTTGGGATTCATTGGAACCATGCCGGAAGCTGCCGGCCGCAATATAACATAAACATAACTGTTTTGAGACAACTAGGATCCCAGGTATGTCTTTTCAGTAGAACATCCAAATATATAAGGCTCTAAGAAGAAACTAAAATCCATGAAGAAAATAAGTTTCATAAAAATCTGATGAGTGATTTTTAAATTGTGAGTCTCCTATCCTAAGATGAGTTTGAATTAAGGATTTTTCCCCCCTAGCAAATGAATGAAATAGTTAACAAGGATATAAAGACAGTTTGGTTGGATAATCTATCACCCCGCTGATACCCTTCTCCTCCTTTATATTGAGATGGGAGCCCCAGAACTACCTGCAGAGTTAGGACTTTTCTCAAAAAGCAGCTTTGGACTCCTGTTAGTTAGGGTTCTCTAGGGAAACAGAACTGACAGGAGATATCTGTAAATACATGAGATTTTATAAAATTGTCTCATGCAGCTGTGGGGATGCACAGGTGCAAATTCCTTAGGGCAGGCTGCAAGGGACTCCAATGAAGGGTCTCGATGAGTTCCCCAGGAGACACTGGCTATCTGAAGTAGAGATGGAAATTTTCTCTCCCTAAATGCTGAAATCACATCTCTTTCTAAGGCCTCCAACTGATTGAATGAGATGTCGCTCATTGCTGACAGCAGTCTCTCCAGTTGATTATAGATGTAATTAGCCATAGATGCAATTAAAGTTCATGAAATGCCCTTGTTTTAAAATTAGCCCAGTGCTTACTTGGTCAAGCAACTAGGTACTGTTACCTGGCCAAGTTGACATATTAGCCTAACCATCACAGACTCATTCATTTGGGGCATGGAGCCCAAATTGTATGTCAAGAAAATGAAACACACAGTCTTGAGGTAGAAGCTTCCGTGGGCTTCCATTTGCAATTATGCACCTGCCACTTTTCTGGTTCCTGTCCTGGTCCGTGTTTCATGCTTTGGGCTGGAAGAGAACGTTCCTATGATGCCCCTATGCCATTCCTGTTATTCCTGTTACCTGGAACCCCACTTCCTGATACTGCTGTGTGCATCCTACCCATCCTTCAAAGGCAGGATCACCCTTTATTTACAAGCGTTTTTCTTTTGTTTTGTTTTGATTTGCCCCTAGCAAATAAAGTAAATACAGGAAGGTGACAGTGGTTTGTGGCACCTGCTGCCCTATCACTCTTGTCTTCCCTCATCCCCTGCCCCAAGCTGCATGTTCTGTTGAAGAGGAGGCCTGTACCTGCTACAGGAATGGAGCAGTCTGTTGAGATTATCTGTGCCCCAAACACTTACAATATTGTATTGGTACCATAAGTTGGTGACACATGATCACACAGTTGTCTCCTTAAGTAGACTATGAACTCTTCCAAGGCAGGGATTGTGTCTTACTGCGCAGCCAGCACAGCCTTTTAAACATAACAGCTTCTCAAGGAGGACTTTTGTCTTTCTGGGTTGGTAGACAGCATCAGTGGAGGAGAGTGCCACTTAGAATGTGAATCTACCTTTTTTGCAGAACCAGACTTTGCGGCACACCTAGCCTCAGTGGAAGCCACCACAGGCACATCCCTCACCACCAGGAACATTCTGTGCCACCATATTGCAGAATTCATCGCAGAGGAATGGTCTTTCTTCCTTAATGTCTTTTATGTTGCTTACTCCTGTGTGTCACTTGGGGTACCGTCTTTGAACAGAGAAGCTAGGATGCTATTTCCCCACCCAGTGTGGTAGATACTCTATACAGGTATCTTATTATAAAGCATCCTTCCTTGGAAGTATATGTTGCAGAAATCCTAGTTTCTAACTCAAGAAATTGCTAGGCAACATGTTGATGCATAGCCCAGTTTATCCTTTAAAGTTAACATCCATTTATCCTTTAGAGTTACATTTGTTAAGAACCACTTACACTACTGGAAAACTACTCCACCCAGACTCTTCTGTGAGTTACAGGAACAAGAAGACTTTGCTTTTATATGTGCATGTGTGTGTATATATATATATATTCTGGTGCCTCTAATATGAACTACCACAGGTGACAAACTGTAATTTTCTGCAATAATTTTAGCCTGCTCTTAGTGAAGGGTTTCCCTTCCAGTTGCTAATTAAGGTTAGAAATGTATGGAATCTAAGAAGAATTCACAAAGTTTTTCATTTACCATACTTTGGCAATGAATGCTACCAATTATTTTCTGTTCCTATCTTTAAATATCCAAACTTCTCATTTGTTTTACCAAATGAATTTTCTTCTCCCACTTTTTCTATGATATTCTATGAAAAGAAGGGGTTCATCCAGCTCCACTCCGCTCAGCACTGAGTGAATGGATGAGCCATCCCAGTAGCCCTTTCCCTGAAACTTGGGCTCTTTTCCCACCTTGCCACCTGCTCGTGCAAGCGATGAGGCATTGAACTTCCATTTACCACCTGGAAGCTTTCCAATTTGAACACATTTGTATCTTTCACTGAAAGGCACTTTACAAATTCAAGGTTTAATGCTGTCACCAAAAACATGTATTAAATATGAATCTGCACCTGGAGCCATAGACCAATGAGTTTAACCCTTGTGTTTGGGAATTACTTCTTGTCTTTCTAAAGTCAAGAGAAGAATAGTCTTCCCAGGCATTAGGTGACAAAAGCTATCCAATTCCATTTTAGTCCATAATATATTATTTTTAAAAAATGTTGAAGAGTTGATTCTAGAGCAGCTAATAAGTGGAATGGGCATATTTAATGAAAAGAAGAGAACATTCAAAGACCTCAGGGCTATCTGTAAACATTGGGAGGGTAGTCGGGTGTGGAAAGGGGTGTGTTCTACGTGGGTCTCCCAAAGACAGAACCATGGAGGATCGGGGGGGGGGGGGGAGGGGGGAATGAGAAACTAGTTTATGTCAAACACCACACTTCGGAAGGTGGTTTCACAAAGACATTCAAACTGAACGGCCCACTTCCCCTGGGCTGCAGGAGTGATCTCCTCCACCTGAAGGAAAGGAGAATGGTAGGCTCCATCTAACTTGATTGTCCATGGGATTGTTTTTTGTTTTTCCATTTAAAGGATAGGATATTATCTACAGTGTCTCTGATTTTTTA
This sequence comes from Dasypus novemcinctus, assembly GCF_030445035.2. Lineage (NCBI taxonomy): Eukaryota > Metazoa > Chordata > Mammalia > Cingulata > Dasypodidae > Dasypus > Dasypus novemcinctus. The sequence continues at coordinate 71,204,477 of NC_080693.1, read as the reverse complement.
AAGGGACTTGGGGAAGGACATAATGAATTATTCAGAGACTTCTCTCTGTGAAGCACATTGCACAAAGACAGACAACTTGATACAAATTATGATTCTAAAATTGTTGGTAATATATTTTATTCATGTACTCTGCTTACAATAGAAGATTTCCTGCCTGACATTTCTTAGACACATCACTCATGATCCCACAGTCACTCCTTGAATAGATGCAAACTCCATGTAAAAAACGAAGTCCACAGTCTGATTACATGAGTCTCAAAAATTCTTGGGAAAAAGAACTACTTATTAGAATTTTTGAATAAATATATTCCTTATAGTCATCAGTTTAACTCTGTTCTTTCATGAAATAGGTACCAACATTTGGCTTAGGTTTTATATGGAAGGGAAAAACCCTTTTCTGAACAATTTTAGCAAAAGTGGGTACCTCTTTTAAGGTACTTGGAAGTAGAGCCACAGATTTCTTCAGCAGACATAACGAGCTTTCCCCTTATACTTTCAAAATTTAGAAAGACTTTCTTTCTGGTAGCTTTCCTTATTTTCTCCAAGGACTCCCTGCAGGTCTATGAGGAGGTATTAGCCAGAGAGCAGCATTTGAGTTCATATGCAGAATAGGATTAGGTGTTGCATGTTGCAGATTTGGAGGCTGATATCCCACCTTGCAGGCCCATTTTCTACACAGGTAGAGGGGACCAGCCCTGTGCAACCTCAACACCTGCCAGCCAGCCCCACCCACATTCGCTACGACCTGGGGAGCCTTAGGTGGAACTACTGGCTCCGAATAAAACACGCTGCTGCCAGACTGAAATATTTACAGGACTTCATAGACACTAGGGGAACCGCTGTGCATTCAGGAGGCTTCATGCAACAGGGTGGGGTCCACCGTGTTAGGTTTGAGGCTCAGGCTGGCGATTGTTGGTTTGGTTGGTGTTGCTCTTGGACTGCCTGCCAGGCACTGTGTAGACATTGTGCCCGTCGGTGCTGTGGTGGCCACACACAGATAGCCAAACCCAAGGCGTCCTGTTGGGGAATTGGAGAGGGGGGCTGACTTCTTTTGGATGGGGGGGGATGGCTTTCCTGGGACTGGATTTTTGCCCTGAGATGTAGGATCAATCTAGGTGAGAACAGGGCAGAGAACATTCCAGTCAGAAGGGTGCAGGGTGGGCAGGGGCAGAAAGTACTGGGCATCATCAGCCGTGGTGAGGGATTTGATTCTACCTGAGCTGCAGAGGGAAGTAGCTGCAGGCTTTAGCTGGGAATGAAATGATGAAAAAGATGACCCTGGCTACTGCCTCCAGAATAAAACTGGGCAAGAGAGGAACACAGGAAGAGCAGAAGGAGCAACTGCAAGCACTTGAGTGTAAGGTAACAGATCTCCGATGCTGGAACTGGGGGCAGTGAAGGTAGGGGAAGTGAAGGGCAGCGAGAGGGTTCGATTATGGATCGGAAGTGGTAACACTGGTTGTACCTCACTTGTGAGCAGCTCAGAAAGGCACATCTCTCACTGGGGGGCCTTTTCAATTCATGTCTGAAACTGTGTTACTAGAGGCAAAATTGATGGGTCCAGTGCAAGCAAAGTTAGAAAATACAAAGAACTTTGTGCAGGAGGATCTCACCACTGCCAGAACCTCATGTCTGAACAAGCCCGGGGCCCCACTGGGCTCAGGGGAGCAGCACAGAGACCCACACATTCGAATGTGCTAGAGCTCTTGCATTAGCCCGTGAAGCGTGCAGGCAAAGGAGTCCTTGCATGAGGACTGTTAGAACAAGGGCCGGCCTTCACAGCCCTTCCGGCACCCTTGTCCTCGAGTTGAGATACCGAGGCTCAGAGAGGTTAGTGGTTATTCCTCCAGAGACACAGCCAGTTAGAGGCAGAGCTGTAGAGCAACCATCATCCGAGGCAAACTTCTATTTAGAATTTTGAGCGAAACTTTTCTAAGTCTTCATTAAATCCTTCTAGGATCTGACTTTTAAGAACCCTTCCAGAATTAATTTACTTAAGGATTAAACTGGTCAAAACCCCAGGACTGTTTCAAGTAAACAGCTTAAAAGTGAAATCTTAACGTTACAAGGTAATTTCCCTCATATGTGAACTGCGGTAATTGGGCTCTAGTCTCTCATGAGAGAAGTCAAACAGTTTGAGAGCTAATGAGTCCTGGCCACTGGGGCAGATAGATTTTGGAATTCACTATTTATAGTGTTTTCAAGTGTCGCTTTTCCCTTTTCTTTTAATAAGCGCGGAGCCGGAAAACAGTGCACCAGAGGCTCTGTGCATATAGATGAGCTAACGGGGTGTGCGAGGTGGCGCAGCTGAATGATTTCAGGCCCAGGTTTGGAGTTTAAGGTTTAATTTGTGGCCTTGGCTATTCCCTATAAATGAGGATGTGCTCTCCCATCTAAACGACGGATCGCTCTTTACAAATTGGAGAGCTGAGAAGGTGGGTGTGCTTGGTGAAAGTAGATTCTCCCTCCAAAGACTTGCAGAGGGCAGTTGCGTTTCAGATGCTGCGGAGAGTTGTGTAATGGTTAAATCAGGAATACCGATAGTTGTCAGGGAGTTCCTCCGCTGGGCCCGAAGGAACACAAGAAAATGAGCCAACGGGAATGCAATTTAAAAGGTGAAATCCAAACAAATTGAAGCAGCATCTATGAAAAATGAGGGACATTTGTGAGCACTGCTAGTCTGGCTCAGGAAAATACAAGAGCGTCAGTGCTTTGAACCCCTCGTGAGTGTATTACTTAGAGGGGAATTTCTGATTTTCCCCAGGAGTTTTTCCAAGTTGAGAAGCGCGGCGTGGTGGGAGGAACCCCGGGGTAGGACTCTGCAGCCCTGAGTGGGCTGTGGGACTCCAGGGATGTGAGTCACCTGGAGCCCATTTGACAGTTCTCAACTGTTGCGAGATCAAAGGAGCTAACTTACCACAAAGCAATCTGCAAGCTGTTTAACCCCATTCAGACAAAGTCTGTGTTTTCTCTCAGCTAATTGTTTTTCAACCTACGTTGCCCATTTGAATCACCTGGGGAGCTTAACAATATTCCCAGCCCCTCCCTGGGCGTGTTTCATTCCGTGGGTCTGGCTTGGTGCTCAGCGGTGGCGTTTTCAAAACACTTGAGTTTATTCCAATGGGCAGGCCTGGCTGAGTGGCCCAGGCCTGGCCAGTTGGGAGGCACTCTGAGGTGCTTGCAGTCCCATTTGGCCTTCGGGAAATCAGTCATAGGCCCAGGGACATCGTGGACCTTCCCGAGTCAGTGCTGCCTTCCCCTGTGCTCACTTCCTGCCTCTCCCAACTTTTCCTTCGAAGTTTTCCCATTTAAATACCGATTCAGCCAAAGCCTGCTGGAGTTTGAACTGATGAGACACTGCCTGAGGAGGTAGGCCTGTGGAGAGAGTGAGCTGCTGTTTTCCTCAAAACATATCATTTTAAACGATTCTGAAGCCTGTTAAATTAGACTGATGAGATTAATTTGATGAAGTAGTGGCAGGGTAGATGCCTAGAAATGATCATTTTCACATGCTTTTTAATTCAGGCAAGATTAATAAAAGATCTTGTGTTTACTGACTGAGATGGAGTTTAAGAATTTGAGTACAGAATTAATTAGCCTGTTTTAATGAAGAAATCCAACTTCCTTGTCAATGTGTGAAACTTAAATAGAGTACAACTCGATGCTACTTTGAGTTTTTCCTTCTGAGTGTGAACAGGGGGTGCCAGCAGAGGGAAGCCACATTTTACGCTTGCCGTTAGCACCACACTTTAATCATGTCCCCTGGGAATGCATGTTTTCTAGTCTGAAAAGAGTGGATCCTCTTCACTTTACTTTCTCTTGTTAGTTCTCCAGGACTGCCATGACCAGTACCACACAATGGGTTGCCTTAACCACAGGGGTTCATTGTCTCACAGTTAGGAGGTGGGAAGTCTCATATCTGGGCATTGGTAAAGCCGTGCCTTCTTCCGGAGTCTGTAGCATTCTGGTGCTGCCTGGCCCCAGTTCTTGGTTCCTTGGTTTGCAACTCTGCCTCCATCACATGGGGATGTCCTTGGTCTCTTCCTGTGTTTTTCTTTGACTTCTGGCTTTTTTATAGGGCATCCAGTAATACAGATTAAGGCCCACCTTGATTCTGTTTGGTCACATGCAGCTAAATAGGATCTTAGGAGCTCCTGTTCACAAGAGTCCATACCTTGATAATACATCTTCAAGGGTCCTCTTTACAAATGGGTTCACACCCACAAGATTGAGATTAAGAGCATGTTTTGCTGGGTTCCTTAATCCAGTCTACCATGATTGTCATTCAGGGTATGCCATTTCCATACCCAGGGATCCTGCAAAGGTGAAAATAAGTTGTGTCTGTAGGCCTTCTCTGTCCTAATTTAGAAGGCTTCCACTCTCTAAATGTTAGTTAACTCTGCAGTATTTTTTGCCATAAGGGCAACCACAATACTCCTCCTTCTGGGTAAAAACCGTGAGAGGGAAATAGTCATTAAGGAGATATGTCTAGGCCTGCCTGGAGAAGGGACCTCAGAGGAAACCAGAGTGTGACAAGGATGACATGATGGGAGGAAAGCCAGTCGAGTGCTCATTTCACTCCTTGCCAGTTGGTGACCCAGCATTTTTCTAGGTTTCCTGACCTTCTGTGTGGACCATCTTCCCAGCCGGTGGTTGCTGACATTCTACCATGTAGGTGAAAAGAAGAATAGCTGACATTTCTGGGAACACTTACACTGTGTCAGTGCCTGTGTGAAATACTTCACACGGAATAACCTTCCAACAACTTGGAAAGGTTCTGTTCTTATCCCCACCTGGGAGACAGCCCACCTGAGGAGGTGGGGACAGTTGTCCAGGTACACAGCTGGCAGCAAGCCCTGGCCTTTGCCTGCCATGCTCTCTTAAATATGTTAATTCAGCATTTTTGAGCACCTACTATGTGCTGAGAACTGTTTAAGCACTTGAGATAAGTTTATGTGCTTGAGAGAAGTCAGCGACTGAAAGAAAGAAGGATCCATGACCTGGTGGGTTTAGTACTTCATGGATTTGAATATTGTCAAGTTACGTTGGAATTTTTCCCCTGCAGTGGCATTTCTTTTAAAGGACCTGATGCCCCTGTGAGAAAGAAAGGAGTCTGTAGAATCACAAAGACCTAGTTCTAATTGTGGCTCCAATATTTATCTGCAGTATGACCTTGGGCAATTGCTTACCCTCTAAGCCTCAATTTCCCATCTATAGAGTGGGAGTGAATAATTCCTCTCCCTTAGAGCTCCTTTTACAATGTACTCAGATAGCTTTACCAGTGGAGCTCTGTGACTTTAGGATTCCCGGCCCAAGTCCAGCTTCCAAAGACTTGCCTGCATTTCTGAATTTCTTGTCCTCAAAGACACTCTGGGCAGGAAACAGTTGCTATGAAGTTCAATTTGCATCGTATCTTCTCCATTAACATTTCTTGATCTTTCTCTTTGTCAACTGGCAATCCCCAGGGAGGCCTTTTTTCCGAGGCACCCACCTAGCCTAGGTTTCAATCCCAGCTCCAGCTAAAAGTCTAAGACTTGAGGTTCCATAATTATAATGCGGGACTTCCTATGCAAAGTAAAAACTAATAAGTTGCTCTAGCACAAAGCAGAAGTGGTGGCCAGATCTGTAGTCTCATTTTTGCACTAGGGAGTCCCTTTTCCTACCTATGGTTGGTAATTCTCCCATTATTCTCCTAACATCAGTGCTTGTTGGTGACTAGAGAGATGGAATAAGAGATATATTATACTAATGAAATGCACAGCCATGTTATTACTACTTTTGTTTCAGTCCCAATCTCCCCTTGTTTTTTTTTTTTTAAAAGATTTATTTATTTCTCTCCCCTTCCCCCCCACCTGGGTTGTCTGTTCTCTGTGTCTATTTGCTGCGTCTTCTTTGTCCGCTTCTGTTGTTATGAGTGGCAGGGGAATCTGTTTCTTTTTGTTGCATCATCTTTTTGCTCTCCGTGTGTGCGGCATCATTCCTGGGCAGGCTGCACTTTCTTTTGTGCTGGGCAGCTCTCCTTACAGGGCGCACTCCTTGCGTGTGGGGCTCCCCTACGCGGGGGACACCCCTGTATGGCACAGCACTCCTTGCGCGCTTCAGCACTGCGCATGGGCCAGCTGCACATGGGTCAAAGAAACCCCGGGGTTTGAACTGCGGACCTCCCATGTGGTAGACGGACGCCCTAACCACTGGGCCAAATCTACCGCCTCCCCTTGTATCTTGGTAGACTAGATGGCAGAATATAGAAACTTCTGGAATCTGTTTATCCTTTTGTACTATGGCCTTGACTATAGGCCACTGATATGCTCACCACGTGTATTCATTTTAATGCTCCATCAACTACCTTGGGAATTCAAAGTTGACTACCAGGGTCCCTGCCAACAAGGAGCTTGTGTACAGAAGTTATCTGGGCATATTATGGTGAGTGATAAGAGGCAGGGGCTGGAATGGGAGCCCAAGAAGGGTCATCACCTGTTCCGATATTTGTGACTTAACCCTGAAGATGTCAAGGAAACGACTTGGTCAGATTTAAATTTTGGTGGATGGATAGTAGCTGCTGTGTGGAAGGCTCAGGGGTATACAGGGTCCTTAGATTCCTTTTTTCCTGGGCCCCATCCTCCCTGCTCTTTGCCCTCTGAGCTCACCTCTTACATAGCCCCTTTCAGATCAATTGATAATCCTGGATTCCTTCTTTCAACCAATGACCCAGCCCAGTCCCAGGAAGGGCCTGTTGCTTGGCCTCAAGGTGCCCTCACTTTTCTCCCCACTGGGGTTTGGTCCATGAGTGGAGGGGGTGCTCTGTGCATGGGAGTCTGGGGGAAAGGAGATGGGTTGCAGTAAAGTAGACCCTCTCGGGAAGGAAGGCACTGTGAAGATAAGAAGATCCAGTGTTTAGAAATGGCCTTTCCCACCTTTGGGTAAAAAGAACTTTTGTGTCCCTGAATGTTTTATTTGATGTGCCTTCAGTCAATGGAAGATTTTTATTTTGTAAAGAAAAGGTCCTATTCTACCAAAATGAATTACAATCACTTAATAAAATAGAACTCTTCATTAATTCAGTGGCATGTCCTGAATGAGAGCCCCCTACCTCTCAAACGGGAAGTACAAGTAGCTTCCTTGGCCTCCTCATCTGTGATATCACATTTGCTCTATCGGCCTCCATCCTCCTGCTTCTGCTGGTCAGTATGTAGGACAGTGTCTTACAAGGCAAGGGAGCTGAGGGTGGTGGAGTCGGCCGGTGCCGCTCTCTAGCCTCCCAGGAAGTGCGTGTACCCACATCGGCAGATGAAAAGACAGAGGCTCCTGGAGATGAAGCAACATGCCCAGTTCTTTCCTACTGGTTCCAAAGCTTGTGCTCTTTTTCCTCATGTCATGGAGGTGATTTCTTCTATGCAATTCTAGAAGAGTCATATTGATTTCTCTAGAGCAGGGGTCTGCAAATTTTATCTGTAAAAGGCTAGGCAGTAAATAGTTTTGGCTTTGCAGGCTACTGGGTCTCTTTCAAACTGCTCAACTGGGCTGTGGGAACAATGCGCAGTAATAAATAATCCATAAACTAATGGGCGTGGCTGTGTTCCAGCGAAACTTTATTTACAAAAACAGGTGGCACCGGCCTTCATTTGCCAACCCCTGCTCTGGAGTTTCCCTAATGACTTTTAAACTAATTTCCAAACAAGAGAGAGTTAGCTAGGAAAAATAACATCTCTGTTCATATGCATTCATACAGTTGTTCATTCAACACATATTTCTGGAGTGTCTCTCATATTCCAGGCACCTTGGTGGGCGCTGGGGATGTGGAAAAGAGTGACATACACAAGGTCCCCACCCTGTAGGACTTAGAGAAGATATGTTTGGGGGAAGGATGTTTTGTAATTTCCAAAGGAAGAAAACAACCATATGGATAATCACATTATTAATTGAAACCTAAAGGGAAATAGAAATGATAATAATACTAATAATAGTAAAGGTCACATTATATAATATTAACTTGTGAAAGTACATCTTATACTTGGTTTAAAAAATGTGGAAAAAGCAAACCTTTCCACCATGTAATTAGTCAATATCAAGGGGAAAGGAGTCTACAAAACATATAATGAACCTAACTATGTTTAGCTAAGTATGAAAAAGAGCCACTGGAATACACAGGAACTGGCTTCTCTGAGAATTAAAATGCAATATTGAGTAAAAATAGGAAATGGATGTCAAGGTGACCGGACAAGAAAACAAGGTGTAGGCAATTAGTTATGCTGTGTCAGCAGGTAACTTCCAAGCATCCTGGAGGGCAGCCCTCCTGGTTTGTATGGTGAGTCCCACTAACACCTGCTGGTGGTGGGTTGGTCCCAAACTGTGGATTTTTTTTTTAAGATTTATTTATTTTTATTTATTTCTCTCTCTCCCCCTGCCCCAGTTGTCTATTCTCTGTGTCTGTTTGCTGCGTAGTCTTCTTTGTCCGCTTCTGTTGTTGTCAGCGACACGGGAATCTGTGTCTCTTTTTGTTGCGTCATCTTGCTGCGTCAGCTCTCCGTGTGTGCGGCGCCATTCTTGGGCAGGCTGCACTTTCTTTCGCGCTGGGTGGCTCTCCTTACGGGGCGCACTCCTTGCGTGTGGGTGTGGCCTACGCGGGGGACACCCCTGCGTGGCAGGGCACTCCTTGCGCGCATCAGCACTGCGCATGGGCCAGCTCTACACGGGTCAAGGAGGCCCGGGGTTTAAACCACGGACCTCCCATGTGGTAGACGGACAGACGCCCTAACCACTGGGCCAAGTCCACTTCCCCCAAGCTGTGGATGTTAATGAAGCGGGTGGTTGGTCCCTGAGAAGGCCACGAGCCCTTGCTGGCTGGCCAGAGGCAGGTCTACTGGGGACGCCCTGCTCGCAGCAACACTTGATACCTTTGCCGAAGCCCCGAAGCTCCCCGTGGGAAGAGAAATTGAGCTGACGGTTTGTGATCTCACCATCCACTATCTCTGCCCCTTCCCAATCCAGGACCTCACTGCTTCCTCTCTCTGCCCCCCCCTTCTTTACCTCAGGGTTTCATGAAATCAAAAAGCGTCCCTCCATAATGTCACAAAATTTGGAATTCCAGGTCCCCTATAATTAGACAATTGAGAAATTGATGCCGTGGTTCTCTGCGTTTTGAAAGTTCAATGAATTGTTCATCTAAGAAATGTTTGAATATATTCTTTATATTTTAATTGAAAATCCGATAGGAAAGCTCCACATATATGAAATCGTGCTATGTGTGCCACTGTTCATAGCAGACTTGTTCGTAATGGCCTCAACCTGGAAACAACCCAGGTGCAGACGGGATTTTGGTCTCTTCCTACCGTAGAATACTGCACAGCACTGAATGAAGAAGCTGTCCTCCCCAGAAATGTTCCCTTCCACCGACCCAGGGTGGTGACGTGAAGTGCCTGTTGTGATGACACACAGGCTGTGCTTTATGATTTGTGCTTTCAAAAGACGGGTGCGATACCTGATAAAAAGAGTCCATTTTCAGCATGCCTTTAGGCACCCAGGTTCCTGAGCGGTTTGGTGCTAGCGTCTGCCCAGAGCCTGTGAAGCGCCAGCGGAAGAGAGGATGCCAGTGGGCAGGGCAGATTGTGATGGTGCCAAGTCGCTTAATTGTGGTGTGAGAGACTCTGCTCTAACTCGTCAGGCTTCCCTACCATCCCTTACCAGTTCTGACAGCTCTCCTACTAAAACTATATGTAGTGTTTTGATATAACTGTGCTTATGGATATTTGAATACCTGTAAACTTTTCAACTTGTGTTGTGGGAATTAAAGTTTCATTAGCAGATTGATGGCGTAATCCAGTGGGTGGGAAGCCAAGAGCCCTGGGGTCTAGCCTCCGCTTCCAGTGTGATCTAGAGCAAGTCATCCAGTCATTCTCTGAATTCCCCTGCCCCACCCACCCAACTACACCCATAAAATAATAACCTTAAAGCTTACCTATGGAAATTGCACCACCTATCTCTAAGATTGCTGTGAAGATACAGTGAGATATCATCAATAAGTACTATTTGCAAATTGTCACTGCAGAGTAATAAAGCTGCTTGCATGAGTCTGACGTTCCAGTGAGATTATAATCACATTTACATATGCTTCTTAAATTTCTTACTAAATGTCTGTCGACATGAGAGGTGTGAGGAAAAAAAAAAGCACAGCAGAAAAATCAACATGACGGAGGAATTTGGGAGAAATCTCCATGTGTAGGGTATTCTTGCTCTTAAAAATCCTTATCATTTTACAGCACACTGTGCTTATTCTGTGTTTTCATGGATGAGCTGGCTACTTTGGATAGTGGAATACACAAGTGGCTCTGGAGAGAGGAGCTGGTTCAGGGAATCATTGGTCTTCTACCCATATTTCTTTTGTCAGCCTATGTAGATATGTTTACATTTAATTCTTTGTTAAATCATTATATGCCAAATTAGGAAGCGATTCAACACTGCATTATCATTTTAACTCTAATTATTACTGATAACTGGAATGTTCTTCTTGATGGAGGAAAAAGCTAATTTGAAACCTTGAGCAAAATACATTGGTCAGAAGAAATCTATCTAACAGGGAGAAAAAAAAGACAAGTCCCTATATTAATTATCTTCCATTTATTTGAACAACCTTCCTGAGTGAATACTTTGGAAATTGCTATTCTCAGAAAATAAACTACTGACCTAGGCCATTTGTTGTAGAAGTTTTGTTCAGCAATAGGTCATATTTTTGCAACTAAAACCTTGCACCACACTTCAATATATAGGGCAGATAAAAGGGGATCACTCTCTTTGAAACAGGCAATGGGGAGAATAGGCATCTTTTGCTCTTGAGGTTTGAAGACTGTTGATCATGGTGGAAAGCTGGGTAACTCTTGTTCCATGTCCTGGTGTAGGGAATATTCCTTAGGTATGATCCTCTGTTGATATTTTGTCTGAAACTACCTCCCCATATAAATTAGGTGCTGTCTATTCAGCAGACTGGTAGAGATGAGATTCACTGATGGAGAAGTTTATGATGCTGTGATCCAAGACAAGAGGACTTGAATCCTTAATCCTTCTAGATGCTGATAGAGTAACTGTCAATTGAATCTACACCATTTCCAGGATGATATTGTGCTGGGACAGACTGAAAAATAGTATCAGTAACTACTACGACAAAATATCCAAGATGAACTAGCTTTCCAGAAATGTTTCCATTAATCACATTGTCCACGTAGCACATTAAGCCCTTAACCACTGAAACTGTCCTATGAGATTTTTTTTTTACTAAAATATTTTTAAAATAGAGCTTGCACAACTTTTTGTTTTTGTGCTAGTTTTTGTTGAGTATGAAGTGTGAGACTCTTTTGAGGAATTTATGATTCGGAAGGTTGGGAAAGACCCAAAATGTAATCCCCTGGCTACCATTTCTGAAAAGGTTCCAAGAACTGCCAACCTGCACAGTTTTCAAAACTACTTATTTGGTGTGTTTTTTGTTTGTTTATTTGTTTGTTTATTTCTCTCCCCTTCCCCCTGCCCCCCAGTTGTCTGCTGTCTGTGTCCATTCGCTGTGTGTTCTTTTGTGACTGCTTCTATCCTTATCAGCGGCACCAGGAATCTGTGTTTCTTTTTGTTGCGTCATCTTGTGTCAGCTCTCCATGTGTGCGGTGCCATTCTTGGGCAGGCTGCACTTTGTTTCGCGCTGGGCGGCTCTCCCTACGGGGCACACTCCTTGCACGTGGGGCTCCCCTACACGGGGGACACCCCTGCGTGGCAGGGCACTCCTTGCGCGCATCAGCACTGCACATGAGCCAGCTCCACACAGGTCAAGGAGGCCCGGGGTTTGAACCGCGGACCTCCCATGTAATAGGCAGATGCCCTATCCATTGTGCCAAGTCTGCTTCCTGATATTTGTTTTTATGAGATTGAAAGAGCTTCATTCATTGCATGAATTTATCCTCTCCTGACATTTTATAGAAAAGCTTGGTTCATGTATTAATTTATGGGATATCTCTGGGAATAAACTTAAAAAACAAATTACCAGGCGGCATCTCTTTTCGCGTGCGACAAGTCCATCAGTTGTCACTTGGTGAAAGGGTCCTGCCTTCAGCAGGTAAGCCTACTTCCAAAATGCCCTTTCAGTATAAGAATAAAATCGAGAGCGAGAGGAATGCTATTTTGCATGATTCTACTTTGCCTAGTGCACTGTAAGCAACAGGTAAAGAGAGGACAACTTAACATCTCTCAGATGTATTACCCCCCACGGACTCCATCTCTGTATTCTGCTGTTATCAGGGAGCTTAGGCCACTGAAATCTATTGGAATAGAAAGTGAAAACACTATCTAAATACAACCACCCTTCTCCCCAGCTTTAAAAGTGTCCTTTATTTTCTGATTATAAAGATGCTACATGTTCATTACAGAAAATTCAAACTGTATCAGAAAGTATGAAGAATAAATTAAAAATCAACCAAAATTTCAGAAATTGTCAACAAGCGCTCATAACAAAATATAACATTGTTCTTTGACTTTATGCAGCCCAGCCTCCCAAGTATTATTTTTCACTTTGAAAGGTCATATCCACCCACCACAATGTACACCTAGCTCATAAAAATATACCACCTTCCAACCAGATGAAATAAAACTTGTAACTAAATGTCTAGGAAAATAGCCCTCCCAGGTAATAAATAAAACAAGGGGAACAAGGTCCTATTTATTAAATTAATGAAGTCATAAAGCCCAGAATTGGTAAGGGAGGTAAAAACAGCAATCTCTTGTTTTGTCTGTGGCTTGTACATTGATAGGGTCTTTTTGGAAAGTCATTTAGCAATATATAGCAATACACTTTCCTATTTATAGCATTGACGTAGCAATTTCACTTCTGTATGTATTTGTCTGAAGAAAGAGTCCATATTCAAGAAGCCATTTGCGTGATGGCCCTTCCACTGAGGCAGCTAGAGACAGAGGATGATGTGTCGTAGTCAGACCTGAGTGCCAGTGGCCGCCTACCAGCTCTGTGCCTGGGACAAGTAGTTTAACCTCTCAGACTCAGTTTCCGTGTCTTTAAATGGGGATGACAATAATCCCTGGCTGGGAGTCTTTTTGTGAGGATTGAAGTGAAATTTCAACATGCAAAGTGCTTGGAATTGTTTGGCATATAGGAGGCACTCAATAAACACTGTCTATGGTCACCCAATGCATTATTGGGAGCATGATATGAAGTCACCTTTTTTTAAAAAAAAAGATTTATTTATTTCCCCCCTTCCCCTCCTGCCACCCTGCTGTTTTTGCTGTCTGTGTTGTCTTCTCATTTTCTCTCCTCTAGGATTCACTGGGATTCGGTCCTGGGGACCTCTGATGTGGAGAGAGGTTTTCCCTGTCAATTGCGTCACCTCAGTTCCTGGTCTCTGCTGCACTTCACCTTGACTCTCCCCTTGTCTCTCTTTTGATGCATCATCATCTTGCTGCGTGACTCACTCGTGCAGGCACTGGCTCACTACGTGGGCACTTGCACGGGCACTGGCTCACCTCACAGACACTTGCACTTGCACTGTCTCACCATGCGAGCACTTGCGCGGGCACTGGTGCACCATGCAGGCACACTTTCTCTTCTATTTCACCAGGAGGCCGCAGGGATCAACCCTGGTCCTCCCTTATGGTAGGCGGAAGCTCTATCACTTGAGCCACATCCGCTTCCCTGAAGTCACCCTTGAGGCTAGTGACTAGGTGGAGTAGTAAACAAGCACGCCGTGTTCTTATTAGTACAGGAGATGAGAAACACCAAACCCAAAATCCAGAGGAAGGGCAAAATAAATGCTGGTGGTTTCAAATGTAGCAAAGAAGACTGTCACAATATGGAAAATCCGTTGAAATGCAATGCAAAGTGTAAGGCCACCAAATTTATGTCTTCTGTTGCTGGACCTCTGAAAGGAGATATGCCCAGGAAGACAAACTGAAAGGAAATTTATTTCACAGTTATAGCACAGCTTCTCTGATGATTGACAAAGCATGAAGAGCCTTGGGTTCTGGCCTAATGAAATCAATTTAAGGCATGAGAGAGACTTAAGCACACATTATAGATATCATTAAGATGAAGGAAGAACTTGAATAATTCCAGACCAGTCTATAATTAGAAATAAATGCCTTCTGAAGTACTAAAGCCCCATGGCTCTTTACTTCAGCATGTAATACGCCTCTTATTGATTTTTGCAAGGTGCTTGCATACTCTTTTCATGCCAAAATTTCATTTCTGCTGTTCACAGGACAAGAGAAATTTGATATCCATGTACAACTTGACCAGGCTTGAAATCTCATTTTATTTGATTGCTCAGCTAGTCCTGTATAAATTAGTGGATTCAGACTTCAATAGGAAACCCACATGAGGTCAGCAGACGCGCTCCCCTCCTGTATACCAAATGAGGACGCCTCGGGACCTTCTTTTCCCTTAGAAAGGTTTTGCAGAGGACTTAGGTACGTTGTCTTTCATTTCTGTCTTCTCACATTCTTAAGTTGTTTCTCCATGGACAATGGTAATGCACTTTGATCTCAGCAGTCTTTAGTCAGAAGGGTTTTAAAAAATGGTGAGATAGGGGCTCTTGGGTCTGGAAGCATTTGGCAGGGCGTGCGGGATCTTGCATCAGAAAGTTCTAGAGATGGGAATTTTTACATCCCTCACAGGGAATCGTCAAGGCCGTTGTTTCTACTTCTGAGTTCTACTCTGGGTTATGGCATGAAAAGTGCAACCTCTTCCTCAGCAGGTGCCGATTCTGAGGTCAAGAAAATCCAGGGCTGTGGCCTGTGACCTGGGGAAGGACTTTGAGGCGAGTGCTCAGCCGCAGCTGCTCCCAGCCTGACTCCAGGCCCTCCTTATCGGGCCAGCTGGGGTCTCTTTTTCTACAGAAGCCCAAATTGCCTACCTCCTTCCTGCTTCAGACCTAGAGCCCAGCAGGCCTGCAGCTTCAGCTCCCTTTATGGCCTTGGCTTTCTGCTCCATTTCTAGTCCACGAGATGTTTATTTTGAGTAGGAGTGAACTCTATCCTCTCACTTTTCTCTCTTGTGTGTGTTGTGTCTTATCATTCCCACATGTTCTGGAACTGAAAGCAGGGCCGAAATCATGAACTTACAGGAGCATCTTCCCTGGAAGTCCCCTGCGACTTTTATCCTTCAGGCAAAGAATGAACTTGGGGGAGGGAGTTAGGAGAGGGGGTTGCTCCTCGCCTGCCCCTGATGCCGCATGAGTCAGAGTTTTCAGTCCTGCGCGCCTCACTTCCGATCCTGTCACCCCTGCCACCCCCTCGCAAGCTGCCGTGCATCCTGCACTGCACAGACGAGTTCCGGAATACGGTATTTTGTGCCGTGTGCCCCCTCCATCCCCGTCAGTTCTTTCTTTAACCTTTCTTCCTCCGTTCTCCCCAGCCCCCTTCAAGATACCAGATTCAGGCCCTGCTTTTCTTTTCATCTGAGAGGGAGGAAGAGACTGAGTCAAAAAAAAAAAAGGCAATCCAACATTCATCGTCTCCCTTTGATACTTGCAGTTCCTCTAGTCCCAGAGCCAGGGTGGGAGTCCACCCAGGTCAGTGCTCTTGGAGCACCCCACCTGGGGCAGGTGGAGCCCACAGGCCCCCAACAGGTGAGAACCCGGCCTGCCATGGCTGCTGTGTCATGTCTAGATGCCTTCGTCTTCAGAAACCCCCTAGTCAACTGGGTCTAAAGTACCTGAGGAAGGTTCAAGTGGAAAAGGAGCCCAGCACGAGGGAATCTAGTTTTGCTCTATTGACTACCTTAATGTGATGGCAGTTCAGGAAATGTACCGTCTGGATGAGGGGGTGTCAGCAAGCTTAGTATCCTAACTGTGCACTAGATGGGTTTTCGCCAACTAAAAACATCCACGTAAGCGGCACTCAGATCAAGAAATGGGCGTAGTGCTCCCCTGCCTCCCCCACCTGTCCCCTCTACTCACTACCCTCCCAGGTAATCCTTGCTTCTGACAGCCAGATTAGCCTTGCCTGGTTTTGAACTTCATATCAGTGGGATCAGTACGGCGTGTAGTGTAGGTACATTAAAGATGAAATCCCTTTTTGAGTCTTATCAAAAAAACTAATCAATAATCCTTGATTTATCACATGTTCCTAGATGAATGTTAAGGAAGCCTCATTAGAGGAAGCTTATCCAGCAAGGATCAAACAAACGTGGCTCAAAGCCCATTAGATTTTATAGAATTTATTGATTATGATGACTATAATTTTTAAATTGTTATTACTACGTAAGTGTTTCATTGTTGTTGTTTTTCCCTATTGTCAGAGGATGAGTAATTCTCCTCCATAAAATTTTTAGGTCTGTGGTTGGCAAACTTTTTCTGAGAAGAAGCAGATAGTAAATATTTTCGGCTTTGTAGGCCTTCATGTCTTGTTGAAATGACTCTGCTACTGCAGTGTGAAAGCAGCCACAGACCATCCATGAATAAAGGAGTGTGGCAGTGTTCCAATGAAACTTTATTTATGGACACTGAAATGTGACATTCATGTAATTTTCAGAAATTATTCTTCTAACATTTTTTTTTACTTTAGCCTTATTTGTGAGGGAATCTTTCTGAAATTTTTAATTTTTCAACTGCATTCTCAGAGTAACCTGATGATAGTTTAACTTTTTCTTAGTAAATGTGGGCTACATGGTTCAGCAAAATATTGAAACCCTGGTGCTGCTCTCTTGCTGAATCTTTTTGGACGAATTGCTTAACTTCTCTTTATCTTAGTTTCATCTTCTGTGAAATGGGGTTAATAATCGGAAAGGATTTTAAGCTGGTTGCTCCAGGATGGCTGTGCTCCTTATTCATGGACAGAATCCAGTCCACCAGGTTAGAGCACCCTGCAGTGAGCCAGCGCCCAGGCTGTGGCAGATGCTCAATATTTGGGAAATCACCCTTGATGAGAATATCCTCTCTACAGAGGTCTTCTGCACACTAGTCCCAGCATTTGCCCAATATATAGTAAGTGCTCTTTCTTCTCCTCCCCCCAAAATGACTTTAGGCATCTTTGGACTAAGAAGAATATTTTGCTTCCACACCACCCACTCCCATGCTGCCAGGACTTTGTGTTACACATACATTTTTATAGCCTTCCTATTCCCCTAGTCGCCAGTAGGATATGAGCTGTAACTTCATCTAACCTCCTTCATCTCCTCTAGCTTGCTGCTTCTAATTAGCAGACTAATTAAAACATACAAGGAGAGGAACTCTGCATTACACCCTCCACTGGGCTCTTAAGAAAGTCAACTCTAAGTAAAATAGTGATCAGAGTTGGGTTTGAATTCCAGCTCTACCCGTCACTAGATTTGTGTCCTAGGACATGTTACTTGTCCTCTCTGTTCCTCAGTTTCCTCATCTGCAAAATGGGGGGAAATAGCACCTACCACATGGTGTTGCTGAGAGGATTAAGTGAATTAATGCATGGTTAGAACATTCAAATAGTCCCAGGCATGGAGAAGCACTAGGAAATTGTTTGCTGTCGTTATTTTTTGTTTACACCCAATTAACTATATTATTACTTGGTTCTGATGCTTGGTAAAGATAGTTGAGGTTTCCAGATACACAACCTCTAGCTAAGAAAAGTTACATATTAAATGACAGATTCTGGAAAAACAAAGATCTCTTGAGTATGGTTTTATGATCTGATAGTTTTCTGTTATATCTCATAGTTTTGCTTTTAATAACTCCAGACATCTAATCCTGAACTGTTCTTTTTCTGTATTGGGACTCATAAAGACACTAACAGGCAGGGGTTAAGAATGGACAATAAAGTGTAAAGTACTGTGCAAAATGAATTTACACCAGTGAGATTTAGAGTGGCATACTGAAGAAAGTCACAGTTAATGGTTAGTTTCCTTTGGGGAAACATTCTTAAAGAATTATAATCTCACATATCTTTTATGGAAATCCAATAACTCCTGGGTTAATGTCTAGTTAAGTGAACCAGAAAAAAAATATCACTTTGCCTGGGAAGGAGCACAGGAAGATTGTTTTAATTGAGAGGTAATTTTGAAAATAAGAAACAGTTCTAGTGCAGATGTAACTGAGTGGGTTGAGTGCCTGCCTCCAATGTACAAGGTCCTGAAAAAAAAGAACAGTTTTGTTAAGAGGTAGAATTATGGGTGATATATATTTTTTCTTTTTTTAAAGATGCATTTGCCTTTTAAAAATGGGAGTGGGAGCCTCAAGGCTATTATAGTCTCTCTCTAAAATAAATTATCTTCATTGCAACTCTAAGATTGCAGAGGTATGTCATACGTAATAAGACTCACAACCTAAAGTCTCAAATAGGTAAAAATATTCTAAGAAGTTAATCATCTATATTCCAAGAATGCTGGCATTTCATGCTATTAGTTTCTTTGGTAGATTTTGGTTTTAGTTCAAAGCAGAAGAATGTTGGGTGGGCAGAAAGGAAAAACACATCATGTTTGGGGTTAGCTCCCTGACCCTCCTCTCTTCTGCATTTTTCCTGCCCTCTCGTCTCTCTGGCTTGGCCTCAAGCAAATCTGTGAGGTAAAAGTTGGCTTCACAGACTTCTTCTAGCTAGACCTTCAGGCAAGACCTTCCACCCAGGGACAGACTTCCAAGGACACACTTCCCGGGGCCCTTAGAACCCTGGCCATCTGGAATGGAGGTGAGTTGTGGAGTGGCAGCCAGCAGCTTACGTTCGGAAAGCCAGCTCCCCCATTCACCAGCCTGTGGCCTTGAGACGTTATTTAATTGGCTTTTTCTTTGTAAATGGAGATGACCCCACTGGGTCATGAGATGTACATGGGAGAACATGCGAAAGCAGCTGACAATGCCAAACCAATGGTGGGAACTCAGTGAATGTCAGTTACATCTGAAATCCATCACTCACCCACTTCCCTCAACATTTACTTTCTTGACCTCCAATAGATTATGTTTCATAACTACTAAATCTGTTGAGCAAATCCACATTTGGGGTGGGGGAGCGGTCTTTCTAGATGGCACAGGTTGTTGAAAGGTTTCAGTGCATTGATGTGTACGAAGATGGTGCGGTGGTGCCTGGCACAACAGAGCGCCATGTATTTGTGGTTCTCATGGCTGGGGCTGCCGTTGCTGTCGCACCATAACCCGGTTCGCCCCAGCCAGTAGAGGCAAGGCCTCCAGGAGGACACTGTGGATGGGGCACCCCTGACCACCCACGCCCCACCCCCCATGAAGTGCGTGGGGAGAATGATTATCTGCTTTGCCTTTATTCAGCTTTGGGCATCTTTCAGCTCAGACTCAGTACAGAGTAGGCCCTTAAAAAACATTATTGCCTACAAAAATGATTCCAGGTATTCAGATAATGAGCCAAGGGGAAAGCTGGGCAGAGAAGCCCTGGACCACTTATTTCCTAGCATCACTGAGACCCAAACCGTATTTCTCCAGTTCTAAGGAAGTATCTCTCTAACACAATATTATCTTAGGTCAAATTTTATTTTGTTCTGTTCTTGCCCTTTATTCCTTTTCCTTCCCCCTTCCTCTGGATAGCCACACCCCCTTCCTCTGGATATGAAGACGATGCATATTGCATTATCGTTACATGTGCTTACATATCTTTCTAGCTATCTATGTCGCATCATTTTGTGTCTTTTAAATTTTACGTAAAATATATTGCACTATCACTATATAGATCCCTTTGCAACTTGTTTTCTTCTTTCCCACATTATAGATTTCAGATTTACCTGTACTGATTCATGTAGATCTAGTTCATTCATTTCATTTGTTATCTAGCAACAATAATTTGTCCATTCTCCTGCTGGGGCACAGCTAGGTTGCTTCCACATTTGTGCTTTCTCTAGTAGAGCTGCAGTCTATACCCTTCTTGGCTCTCCTTGTGCACATATGTGAGTGAGAATTTCCCTAAGTCTGGGGTATGCTTAGAAGGGGAGTCTCTGACCATATTTTCAACTTCAGTGGGTTTTGCAACTTGCTTCCAAAATGTCTGAACCAATTTATACCCCACCAGCAGGGTTGGAAAGTTCTCATTGCCTTAGGTCCTTACCAGGTAATGCTTTGATCGGTCTTACCAAAGTGTTTTAATCTCACAGGTGTGAAATAGTGTATTTGTTTGTGATTTCTGGGAATGTTAAGCAACTTTCTTTATTAGCTATTAGAACTTCTTTTTATCCTTTTATGTCTTTGGCAATTTTTTCCATTTTCCTTTTTTTTGGGGGGAGGGGTGGGGTAGGAGGAGTGGTTCTTTTCTCACTGGTAAAAACTCTGTATTCTGGATACTAATTTTTTGCTGATATAGGTTGCATGTGTCTCTCTTCTGGTCTGTGGCATTTTCAGTAAAATACTTTTTATGAAGGAAGGATGATAAATGGGGACGAGTGATTCAACCTTTAAGAGAAGCATCTGTAAAGGGTTTAATCTGCCTCTGAGACTAAGTTTGTGGTGTGCTAATAAGCAAATGGATTGTTGCAGTTCCCATTTATCGAGATGTCATCAGGGCAGGGCTTTCATAATGTTTTTTTTCTTTTCTGAAATTTTGTTTTGTTTTGCCTTTTTAAAGTAAGACTTTAAGAAAATGCTTTTGTTCTTGATGTTTTTCTATGCTCACTTGTGTGAGGTTTTGGAAATGGGCTGCTGATGCCATTACACAAGCTACAGGTAAACACGAACCTGGCCACTTGTAATTCATATTGCCCTCATTTTTTATGGTCCCTAAAAGAGTTAACCCTAAAAGAGTTAGAGCAGCTTCCCAGCACCTAGCAGCACAATGATTGATTAGATCCCATCCTCCCATAGTGGATTTATTTTATTTTTAATACAGAAACTATCCAGTTGGGTTCATTTAGAAAAACATAATTCTACCCATCATGATACGACTACTGTTAATACCCTGACATAGATCCTGCTAAACTTTTTCTAATGCATGTGTGAATGGGTGACCATCATATAATCACAAGAATAATCATAAAATACTTCCTAGGTTAATGGACATATTCATACAGTGTCCATTTTAGTGGTTGTATGATATTCCTTTGTATCCTGAAGATTTTTAAAAGATCCCCTACTGTTGGATATTTTGTTGCTTTCCATAAGAAGCAGTCCTGCAGTGAACGTTCTTGTTCATCAATGTTTATTTGTATGTTTAACTGCTTTCTTGACAATTCCAAGAACTGGAATTGTTGGGTCAAAGGCAAGCTCATCTCTAAGACTTTGGGTATAAACCCCCAAATTCTTTAGTGGGGGAGGGGTAATTTGTTGGCTCGCTTATTGAAAAGACACTTGTTGAATACCTGCCATGTTCCAAGCACGTTCTAAGAATTGGGAATTCTGAGATGTTAAAATAGTCTGAGTTCCTCGGCTCAGGGCTCAGGGTGGGTGGGGAGAGCTGGGCAGAGGCAGCTGACGGGACAGCAGCAGGCTCAGCGCTGCGGAAGCTGCCCCGAGGAGGAGGAGGCTGCTCTCCAGTTAAGGGAGCTGGACACCAACAGGCAGAGTTCTCTTGTGATGATACACAAGTAGCTTTTACTCTAAACAAAATAAAATATTTTCCTTAACTGAAAAGTGCAGCCCCGCCTGGATCGCAGGTGAGTCACCTAACTTCTTGCACTTCAGTTTCCACCCCTGTCAATCAGGGAGAAAAAGGACACCAGCCTCATCTGTCACACAGCTGTGATTGAGTCAAATCGTAGATAGAAAAACGGTTCGCTGACCCTTGAGTTATATAAAATGGATAAATCGTGACCCTCTGTTGTCCTTGGCGTGTGTACAAGGGCATCAGATGAGTGACCGCTCGTAGAGGACATTGAAGAGGGTCACTGGTCCGGAAACGAGACCTTCCCCGCTGAACGGGAGCGTGGGCGGCCGTGAGACCCTCCGCCGGGCTCGGCAGCGCCCTCAGCACCATCCGGCACGGGCTCTGCTCTCACACCACACTGGCTCAGGTCCTGGCTTGGCCGCTTTCCAGCTCTGTGACCTTGAACAAGTGACTGAACCTCTCTATGCTGCACTTCCTGCACCTATAAAATTGGGGTGATCATCGAGTTCTTGTGAGGATTAAAGGAAATAAGGCTTATAAAGCGCTTAGGCCAGGACCTGGTATAGAAAATGCTTAATACATGTAAGCTTTTATTATTATCATCATTCGCAGCTTGTTAATCCTTAGGAAAAAAATTGCTAGAGCAGGAGAAAACCCATTTCCTCTGCAGTTTAAGAGCATCCTAAAATCGAATTCTAGTTTTTAAATAGGCTAAGTTTTCATCCACCATCCTTGTACTTGCTAAATAGCTTCTACCTTAGTAAAATTGCCCACTTCTTGGATTTAATTATAGGTCATAAAGATTGGCTTTTTCTGAGCAAGTTTTGAAGAAAGAGCTGATTTGTGCTACCAAAAAAATAAAAAAATAAATAAAAAAGCCTCTGCTGCTATTGAAAGCCTCACAGAGCTGCCCTGAAAAGCCTGTTCCAGGAGCTTTCTTCCAGGTTGTCCTGGTGATGTGCTATGGCAAACTCTCCCAGCAATGAGGTGGCAGGGTCCTTTTAAATCAAAACTGGGCATAGCCACATTGGTGAGAAAGCTGGCATCTCTGAGGCACATGTTTTTTTTAAGTCATCACTGAGGCCAGTTGCCTTTGCTTCACAATTATGCTTTGAGATGATCTTCATGCACCCTAGAAGGTTAGGGCTTGAGAGTGGCTGCTCCTAGATTTGGGAGTTTCATGGCCTGGTAAACAATTTTTCGATGGGCAGGATAAGCATTAGAGTGGTCCAAATTTTCTCTTTCTCTAAGTAAGGATGTTATTAAAAACTACCATCAATCAAACTATCATTTTATCAAAGAAAGCCCATTTTCATACACCATTCCCTTACAAAAGTGCAAAGAATATCAACAGCACTTTTTCAAAGATTGCATAGATTAACTTCATGGAAAACTTTCTCCTGTGTTCTTATTTTTCTCTTAAGCATAAAAACTTCATCTCAGTCCAGCATGAGTCCAAGAAATCACAGATCTCATCGATGAGTAGGAAAAAAAGGACATTCACAAAGTTGCACAGTAAAGCATACCCGGGCAGGATTGGAATGTCGTTCTTTCGGGGCTTCCTTCTAGCCTTCTGGGCTGTTGGGCAACTGGCTACTGAGTTATTTAAACTGACTCCGACTCTTGGAACTATGCGAATGTATACCGTGATACATACGAATCGTGTGATCCATTCTCCAAATTGTCCATAACCAAAGAATGCTAACTCATAAATAAAGCATTTATTTAGTACTTAAAGCCTGATCCTTTGTATTAATGGGGGTAAATGCTAAGTTGCTACATAAAGAGATCCCCAAATACAGTGACTAAAGTAATAGAGTTCATTTCCCCCTCCTCTATAGCAGCTGTAAGGTGGGGGGTGGGGGCAGTTTGGCTCCACGTGGTCTCGAAGGGACCTGGGCTGCTTCCATCTGGATGCCCTGGTTCCAGGTGTTGTTGTTTGCCTGGTTGACACTGGGCTGCTCCTCTGTCTGCATGGAGGTGGGAGGGAGGAAGGAGGCACGGAAGCTCCACGTCTTAACCTTTCTCATCCCACTGGTACCTGCAGCAGAGACCGGCAGATGTGGCCCCTCGCCCGGCAGCCGTATATGCAGGTTTCGGGAGAGTGAGGAAGGGCTCCTATCGCTAAAAAATGAAGAGGAGAATGGCTACTGGGTGACTAGTAGCAATCTCCATGACAAACACAAGATGTTTTTCAGCCATATTTTTCTCTAACAAAACTGGAAAAGAGAAGCCCGTTTTCTTGAGCGGTCTCAGTTTTCTCTCTGCCTTACCACTAGGTTTTGTCTTGGGGGGCACCTGTCCAGGGCATCAAGTCCGTCCCACATCAGTTAGTGCCCCCGCGCGTCTGGTGCACTGGGGGATGGTAAGCTTTTCCCCACGCCCCCGCCAGGCCTCCCCTACCACGTTCCTTCACGGGGAGATGCAAGGACACGGTTTGAAGAAGAGGTTGAGTCCCCAAGGCCCAAACCCGATGATCTCATCCAGCATCAGCCAGGACAGCTCGCCGGCACGTGCTCGCTGGGCAGAACGGCCTAATGACTGCGGGAGGATTTAGAGCCTATATTTACCCACTCTTGGCCCTGCTCAATGATGCTCCACAGAACGAACAGAGCTGTAGATTACACTCCCAGATGGTTTTCTTATTTTTAGTTCCATGTGAAATTTCTAGGATCTCTTTATTTTTTCATGATGATGGTCTGAATGACTTGAATGAAGGGCAAACTCACACACCCCAGGAAAGATGCATTACCTAGCAGGTTAATGCCTGACGCCTTGAGGGAAATCAGGGGGAGACTGCATGCCTTTACAACATGGGTTGCATTCCTTTGGCACGGTTATGGTTAAATCTCCCAAATCCAAAGAAACAATCACCCCATTCCAGGGGGACATAATTAGGTTATTCATTAAAGTGGCCCCTGCCCTTCTCCACTGCAGTCGGCCGTGATGTCTTCCTCTGTGCCGCAGGTGAGGCCACGGACTTGCCAGGGACTCGCCGATTCACGTGCTTGATAAAGGACTCATGCAGAAACTTTAATAAATACTCTCCCCAGTGGGATTAATGTCCTCACACATGTGCATTAGAGAGGAGGGTAAATCCATTTCCACCAAGCCCCATGTTTTGTTGACTACAAAACCTTAGAACCTAGAGCCTTGGAAAGGTGATAGCCCCACTTTTCATGGTCAGCTAACCAGAGATGCCGGAAAGTGAGCTGGCTTTGTCTGTAGAGGTAGATTGAAGATCATCCTGGGGTTCACGGGCAACCCCCTTTACACAGCTGCGTGAGAACAAGCAGGTCGGTGATGCTTCCTTTGACTGTGTTTTCTTTCTGAGGCCCTGTCATTAGTTGGTGGGTGTAGTGCCTGCCATTCATCTCCCAGGGCTTAGTAAGTGCTATTTTACTTCTTGATGGGTTTCCACTTTGTACCTTTGCTGTTTATAGTGGTTCCTTTGAGTTGAATAAAAGTAAGATAAGAAAAAGCAAGTGCGCACAAGGCCAGAAAAGTCAGAACTGTAATTTAGCCGTGCACGGTTCGGTTGGATGTGTTTCCTTTGCCCTCCTGCCTTCGCCACCTTGCAAAGCCAGGCCCTGCTCCGCTTAGTGGCCAGTGACGTTAAGAAGGCCCCATGCTTTCCCGTCCTCTCTGGGGTCATCAGTATCCTCCGAGGTACATGATGGAAAGGGGATGCTTTTAGGAAATTGAAGAAATACTAAGCTTAAAGCGGTTTATTATCTTTATCTTGTTGAGGGATAGTGGAGTTTAGTTGCTGCAGAATAAGGAAAGTATTACATGGGTTTGAACATGAAGCAGGGGGTGGGGATGGCAAGGTCTCAGGGATGGGCCTTAGAGACGCTGGCCCTGACGCCACCACCTGGAGTCTGCCTACTTCCTGTCTTGGGGTCTTTAGACCCAACTAGAAACTGTCTCCAGAAGGTGTTTTCTGGAATAAAGGGAGGAGCAGAACCAGCTGCTTTGTGTGCCTCCGGCAGGGCTTCCTTGAAATACTGGCCTTCGGTCCTTTTCTGGGGGCATCATCACGTGTAGGGTCCATGGAATAAGAGAATACTCTTGTCCCAAAGGCCTCATTGAGATTTGCTTTTAGGTTAAAACAAGGAATGCTAGGTGGTCTTAAAAAAGTAAATGGTTTTGCTTTTCTGGGTTGTTCAGAAGTAAAGAAATGTAGATCTGGTCCTTTTACATACACACGCGTGTTTGTGGAAGCACAGCAATCGCTCCGTCATTCTTGGAGCAGAATGAGCTCCGTGTCCTTTGAGGCTGCTGGGAGACAGCTCTGCAGCGGGCATGGGTGGGCAGTGAGAGAGCCAAGGCTTCATCCTGTCCCTCTTCTTGCTGCAGCCTTCCTCTCCATCCGTTTCCAGCTTTAACTCTCGGCCTCTCTTTGGTGATAGCCTCCAGAACAAAGTTTGGCTGTTATGAATCACCTCTGTAAACAGGATTTCCCAGAGTTCGTTAACAGGCAAGAGAGAGACCGGATGGATGCTAGTTCCCAATAAAATATGCTTCAGGTCAGCCTTGGGGACAGCTGTGAGAAGAAGGACGCCTCGGGGACCCTGCCCGGCATGCCGAAGTGCTTCTTAAACCCTTATACGAACCCTAGGTTGGTAGAGAGGATGAAACTACATTTCGAGGGGGAAAACTCAATGTTTGAAGGTCATAAGGTCATGCACAGTTTGGTTTTGAACACTTGTTGGCTTTTTTGTAAGAAGGCACTGGAATACAAGATGTTTGCAGTAGCCGAGGTGGTGTCCTCTCCCCATGCAGGTGGGCCCTGGGTGCTCGGCGGACCTGGATCTTCTCAGTGACTCCAGGCAGTAGCACCCACTCTGAACAATGTACACGCACGCTCCCACACTGCTCAATTAGGGGTCCCTCGAGGCATGCCTATAGCAGCCGCTTCTCAAAAGTAATGCCAGAAAGAGAATCTCAATTTTAAGTATAGTTCATTTTAGCCAAATCCATTGCTTAAAAAAAAAATCAATCTTTATCTTCTGTGTTCTCAGATGTAGCGACCATCTGGGATCGACTGAAAACATAACATTTGAAAATGATGTCAAATTATTACAAGTCTCACCCATTTTTAGGATTTAGTAAACCTTTTACTGTTAAGAGACTGAATTGGTGTGGCTGCTCCGTTTAATGCAATGCTAAGCTGTTTGGGCAACAGCACAAGACCTATGAAATAGGATGGCGAAGTATCTTTCCGCGGGGGCCACCTCCTCTGTGAAGCCGACCCTGACTTCCTTTTGAGTGCCTTATGGCAGCACTGATCACACTGACTTGGAACTGTGCCAGTGCCCATGGGGTTTGCCAACCAGTCCTCGCAGTCACGGACCTTGACCTGCGTGGTTTTATCCCAGGACAGGGCCAGCATGTGACAGCAGTGAGGACAGCCATTTGTTAGATTTTCTGTATGTGCTAGGCACCGTGCTGGGGACTTGTCCTGTTGCGTAGCTAGTAACTTTGGCCCAGGGAGCTGAGTGTCTCCTCCAGGCACTCTCATCATTGAGTGCCGGGGTGAGGCCCGTGGGCCTCCAGTGCCATCGGCTTACGCCCACCAGCAAGCATGGCTTCCCTGCCCAAGGGCACATGCCCGCATCTCCAGAAAGAATTCGGGACCAAAACCACAATGAAATGCCACGTCACACACACTAGGACGGCTGTAATAAAAAAGACTGATAATAACAAGTGTTGGCAAGGATGTGGAGAAATCGGGACCCTCGGAACTACTGGTTGGATTCCAAAATGAGCAGCTTTTCTGGGAAAGTCTGGCACTTCCCCAGCAGTTAAAATGTAGAGTTTCCATATAACCCAGAAAATCTGCTCCTAGATGTAGACCCAAGAGAATTGAAAGCATATGTTTATGCAAAAACACATATATAAATATTTGCATAAACCAATGGCCCTAAAGGTACATGCCTCATTTTGGATTTTCACTGTCACTACAGGCCGTTGCTTTATCTTTCTGTCTCCAGCGAAAAGTCCGCTTTATTGAGGAGGCTTCAGGACCTTGGACACCCCCGAGTGCTTGGAGTTTTGCAGGTTTCCATCAGTGGATTGCTCACACCTGAGACCGTTGTGAACAAAGCAGCATTTCCAAGAGGCCATTTGAGTAAATGCAGATTTTTCACATGAAAGATTGGGAATATAGTTAAATTGCATTTTAGGGAGAGACCGCCAAAAAGATTCAGTATTTAGTCTCCCTCAGTGTGTCTCGGGGTCTCTGTCATTCATTTCACAGATGTCCAGCACTGCTCCGGGTCCTTAGAGGGTGAGTCACAGGCAACACAGTGCTTCCTGGAGCCAAGGCTAATGCTATGGAAAGGGGACCCGTTGGGAAGGAAGGTGGTCAGAAAAGCTGCCCACTCTGCCCTGCCGCCCACTCTGTGCTCCATCCCCACTCTGCCACTTCCTTTGGTCTCAGCCCTCCTTGGTTTGCCACCCTACAGGTCACTTCTCCTGTAACACCCTGTTCAGTTTCCTTCATAGCACTTATTCTCGAAAGCGAAGACGGCTTGCCTCGGTGTGTGCATGTGCATGTGTCTCAAGGAAGAGGGAGAGATCTCCATTAGAACAAAAGCCCCAGGGAGAGTGGGGGTCTCATTGAGCCAGTTGTCCATTGACCCACTGGCATTTGAGCAGTACCTGGTGCATAGTAGGCACATAATAAATATGTGTTGAATCCTTGAATGAATGAATGTTAAAATTACATACTGCTCCCAACTAGGATGGCTATTATTTTTTTTAAATGGAAAATAATAAGAGTTGGGGAGGATGTGTAGAAATTAGAACCCCCCTGCATTGCTGGTAAGACTGTAAAATGGTGCAGCTGCCTTCAAAAACAGCCTGGCAGTTCCTCAGAAAGTTACACATAAAATTACCATATGACCAGCAATTCCACTCCTAGGTATAGTTCCAAAAGAGTTGAAAACAGGGACTCAACCAGATACTTAAATGACAGTGTTCACAGCAGCATGACTCACAATAGCCTAAAAGTGGAAACAACCCAAGTGTCTATAAGCTGATGAAATGTTAAACAAAATGCGGCATATCCATACAGAGGAATATTATTTGACCATAAAAAAGAATGAAGCTCTGATACATGTTATCATATGGATGAACTTTGAAGACTATGCTAAGGGAAATAAGCCAGACCCAAAAGAACAGATAATTGTATGATCTCACTTATATGAAATATTTAGAAAAGAGAACATCCATAGAGACAGAGGGAGATTACAGGTCACCAGGGACTGAGGGGTGGAAGGAATGGGGAGTTATGCTTAATGGGCACAGAGTTTCTATTTCAGGTGGTGAAAAAGTTTTAGAAATAGATAGTGGAGACAGTTGCACAACATAGTAAATGTCATTAATGCTACTGAATTGTTTACTTTAAAATTACAAATTTTGGGAAGCGGATGTGGCTCACCTGATAGAGCGTCCACCTACTATATGGAGGGTCCAGGGTTCGATACTCAGGGCCTCCTGACCCATGTGGTGAGCTGGCCATGCGCAGTGCTGCCACGCAAGGAGTGCCGTGCCATGCAAGGGGTGTCCCCTGCGTAGGGGTGCCCCATGTGCAAGGAGTGCGCCCTGCAAGGAGAGCCGCCCCATGTGAAAAAGTGCAGCCTGCCCAGGAGTGGTGCCACCGCACACACAGAGAGCTGACGCAGCAAGATGACACAACAAAAAGAGATGCAGTTTCCCGGTGCTGTCTGATAATACAAGCTGATACAGAAGAACACACAGCAAATGGACATAGAAAGCAGACAAAAGGGGGGGAGAGGGGAGAGAAATAAATAAAATAGGTCTTAAAAAAAACACACAAATTTTATGTCATATATACTTTATCACAACAAAATTTTAAAAAATAAAAATTATGGAGCCCCTTTAGTGAAAGAAAGAAATTAAGGCAAAAGAAGAACAAAAAATATTCAAGATAAGTAATGTCTAAAACAGATAAATAACAAATATGAATTAATATGAAGCAGATACTGAAATCGGATGGTTGTATGTTTGTCCATCTCATCACCAATTTGTTTTAATTTTATTGATCAGACCCAGACTGTAACCAAATGTTCCAGGCATCAGTGCTGCTGTCCAGTTTTTATTTGCTCTCAAAATATTTTTCCTTCTCTTTCATACATATATACACACATACATATTCATTTGCAAATCTTCATACACACAGACATTTATGCACACAGTCTTGGTTTGTGAGGTAAAGTGATGAAGCTCTTACCTCTTCTTTCTATGTCACCCATAGTTTTCCAAACAGGTGTTCACTCCAGTTTTAAAAAAATAAAAGCAATGCTGCTGAATTTGTTGTTCTTTAAATTTAAACTGCTAGTTATCAATAGGAGAGGGAAAGATTATTCAAAATATGATATTTACAATAAGTAGTAATTTGAAATACTAATGAGTTGACACTCATTACATACCAGGCATGAAAAATTCAGAGAGATTAAAGGGTTAAATAGAATAGATAAAGTTAAACCAAAGAAAAATCAGGAGACAAGAATTAAAGAAATTTAGTAAACAACTCATGCAAATTTACAAAGAAAACACTAAGACACTAGCAGATAAATTGGCAAAATAATTTTTTTTAAAAAGCTCACAATAGAGGGAATGTAATTAACAAGTGGGAAAAGAGTTTGGTACTCTAATTGAGATGTTAAGATTAAAATATGAAGTATCATTTCTCATGTATTTAGCAAAAAGTTTTTCTGAATGGATAATAGCTGCCAATAGAGTATATAACGGCAATTTTTCTCTACATTTCAGATTGCATTGTAAATTGATGCTCCTCTTGGAAAGTAGGGTGGTAATATGTATCAGGAGCTCTAAAAAGTTGGTGTGACCATTCCACTTATAGAATTTTCTCCTAAGAATGCATAATACATAATAAGTTATATGCATGCATGTGTCCATTGCAATGTTAACTTCCAATAATGAAGGCGTAATAGTGTAAGGCGTAACTCATTTATATATTCGTTTAAAATGAATTCCGAAGTCATGGCAAGATGACAGAATTCATATATTAATAATATTAAATGAAGAAAGTAAGATTTTACAGTTGTATTTGCTCAAAGTATACCTATATAAATATAGCCATATTTAAAATTACCAAAATAGAATGTACTAGAATGATCCAGAAATTAATTTGTAGTGGTGGGATTCTGGGAAATTTTCAGTTTTTGTAATACAGCTACTTTTAAAATTTAAAACATTTTTATTTTATTTTATTTTTTTAACACTGGTATCATTTCTTCTTTTTTTTTTTTTTTAAGATTTATGTTTATTTATTTAATTCCCCTCCCCTCCCCCGGTTGTCTGTTTTCTGTGTCTTTTGCTGCGTCTTGTTTCTTTGTCCGCTTCTGTTGTCGTCAGCACAGGAAGTGTGTGCGGCGCCATTCCTCGGCAGGCTGCTCCCTCCTTCGCGCTGGGCGGCTCTCCTTATGGGTGCACTCCTTGCGCGTGGGGCTCCCCTATGCGGGGGACACCCCTGTGTAGCAGGGCACTCCTTGCGCACATCAGCACTGCGCATGGGCCAGCTCCACACGGGTCAAGGAGGCCAGGGGCTTGAACCGCGGACGTCCCATGTGGTAGACGGACGCCCTAACCACTGGGCCAAAGTCCGTTTCCCTAAAACATTTTTATAAATAACATTTATATTACTAAGAGTTATGTTCCCTAGAATATTTATTAATGTTATGGAGTTGACTTCAATAAATAAAAATCAGAAGATGCAGACTTTGTCGACTTCAAATTAAACTATTACTTAAGCAGTATTAGCTCATCTTTCTGAGTAAAATGTACTTAAGAAACCATGGATTCATTTTACTTTTGCCAAATTACTTTAGGATTAAATGATTCTCTTTCTCTTCCAATTTGCATAGTTTCGTGGAAAAAAAAACAGACATAATCAGTTACATACAGACTTGTTGCAAGTTAAGTTCTAAATTACCTAATTTAAGAACCTTGTTCTTCTTAGGGAGGGAAACGTAGACTGCCCATACCAAACACTCTGTTAAAAAATCATAAAAATAAAAATCTTAGTCTTTCACATTTAAAGATAAACATATTTAATTTAATAAAGAATTTTAAAAAGAGAAGGGTTCTTGTTGAGGTCCAGTTTAGAAAACATAGCATATCATTTCCTTCTCTTGATATAGCTTGATACAGATCCCAAAGAACATATGTCAGACCATTAAAATTATTTTTTTCTTGTAGCATCTGGTTCATGCACTTTGTGGGCTACCTAAGTGAATGCACTAAAAGCTTCACTGAGGTTTCTAAGTCCTTACTCTTCTGCCACTCAAATGCAGCCAGGTTTTTCTTGCATTCAGGGAGTCTGATCTCCAATTACAGGTTTATTTGGGATGCCCAAAGGATCAACCAGCTCTCAACTCTGGGTTTTTATTTAATTCAGTGACTATTGTTATTTTGATTACACATGTCTTCAGTAAAAACAAGCTAAAAGCAATATTCTAAAATGATAAAATTCATTATCTTTTTGGTCGCTGAGGTCCTTTCCATTTTCAGGGTCTTAGAGAATTTTGTGAATGAAGGGCAAGAACACAGTCTTTCTCACTAAGGCTCTTTGGGTTGTAGTTGGGCAGCTGTACTGTTGGTTTTTGAACGTCTTTAACAGTAGAATGGTTTCTTCTGACCAGGGCACTGTCAAGGAGGTTGAATTAATTTGGAAGCACAGACAATCATAGGGAATCTTTCACCCCTTTGTCAAAGATAAAAATGTTTACCCTCTCAGGGCCTTCCCAGTGGTGCTGGGTGGAATATTATTTTAGGGTTTGGGTTGTGCCAACTATTGTGCCCACAACTTGGCTCTGATTTCTATCAGCTGATCTCAGAATGTACTGAGACTCCATTTGCTTGATTTTGAGGTTCGGGTGCTGAGTGATATTTCCCACATACCTATTTCCCGTGAACCTAATTATTTTGTGGTGATGGGCTTCACTCTGATTCCAAGTGAGCAGTTAAAATGGTCTGCCTTTTGCAATTCTAAATTCTCTAAAAACTCTTTGAGAATGACTCCAAAATCCTGTCTTGAGCAGATTTTTCCTTTCTTGAGCATTCAAGTCCATAATTAAGCTGAAACAAGTAATACCGGCTTCTTTATCAGTGGCCTATCACATTCTGAAGTGTGCACACTGCACGTAAAAGCACATTTTTATTATTTCAGACATTTGGTGTAATATTATGCTATACATTATGGCATTTATTACTTCGTCCATCCTCTGTTGATAGAATTCTGTTACCAAAAGAAAATTCAGGTCCCCCCTCTCAGGCCACTGGTTCCCAAACCCAACTCTTGGAGAAAAAAGAAAGAGTTCTCCAGTTCCATCACATACTCCAGTTCCAGAAGACTGCAGGGTATGGCTCAAGAATCCTTGTTCTTAAAAAGCTCTCCACTGGGGCAGGAGGGGAGATGGGGGAGGGAGAGCGTAGGAAGATGCTCACTGAAACGAAGTAGGCTGAGTACAACTGGTAATAGGTACATGGGGACTCATTGTTCTCTCTACTTTTTTTTGAGTCTGTTTTAAATTTTCCAAAAGGAAAAAAAAAATTTTTTTTTTAAACTTCCTAGGTGATCGTGATGATCAACCAGGTTTGGCAAGTACAATCTACTCCTCTCCCTTAGCGAATGAGAAAATGAAAGCCCCAAAAGGGAAATGGTAGGCCCAGTGCCGCAGGTTCATTTTTGGGATCCCCAGCTCATGTTGCTGCCTCATAGGCCTGAGCTCTTTGCTCCACATTGCCTCCTCAACTAGTTGTTTTGCTGGCCTGCTTAGAACTTAAAACGACATTATGAAATCCTATTTGTATGACTTGAGTATTTTAAAACAGAAGTTTTGCATGAGCTGTTTCTTCCTTCACAAATTTCCCTCTAGCTATAAGATGCATTTGAAATCATTCCACAGGGCTGCAAGATAGTCATTGGCTTTACAATCATAGACTGATGTGCCTCTGCTTTGCTACTCCTTAGCACGTGAGTCCAGTGAATAAAGAAAGAAAGAATGAATGAATAAATGAATGAGTAGGTAGAGATGCTGAACAGGATAGCACTTATCTATAGCAATGTCTAATGAACAGAGCAGCCAAATCTAAAGCAGGAAAAGAAGAGAACAGCCAATCCTGGGAAACTGAGAAAGACAGCAGGACTGGAGTTTGCCTGTTGCTCATCAGTGGTCAGTTCTGTCTATTCACTTACCCTGTTAACATGCTTCATTAAAATGTACAGTTAGGTCGCATGTCATGTAAGCACATCTTATTGACTTAGGCAGCCGGACAGTTCAGTTAACAATGTGTCACACTGTCTGAGCAATTTGACCAGAAGCCCCAAGAGAAGTGAGGAGAAAGAAGAGGAAAGGAATAGAAGGAGGGGAAATACCACCTAATTGAGACAGTTGGAAATATCATAGGAGAGATCTTGATTTATTTTTTTAGCTTTTTAATTTTAGCAATGCATTTTCTTTTTTCATGATTGTGAATGAAAATGTTGCTTTACTAGTTTTAGTTTTATGGATTTATTAGATATAATTCATATGCTATAAATGTTATCCATTTAAATTATACTGTTTAGAAGTTTATATTCACAGAGTTGTGCAAACATCACTGTAATGTAATTTTAGAATATTTTCATCACTCACGTACACACACAAAAAAACATTAGTAGTCGTTACCAGTTTCCCCCTTATCTCCTGGCAACCATTAATCTACTTCCTGTCTCTATAGATTTTCCTATTTTGGACATTTCATATGAATGGAATCATACATACACGACCTTTTGTGTCTGGCTTCTTTCTTGATCCAAGATTGTCCATGTTGTAGCGTGTGTCAGGACTTCATTACTTTTTATGACTGAATAATATTCCATTATAGGGATATACCACATTTTGGTTTTCCATTTATCAATTGGTGGACATTGGGGTTGTTTCCACTTTTTGGCTTTTGTGAATAATTCTGCTGTGAACATTCATGTACAGGTTTTATATAGACATACATATTGACATTTTTTTTAAGTTAGAGAAGTTGTAGGTTTATAGAAAAATCATGTAAAAAATACAGCATTCCCATAAACATCCCATTGTTGACAGTTTGCATTGATTAAAGAATATATTAAAATTGTACTATTAACTATAGTTTAAATTAGATGTATTTTTTTCATATATCACCCTATTATTAACCCCTTTCATTAGTGTTATACATTAGTTATAATTTATGAAAGAACATTTTTATACTTGTACTATTAGCTGTGGTTCATCATTTACAAATAGGGATCACTGTATTATATAGTCTTATGTTTTATCTTTTAATTTTTATTCTAGTAACATATATATATATATATACTTAAATTTCCCATATTCACATATAGATTCACATATATAATTTACATATATAATTCAGTGCTGTTAATTACACTTAAGATATTATGCTACCATCACCACCATCCATTTCCAAAACCTTACAATCAACCTAAATAGGACTTTTATACAAATTAAGTATTAATTCCCCATTCTCTATCTCCAACCAAGCCCCTGGTAACCTGCATTCTATTTCTGACTCTGAGTTTGCTTATTATAATTATTTCATATCAGTGAGGTCATACAATATTTGTCCTTCTCTGTTCTGTCTGCTTTATTCACTTAGTGTAATATCTTCAAGGTTCATCCATGTTGTTGCATGTATCAGTGCTTCATTCCTGTTCATTACTGAATAATATTCCATTGTATGTGTATATCACATTTTGTTTATCCGTTCATTGGTTAATAGACATTTGAATTGCTTCCATCTTTTGGCAATTATGAATAACGCCATGATGAACATTGACATGCAAATATCTGTTTGAGTCCCTGCTTTCAGGTTTCCTGGGTATATACCTAATAGTGAGATTGCCAGGTCATCTGGCAATTCTATACTTAGCTTTCTGAGGAATTGCCAAACTATCTTCCACATGGGTTGCACCATTTTACATTGCTACCAGCAGTGAGTGAATGTTCCTCTTTCTCCACATCTTTTCCAATACTTGTTATTTTCTGTTCCACCCCCCTGCCCATAGCTCCCTCATGTTTGCTCATTGTTTTTGCTTGTTGTTTGTACTCATTGTCTGCTCGTTGTTTTTGCTCATTGTCTGCTCATCATCTGTTTGTTTTTTCTTTCGGCACCAGGCACCAAACCCAGGACCTCTCATGTGGGAGGTCGGCGCTCACTCCTTGAACCACATCTACTCCTTGCTTGTTTGTCTTTGCTCATCGTCTGCTCGTTGTTGTTGTTTTGTTTTGTTTGTTGTCTGCTTGTTGTTTTTTTCTTGTGGTCTGGTCATTGTTTTTGTTAGATGTCTGCTTGCTGTTTGTCTTCTTTAGGAAGCACCAGGAACCAAATCCAGGACCTACCATGTGGGAGGTGGGCACTCAACTGCTTAAGCCACATCCACTCTCCTGTCTTGTTTTTTAAATAGTAACCGTTCTAATGGGTATGAAATGGTGTCTCGTTGTGGTTTTGATTTGCATTTCCCTATTAGCTAATGATGTTCAGCATATTTTAATGTGGTTTTTTTCCAGCTATTTGTATACCCTCTTTGGAGAAATATCTATTCAAGTCTTTTGCCCATTTTTGTCTTTTTTTTTTTGGTGAGTAATGAACATTTGTTCAGGGGGCTTACATGGAGTCCTCATCCTCAGCAGCAGGAGGAGAAACAGCATTTTTCTGAACTCGATTGACTGTACTCACTGCAAAATGAGAGGCGTCTTTTATAATACATGTTTACGAGCAGTTGAGGAAGGCATGTGAGGGGCAGCAGAACTTCTAAAGAATGCAGTGTTAGAAAATTTACCGATCATTCACGAGTTAGCAAGTGATCATTTCCTAAGGCTTGCCTCTTAATTATACAGGAATGGAATGTTGCTGCACTGGAAGGGGAAAGAACTGAAAGGTTTGGGGGAGAAAATGCAAAGTCAGATATGCCACAATTACCATATGACCCAGCAATCCCCCTTCTAGATATATCTCAAAAGAACTGAAAGCAGGGACCCAAACAGATACCTGCATTGCTTTTTAAACCAATGTTCACAGTAGCATCACTCACAGCTGCCAATGGATGGAAGCAACCCTAGCATCCATCAGACAAAGTGGATTAAAAAAAATACGTGGCATTCACATACAATGAAACTGCAAAAAGGAACAAAGTTCCAACACACGTGACATCGTGGATGATCCCCAAAGATACCACGCAGAGTGGAACAAGTCAGACGCAAAAGGTCAAATACTGTGTAATCACACTGATATGAAATAATTAGAACAAGCACATTCATCGAGTCAGAAACTAGAGTACAAGTACCAGGGGCTGGGGTGGATGTAGGGAACGGAGAGTTAATACTTAATTGGTACAGAGTTTGTTTGGGATGATGCGAAAGTTTTGGTAGTGGATGGTGGTGATGGTAGCACAACATTGTGAGTATAATTAATATTCTTTTGTCAGTATTAACAAAGATCCCACCCTAATGCAAAATGTTAAGGGGTTGGGTATATGGGAATTCTGTATTTTTAGCATGATTTTCCTATGACCTTACAACTTCTCTAATTTAAAAAAAAAAGGAGGGAAAGGCACTACGAGGTTCTGAGCAGGAAAGTCAGATATGGAATTAACAGTGATGATTAGCTCTTTTCACTCTTTTTCACAAAATGTTTCCTCACAGGACTGAAGATGGTAAACAGATACATACACACGCACGCACGCACACA
This sequence comes from Dasypus novemcinctus, assembly GCF_030445035.2. Classification (NCBI taxonomy): domain Eukaryota; kingdom Metazoa; phylum Chordata; class Mammalia; order Cingulata; family Dasypodidae; genus Dasypus; species Dasypus novemcinctus. Next base: position 71,167,196 of record NC_080693.1, on the reverse strand, counting down.
CACACAGGTAGAAAAAGACAAAAATGGAGCATTACAACTTTTCTTGTACAAAATCAGAATGGATTGATGAAGCATGCTTGATAAGAAAGCTTTCATCGAAACTAATTAAAAAAAAAAAACTCTCTCTGTCTCTCATCTCTCTTTCTCACTGATAACATGGTATTCCCTCCCCAACTGTGAGGTTTGTCTTCCTGGAGATTTCTATCATAAGATTGTTCACGGTAGAGAAACCCAAGATCTTATGTTTTGAATTGACTGAGATTGTGAATGAACTATTTAAGGCTTATAGGTAACTTTTTTTTCTTTTGTTAAGATAAAACAAGAGAGATGGCACACTAAAAAAAGGTAATAGTGACTGTATTTTTTTGAGGACTAATTAGATGTTAATGCTTTTTAAATTTGTTTTATTTTTTAAAGCATAGTTTTATTTTAAAGCAGTTTTATTGAGATTTATGCACATACCATACCATCAATCCACAGTGTATATTCAGTGGCTTTTAGTATAATCACAATATTGTGCCTTCATCACCAAAAAAATTTATTTTTTATTTTTAAAAATATCTCCCTTCTTATTTCTCCTCCCTCCTCCCCATCCCCCATTGTCTGCTCTCTGTGTCCATTCACTGTGTGTTCTTCTGTCTGTTGTATTCTCATTAGGTGGCTCTGGGAACCCATCCTGGGACATTGTGGAGTGGGAGAGAGGCGATCATTCTCTTGCTACACTTCAGCTCCCTAGTTCACTGCGTATTGTCTCTGCTCTGTGTTCTCTTTTTGTTGTGTCATCTGGCTGCGTCAGCTCTCCATGTGGGTGACACCATGCCTGGGCAGTCTGCATTCCTGCACGGGGGCTGCAGTCCTTGCACATGGGCCCCTCCTTGCATAGGGGGCACCCCTGTGTGGGGCCACACTCCCTGTGTGCGGCAACACTCCACATGGGCCAGCTCGCCACACAAGCCAGGAGGCCCTGGGTATCGAACCTTGGACCTCCTATATGGTAATGGAAGCTCTATCTACTGAGCCATATCTGCTTCCCACCAAAAAAGCATTTAGAACGATTTCATTACTCCAAAAAGAAAAACTCCACACCCCTTAGCAGTCATCTCTCAATCCCTCTATCCTTCCCCAGCCCTACATAACCACTAACATAATTTCATCTTTATAAATTGATTTATATTTACATATTATATAAATGGAATCATACAAAATGTAGTACTTTGTGTCTAGTTTCTTTCACTGAGCATAATGGGTTTTTTTTGTCTGATACTAACATCTTGTAACATTAACATGCATTTTTTCAGTTTCAAAGAAAAACAGTCATATATGCAATATTACCCATATTCATAATTCACATTAGGTTTTACTACACTATACAGTCCCGTGTTACATTTTTTAGCTTTCCTTTTAGTAATTTACATGACCTTAGACTCCCTTTCAACCATGGCCATACCCATACAATAGCACTGCTAGTTACAAACACTATGTTGAGTTTTCACCTTTTCTATTCATTTCCAAAGATTTACACACATCCTTTTTACCAGTTCTGCACTAGGTAACCCTCAGCTTTCCATTCTCTAACTTATTCTATTTTCTGGTGACCCATACTGAAGTTACTAACTCCGTAAGGTTACACAATACATTTAGTTCATAATAGGGCGATCATACCGTATTTGTCCTTTTGTCCTGCCCTGCCTCACTCAACACACGTCCTCCAGGCCCATTTTTAAATTGGGTTGTTTTAGACATACATCTAACTCTCTTGAGTATATACTTAGGAGTGGAAGTGCTGGGTCATAGGGTAAACTCTATGTTGCCTCACATGTTTAGCATTTTGAGGAACAGCCAAGCTATTTTCTGAAGTGGCTGCACCATTTTACATTCCCTCAAGGAATGTAAGAGGGTTCCAGTTTCCCCACATCCTCACCAACACTTGTTGTTGCCTTCCTTTTGAGCTTAGCCATCATGGTGTGTGAAATGATTTTGAATTCCATTTCCCTAGTGGCTAATGACATGAGCCTCTTTTCGTGTGCTTATTGGCCATTGTGTATCTTCTTTGGAGAAATTTCCATTCAAATCCTTTGTCCATTTTAACCTGGGCTGTCTTTTAGTTGTAAAAGTATTTGTTTAACTTGAGGCCTGCCTTACAATGTGATAAGAAAAATGAATGGAGAAACAGCAAATATTTTAAACATCCAGGAGACATTATAAACAGTTTCTTTTTAAAGATTTATTTTTTATTTATTTCTCTCCCCTTCCTGCCCCTCCCCCCCCCAGTTGTCTGCTCTCTGTGTCCATTTGCTATGTGTTCTGTGTCCGCTTGTCAGCGGCACTGGGAAACTGCGTCTTTTTTTTGCGTCATCTTGCTGTGTCAGCTCTCTGTGTGTACGGCGCCACTCCTGGGCAGCCTACACTTTTTGCACAGGGCGGCTCTCCTTACAGGGTGCACTCCTTGCACATGGGACTCCCCAATGCAGGGGACCCCCCTGTGTGGCACAGCACTCCTTGCACGTATCAGCACTGCGCATGGGCCAGCTCATCACACGGGTCAGGAGGCCCTGGGTTTGAACCCTGGACCTCCCATGTGGTAGGCGGATGCTCTATCAGTTGAGCCACATCCGCTTCCCTATAAACAGCTTTGATTGTCTTGTAACTTGATTCCATATACCCTAACTTTTGGGCTTATTCTGATGGTCGGGGAAATCTGGCATTTATAATATAAGAATTTATTAAATATATAATCTGTGGACTTCTGAATCTTGTTACATCCTGTTAGGACAGTTGCTAGGCTGATTGGAGGAGTATCAAGTTAGTGAAGATTAACTTGTTTACAGTGAGACTATTTTGATGTTTTTGAATTTCTCATATATTATCTAAATTCCAAATTCCTGTGTGCAATTGAGATACTTCACTGATTTCTGCTGGGTGTTTTTTTGTTTTTTGCTAAATTGTCTGGAAACTCAAGCGATCAGTATCTCATTTGTGGTATTGTGAATTTTCCTGGGAAAGAAAACCTTTTTTATTTTTTGCAGACAGTTGAAGGAAATTATGTTTTTCTGCCTTTAAATTACCATAATTGGGTTTCTCTATCACAGACTTTTAAAACTATGGAGTATGCATAAAGTCATGTTTATTCATTGGACATTGTGAACGTAAGTATACTAAGCTTGATTATGTTAATTTCAGAAGAATACAACATTAAGCTTAGAATTAGACAAATATACACGAGTTGCAATTGTCTACAGCGATTGCTTATATTTCCAGAATAAAATTAAATCTCACCCCAAAATCTAATTACCAGCTATTTATTGGTGTATTTGACACACAACAGCTGACATTTCTCACCTCACTAACTAGTACATCCGCAGCAGATGAAGGAGAGCATCACCTGTTAATTAGAGTCCTCAGCCAGAACCCCAGAGCCCCATGCAGGCTCATGAGTGTTGGGTCAAGTAGCACAGCAGTGGTTGTAATGAAAAGCTAGGGACCAAACGCATTGAAATCTACATAAGAGAGTTATTTTCAGCTGTACAGAAGTGGATGTCAGTAATATAAATACCTTCATAAATCAGCACTCTTTGATACTCTCAATCTGTTTCCAAATCTAGCCACTTGATTTTTCAGCAACAACTTGTTAAATAATTGTAGATTTCCATGGATATTACCCCTCCCCTAAAACAAAGTGAATAACATAATGAAAACATTTTAAAAATTGGGGATGCTTGTACGTTTCAGAAGGGCTTTAAAAAAATCCAAATGGAAACGAGTATGTTTGGAATATCTACCATGTGGTAGGTGCCCTCACAGTTTATTAGATTAATTCTGTCAGAAAATGTTCTTTTTATCCTAGCTTCTCATATAATTGCAATAGTTCTAAATTTGTTGGTGGGTTCTTAAGAATGTTACCATTTCCTACCTGTTTGTTACTGAATGTCTGTCTCATGCCAAATGTGTAAGTTCCAACTCTGACGGAGCCCCGTAACAATTGATTTGGGACAGAGTCTTAAGGTACTTGAACCTCACATTTCTCAACTGTAAAATAGTTACCTTACAACATTGAGATGGATTACAAACACTAATGTGTTCCATAAATGTCAATTCCTATTCTTATGTTTTTTTCCTTACTCATTTGGAGCTGTGGTCATACTGTTTGTCATTACTACCAGGGAGACTTGGAGGATGGATGTATTGCAAGCATCCCATTTTCCCATACAGATCTTGTTATTCATGGGCACATCACCTAAGAATTGCATGCAGCTGCATGTAATATAAAAAACCCAAATAGCTGCTTAAACAAGGGTCTTTCTCTCTCGTGTGAATGGAGTATGGACAGGGAAGAGAGGCAAGCCAGGGCTAATCCAGCAGCCCCCTGGTCATCAGGAACAAGTCTTCTGTCCCTGCTGCACCATCCTAACCCTTGGTTTCTGTCTGCAGAGTCAACTCCAGTCCAGCATGACTGCTGAAGCTCCAGCCATCGAGTCTGTTGTGCATGCCACTGGGGCAAAAAGTACCCCACTCCTCTCTGACTGACCTCTTTTAAGCAGCTTTCCAGGAAGTCCCCCACAACACTGCCACTTTTACATCTCATTTGTCACATGACCACACTCAGTTGCAAGGAGATTGGGAAATGTAAACCTTTCACTTCAGGTCTCAAAGTATCCAATTAAAGTTAGGGTTCTATTACAAAAGAAGGGAAGGGGCATGGCTGCTGTAAAGTGATTATATTCTGTAGGTCCCCAAAGACAGCATTTTGGGGTTAAGGGGCCGATCTGAGCCAAATATGTGGCCCTGTTTCCAAGGTGAACGCAGCCTTCCGTAGAACAACAGCCCTGCAAATGATTTCTGAAACAACCATTCATGCATCGAGGACTGTCTCCAAGCCCGAGAGAAAAGGAATAATCTCCATCTCCATCCGGTCACCTCCCACGGTGGCCTTTGGTCCTTCCAGACTGAATACTCCCCGGGAGGCAAGCTTTGTAAAGGTGTCTCTAGTTTAAAGCGAACCTGCTAACGGTAGCTGCTAACTCAGGGCTCCAGGTGCCGGTAGCTGCTAACTCAGGGCTCCAGGTGCCGTGTCGCGAGCACTGCGTTAGGAGCCACGGCCCCGTCGCCTGTCCTGAGTTAGGCGGGGGCTGGTGGAGTCGCTTTCTTGCTGACGTGTGGCTTCCCCTGCATGTTGGGGAAGGAGGCAGAGCCCCAGGGTCCCTCTAAGCTGCCTGGTCCTGATCGTTCAGTGACTTAGTTACAGACCCAGAACTAAGAAAAATTGCCCCACACTTTGGTCAGCCATTTTGCTGAGTGAGGTTTAGGCAATAAACCTCACAGGCCACTATTCCAAAAAATAGTGACAAGAAAAAAACAGACCTACATTTTAACAATCCACGGTTTTCCTGGGGGCCTGAGGAAGTCAGACTGAGTTCTAACAAACCTGCACTTGCTAAATGTCCATGAGTGCCCGTTCTGGGTAGAATGACCTGAAAAATAAAACTGTAGGAATCCACGTTATGTGGAATTAGCTTAACACATTCGAGGGACTGGGTGGGTCCTGGATTACCCCCATCAGCTCCCCAGTATTGATGACTGAATACTGTACATTCGACCCTAAGACCAGGTTCTGGGTCTGCCTGACACCCGTGTAAAATGAGTGCGTCGCAGGGGTGCCTGGCCTGGGCAGCAGGGAGGCTCCCCTGCGCACCCATTCATCCCGGTTCATGCTGAGCATCTGTTTTGTCCCTGCGCCGCGATCGGGGGGTGGGTGCAGGAGGGAATGAGGCGGGGAGTCAGGTCCAGCTGCGACAGGGAGGTTCGCTGGACTGAGCTTGGAAGTGCGTCCACAGGCCGCTGGGTCCCCAGGTATCACAGCCCATTCCCAATACGGGGGAGCCTCTGGGTGGAGTCTACCCTTGAACGAGGGCAGCCGATTTGCTCTGAGCCTTCCTCACACAATGAACTAATTAGTCACAGTTGTGTTAAGTGCCGGGTGCCTCCATTCCAGAGGGAGCACACTCACACTGAGAGAAAAAGGCAGGAGGGCTGGAGAGTTGGGCGAGGGCCAACCGAGAAGCGGCTGGGAAGGGCAGTGGGACGCTCCGGGAGGGCTGAAAGGTGGGGCCGCGGTGGGCTTCCTGGCGGGAGAAGGAACGCCTGCTTTTCTGTGGCTGGGACAGGCACAGCAAGGCAGGTCAGGGCTGAGCCGCTCACGGTGTTTTCCAAAAGACTCAAGTTCCTGGTTGACAATTCCCATAAACCCTTAGCATCTGTAAAACGCAGCCTCTGGAAGCGTGACGCGAAGCGCGTTAGAACATGCCATCCTCAGTCCTGGCCTGAGGAAAACCGCGTGGCACTCCCGGCCAGAGACGGCAGATGTCCAGGGAGCTGCTTCGTCTCAGGGCAGAGGGGGACAGGGGACGGGGCCGCCTTTTGAAAGCAGAGGATCTGGTCGGTCTCCCGCCCTCTGCTCCCGAGGCATGGGCTGGTTTCTTCAAGTTTGTAATCCCAGTCCCGGGCGTTTCCACCAAGGGCCGAGGGCCCGCTTTGCAGCCTTTGCCACCAGCTGTCTCCCATTATTATCTGATCTACACCAGCTTTGTCATCAAAGGGGAGGCTCACAGGGCCATGCAGAGCAAGCGTGATGAACGGGTCTGCGAGTCCGTTTGTCCCCCACGGGTCCGGCTCCATTCATTTCAGTGACTTGTGCAGGGATGGGCCAGGAGCTGCCTGCACAGGGCGGTCTGCCGCCTACCAAAGTCCAGAGCCAAATGTGGGAGAAAGCCCGGGCGCTTCCGGGCCACTCCTGGGCAGGTGGGCAGGTCCACAAACCACCTGTCATGGGGGCAACACCCCAGAGAATCACTGCAGTACCAGCGGGCCTTCCTTCCCAAAATGAAGTCCTCGTGAAGAACCGTGGGAATAAGGCACCTTTGGACTATCTGGAGGGGAGAAACTTGTTCCCTTACAGTGACAGCTGCACTCTCAGAGGGTTGACCCTCTGTTGGGACTTCGTCAGCCCAAGAGGCAGCAGGCTAATTTCTCAAGGCCCGTTCTGGTGCCAGATATATAAGGTGTCATGGAAGTCCAACACAGTCACCTTTTTGAGCAGGACTGAGGAAGCAGGGGCCACAGTAATTTTTAAATCAATTCTTTCAGTTATGCTGAAAGTCTTATCCTAAAGATGTTGAAATTAACCCTGTTAAGTCATTCATTGTTGGTTCATTCTCGTTCACTTTTTTCCTCTGTAATGGTGTATGTATGATCTTTTCTCTCCACCTAGTCTCTATGCATATTAAAGTATTTCACTTAGAAAACAAATATATCACTCTTTTTTGAACCTATTATTATGATTTATTTTTAAATTGTGACTTTAAAATCATGGTTAAAAGAAAAAAACAAAAAACCTAACACCAGGTATACTTCGGGAAAGCTCTGGAGCATTGAGCAGCTCTTCGCCTCTCAAAGAAAAATAAGTAGCAGCTGTCAAGTGACAAGGGATTACAGTATTGGAGCGCTCACCCGTGAATGTTAATGCAGGAACCTGTGTCGGGCTTTCGTATGCTGGAAGAGCCCACGTTGTGGCCTCAGGCCTGCACCCTAAAGCCTTGGGCTCGGGTGGGAGAAGCAGCTGAAGAGCTAGAGGAGAATTCCACGTGGGTGGCCAAGTCCCACTCCCCTTCTCCCCTTCCAGCTGTCCATCGTGTGTATCCACCCATCAGTCATCAGGTTCTCTTTCATTAGTTTCGAGAACCTTTAGACTTTCTCGGGGAAGTCGGTAAGGAAGGGAACTCCTGCGTGAAGTCGATCCCAGTGAGCCTCATTAGCCCCACGTATCATATACTCCTCCTCTGCAGCTGAGAAAGGATGGTTTGTGGATTTAACAACAGCCTCCCACTCTCAGCAGTTCTCCCTAAGTCAGGGAAGGACCTAGGGTCAGGAAAATAACTTTGCAAAATGGCAGGTGTCGTGGTTCTTCGCTGGGATGGCTGCAGCCGGATCTTTGGTGAACTGCTGGAGTACGGAAGTCCCCTTCTTCCCCCATCACCTGCATCAGTGTCCCAGTGGCCTGTGACCATGGGCCTCGCCAAGTCACCGTGGGCCACATGTGTAGGCAGAAGCATAAGAGCTTGAACAGCAGAGCAGTAGCTGGCTCCGTCTAAGTAGGGCTGTTGGCTTTTTCCCTTTTTTTCCCTAGGAGGAAGTGACAGCTGAATGCCTGGCACTTTCACATGGCCTATTTTCCCCGTGGGAAGTTGTTAAAAATATCCATTAGGGCTGGTTTGTATATGCAACACAGGGGCATGATATGGCCCTCCAATGCCTATCATTATCCCCATCCTTGAAATGGAGGCCTGCGAGGGCTGGCAAGGCTGTGCAGGCTCCTCGGAGCGGGGGTTTGGGGGAAACACAGCTGTGTTGAACCACACCCCTTCTCTCTCCTCAACGCAGTTCTCTCAAGGTGGACCCTCATTAAGCAGATGTTTGAGGAAGTCTATTATAGCCCCTTTCAGCATTGGAAAGGAGGGAAGGATAGAAGGAAGACGGAAGTGAAGCTGCCTGTATCGTGTCCAGAACACCGTGATTTTTTGACCCTTTCTTTCCTAATCCTGTGATGACACTGTCAAGTGATGGAGGAAACTACACTGTGGTGGTGGTGGTGGTTTCTTAGGGACAGTCCCAAACATCAAAGAAAACAGGCTTTTTTGGCCAGGGTGGGGGGTTAAATTTTTTTAGAAGGTTAAGTCAGCTGCACTGTGGCATGTTCCCTTAAATGGCCATGATGGGGCCCATTGATAATGCAGAGCCATAAACGTGGGTCCCCTACAGAATGGATCACGCAGCTGTCAGAGAGCAGAGCTTCCCCGAAGAGATGTATCACCCTGCCCTGTGACCAGCCGCCGGACAAGTGAAGACGTGGTGACGTGGATGAAAGTGCCAACGCTGCTCAGGCACACAGGGGCCCTCCTCTACTAGCTGGTGCCTGTTTTCCTGAAACTGTGAAACACCCAGCTCCCTCTTTCCTTTTTTTAATCAAAGTAAAATTCACGTAACATAAAATCAGCCATTCAAAAGCAAACACTTCAGGGCCATTTAGTATAGTCACAGTGTTGTACAACTGCCATCTCTAGCTCCAAAACATTTTCGTCACCCCAGAAGCAACCTGTACCCTGTAAGCAGTTATTCCCCATGCCTTCCTCTCTGATAGCCCCTGGCAACCACTAATCCGTTTTTTTTTTTTTTTTGTCTCTCTGGATTTGCCTATTTTGGATGTTATAAATGGAATAAAAAATGTTTGCTTTTGTTTCACTCAGCATAAAGTTTTCAAGGTTCATCCACATTGTAACAAGTAGCAAAACTTCATGCCTTTTTGTCTGAGTAGTAATCTAATGCGGATATACCACATTTTTTAAAATCTATTCATCAATTATTGACCTTTGGGTTGTTTCCACCTTTTGGCTATTGTGAATAGTGCTGCTATGAATATCCAAGTACAAATTTGTGTTTGAATATCTGTTTTCAGCTCTTTGGAGTCTTTACCTAGGACTGGATCATATGGTAGTTCTGTTTAACTTTTTGAGGAGCCATCTCTTTATGATATTCACCAAAATGTTCCATTTCCAAAAAAGGAATAAGATTACCTCTGGTCATAGATGGTTAGTCTACGTCTAGGTAGGAAAAGGAAAAGGGAAGGAACAAGAGGGAAGGAGACCCCTATAATAGGAAAACAAAACTTTTCTGGAAGTGCCCCACACAAACTTGTATTACATCTGATTGACCAGACCTATGTCATGTGGCTATAGCTGCAAGAGAAGCTGGGAAATGTATTTTGTTAGCTAGGCATATTGTCATCCCAACAGAATTAGAGATTTATTAATAAGGAAAAGAGAGGAATGGATTTTGGTCAGGAATCTAGCAATATCTCCTACTAGATGGGCATTCAGGGCCAAGTAAAAGGAGGCTGAGTGCTTCCGTAAAGTCAAAGTGAGCAAGTTTCCGCAGTCCCCCTGACACTGAACAGCTTTGTGTCCAGGTAGCTCACTGCCAGCGGTCCACAGGAAGTGTGCAAATATTTACTATGCCCAGATTTTCTGCTGACCCTCTTCCTTAATTATTCTGCACATGTTTTGCAAGAGGAAATAGATGTATCTTGCAGTTAACAAAATAGCTGTGAGGCTAGGAATACATTTTATCATGGAACATCTGAAAATAACTCAGCTCTGAAGTTCCATGAAGAAGCTGTCCTCTGGCAATGGAGTAAAAATAAGTCTTTATCCATTCATCAGCAGAAATTTAGCTCGGGCCTTTCAGTGATTTAGTTCTGGCTCATGCATCTGCTCCTAACAAGTATTACCCCCTTATTGCCCATTACAGAAAAATTGAAAGCTTGGTAGAGAGAACACACAGGTTGATCGTAATGTTCCTTAAGAGGAGAGGCCTCCTTCCGTTGCAGAGATTTTGGATTAGTGGAGTTGTCCCAGTCAATCCAACCTTGGAGCTACAAGCTTCAGATGCCTAACAGAGGCAACCCCAGAGAATGGCCACGTGTTTGAGTTTCATGTCTTCTTGACCCTGTAAAATTTGGAATTCAGGTGTGTCTTAAAATACTGCTATTCCAAGCTAAACAAAATCATGATTTTATACATTATGACATTTGAAAATGTTGTTATTCTCTAGGGACCTGCAAACACCATTTCCTCCTAGTCTTTATGGTTAAGACGCCCTTTGCTCGGAAGTTACTGTTTTGTAAAACTTGGCATCACCGTGTAAATCATACCACCTGTCTTGCCCAGTGATCCAGGAGGATCACTTGATCCATTTCGGAAGAAGGAATCTTTTCACATCTTCGTTAGCATCAAACTTCTCTATGAAGCTGGTGGTTTTGGGGATGGGAGTTAAGTGAAAACAACACCATGTTCCCTTTAAGAAGCACAGTTGCGTGGGCTTGGACCTGTAGGTGATCTGGCCTGCGCTGATGTGGTTTTTTTTGACCATGTCACAGAAACCTCAGAGAATGGCTAGTAGGGACCAGAGCTCATACCTCCTCGGGCTACGTTTAGGCTTCAGGGTGTTCAGGAGAGTCCCATTTGAAGCAACGTTTGCTTGTATTAAAATAATTTATGATCCTCAAACATGTTTGCTGTGTTCACCCTTAGCAGGGATTTGCACCTAATATTGAGAGAGGTAATATTATGTAAAGGGTCTTAAAATTAAGTGAAAAGCACAATATACTGGCAGCCTCCCTGCAGCCCCCATGTGAAAACTGAATTGTTCATAGTTAATTGCATGCCATCTCTGTAATATGAGAAATGAGACCAACAGCAACAAAGGAAGCCAATTACAGACAGATATATTTACAACCAAAATTTTAGCCCAGAAGAGCAGATCCTCAACTCCAGAAGATGGCACATGTTGTTTAATTAAGTGCTCAAGAACAAAATAGCAGTATAACCAAAGAATTTTAAAGTGAGTTACTAAAAAGACTTAACCTGTGATGGTTCTTTCCTTAAGACTGTGGTTTCCAGTTTAATGTGGGAAATTGATACCCCCAGAAAATAAAATGTCAAAAAAACCCTTGTCAAGTGCTTTAGTGCAATAAACCCGAATGCATCAAACTTTACCAAGAGCCTATTGCTTTGTGATCAAGCCTACTGCCAAAGCCAGAAACGTGAGCTCTGTTGCACACTCGCCTTCCCTCCCCGCTTCCTGGATGATGAACATTTAGACTAAAGGCAGACAGTTTAGTCTTCCTTTCTTCTTCTGGTGAGAAAGCCTTGCTACGCTCCTTTCCTTCGGTAAAAGAAGTTGAAGTGCTCCCTTTTTCGACCGGAAAATCTATGTCATCACTGGTAGCATATAAATTCACAAGTGCAATCAGATAAGAGTTCTAGATTTTTCCTAAACTGTTAATAATATAATTGTTATTTGACTACTCAGTCCTTGAATACTGATCTTAGCCAGATCCTTTTTGTCTAAGCTTGAGTTTGGCTTTTTCAAAGAGACCGATATATGTCAATGGGCAATAAGTCTGTTTAAAGACTTGGGAAGGCTAGTTTGCAAGGTAACTTCATTTACTGGTGTGTCACCCAACAGATAATAGGCTGAAGGCTCTGGCTGCTTTAAGTGTCACTGTTGTCATCATCTTCAGCAGACACGAATTGAGCTCCTTCCAAATGCAAGTAACTCTGCCAGGAGAATGATAAATGGTCTTTGATCTCCAAGAGCTTACCATCCCTAGGGTGGGAATATGGGATTCATTCACTCACCAGGTTGCCATGAAGCACTTCCTTTATGCAAGGCACTGCTCTAGGCTCCTAGAAGGTCAGCAAAGAACAAGGCAGACAAGATGCCCCGAGGCATAAAATTTATATCCTAAAGAAAGAAAGGCAAGAATTAAACAAGTAAAACTAAATGAGAGAGAGAATTTCAGATTAAGTGATATAAAGAAATAAGAGAAGGGTATACAGACTATATAGGAAGGGCTGTTTTAGATGGGGAGTCTAGGGGCGCTCCGCTGAACAGCAGAGCTGAGCCTGGAACCTAGAGAGAGGCCTCCCCATGAAGAGCTGGAGAGCCTGATTCCAGGCAGGATAGTCAGTGCAAAGGGCCTGGGTGCGGATGTATCAAGAGTGTACTAAAAGAAACAAAGATAAATGACCAAGGTCCTTTCATAAACACACAGAAAATGTAAGTGGGCTTGGCACAGGCTGTAAAACAAATGAGAACCCTGAGTGCAGGCAGTCAGAGGAGGCCTCAGCAGGCGGCCTGGAGGCATGTTTAGAATCTGTCCTGAGAAGAGGCGGGATGGGGTGAGGAGGGGAAAGGGAGCTCCCTAAATGGGGGAGCCCTGTGTGCAAAATCACCGAGGGAGAGCTTGTGGGGTCGCTGGTTGGTGGGGAATTCTGTGGTCGGAAGGGAGGTTGGACAATTAGATTGGGCCACATTGTGGCTGGACTAAGCAAGCAATGGGGAGCCACTTGAGGTTTTTGAGCAAGGGAGTGACACATGCCAGGCAGTGAATAATAAAGAGTAATCTGAGTAGGGCGGACTGTGGAGCAGGGCAGGAAGCCACTGGGGCCCTCTGACAGTCCTCTAGACAGGCAGCTGGAAGGCCTGGCTTAGAGTGGCAGCGTGGGGTCAGTTCAAGAGAGACACCCAGCTTTTCTGGTCAGCTCAAGAGACCCTGAAACTCCCCTAGTCTATCTCTGCTGCCCAGGTGCTTTGGGGTAGGAGTGGGAGAAAGGTATTTTAGACTTGACAGGGAGGTGTCTCAGGGAAGGTGGTTCTAAACTTGCAGTGTACGATGTGATGGCCACCGTGGCTATTAAAGTTTAAATGAATTAAAAGCAAATAAAACTAAATATTTCGTTCCTCCATAGAAGTCATCTCATTTCAAATGCTCAGTAGCCACATGTGGTTAATGGCTACTGTCTTGGCCAGTGCAGATATGAAGCCTTTCCATCATTGCAGAAAATTCTCCTGGTCAGCACTGAGCTAGATCATTTTTTTGTTTTTCTGATAATAAACCCTTTATCTTCCATTAGATCATGAGAAAGTCTCCCATGGCATTATATGTTGCCAGCTACCTACCCTGTTAAAATTTCAATTTATACAGAGCATATCCACTTACAGATACCAATTAAGTTCTTTGTGAAATTATATTGGTTTGGCTGTCAAATGCTGTGGTCCTGACAAAAAGTAATAAAAAAAGTCATTTTCCGGAAGAACAGAACCTGCGAATTGCATGTGTTGTAGAGGCTGAGTACAATTTCAATATGATTAACCTTCTTTGGGCCGAACTGTTCAAAGGGAGAGGAGTAGGCGCACTCTAAATTACAAATTCATCAGAGCTGCCACCCTGGTGGGATTTCTGTGCTCCAGTGGTGACAAGCTTTAAAACTCTTTCGACTTGGATTCCTTGATGTCATTCTATTCCCCTCTAGTGGAATGAAAGGGTATCTGTCTTTCTATGCCACCTTAGCCATGTTTGCAATGATAGGAATGGAAATCTAGAGATATTAATGATGGAAGGATGCCATGATCGTTTATTTCTTCTTTGCATTTTATCTTTTTTTCCTGTTCTCAGGAGGTAAGTAGCCTTCTGCTCTATTTGACTTATTTTAAAAAGAAATAAGTTTGGGCACCAATACTGTATATCTATATTCAACCAGATAACCAGAATGAACCTGATTGCCAAATATCCCACCATGATCTGCGATTGCGACTGCATTCAACACAGTGTCCGCCCTTAGTAGGCGGCTGGTGTGCATTTGTTTGCTTATCAATTGAGTCAAAAGGCCTAGGTTGAAGTCCAGGTTTTACCACTTACTAACCATGTGCTCTTGGTTAAATCATTCACTTTTTGGAGCCTCAGCTTCTTCAACTTTAAACTGGGGATTGTCCTTCTTTGCCCCTGTATGGCAATATCACGAGGTAAAAGGAAACGATGCAAGTTCTTTGAGTAAGGTGGATTCTGAAAATTTATCTGACCTCATTTCCCCTACCACCTCCCCTCTCAGCATTGTATTGAAGATACGATATGGAAGGATAGATAATCTGGAAATATGTTTCTGAACCCTCTGCATACACGTGGAATGCTGGGGGTAGCCATTATATTTCCCTTTTTCTTTTAAATGTTGGATTTTTTCCTAAGGTTAAACCCGTTAACAGGGAAAATTAATTTTTAAAATACTGGTAGTCACAATGTTTCTGAATCCTTCTAAAACAACAAAAAAAGAATATTATCTCCAAGAGGTATTTACTCTGGGAAGCAGATTTGGCTCAAATGATAGAGTGTCCGCCTACCACATGGGAGGTCCAGAGTTCAAACCCAGGGCCTCCTGACCTGTGTGATAAGCTGGCCCACACAGTGCTGACAAGCGCAAGGAGTGCTGTACCACGTGCCTGTGCAGGTGCATAGGGGAGCCCCACACACAAGGAGTGCGCCCCATAAGGTGAGTTGCCCAGCGCGAAAAAAGCACAACCTGCCCAGGAGTGGCACCACACACATGGAGAGCTGATGCAGCAAGATGACACAACAAAAAAGAGACACAGATTCCCAGTGATGCCGACAAGAATGTTAAGTGGACACAGAAGAACACACAGCAAATGAACACAGAGAACAGACAATGGGGGCGGGAAGGAAGGGGAGAGAAATAAATAAAAATAAATCTTTAAAAAAAAAACACGAAGATTTACATAATGCATTTAAATGCCATGTTCCTTCCCCTTTTTTATTCCTATCACTATTTCAGAGTTCTCTCCGCAGAAGGGGAGAAGTCAACTCTACTGGTGACGCTACTTTTCATAAGCAAGGGGCAAAATGGAGTCGTCTTTACCAGTCACAACTGTAGAACTGAACTCAGTGCATCAATGTGAAACTAAGTGCCAGAGAGATTTTACAGCAGGCTAGAAAAATTTATATTTCATATATATATATATATAAATTTGCAAGATGTTCTGCTGCTTTATAGCTTCAGACCAGCCTGCCTTTAACTGACAAATTGTTGGAGATTCATTAACCAAAAAAATTTAGGATCTTCACTGTTTTTCAATTCCTGGTTTTAGAAAAGGAACAAAGCGTTATCAATAAAAAAGAACAATAAATCCTGGAGGAGAGAGGAGCTTGCTGCAGTTGGACAAAATAAAATGTCAACAAGGGATAAATCAATTGTAGAGTCTTTCAGCGGTCATCGAGCAGATGGGGGAATCCTAACTCATAGTCCAGTGCCTAAGCCTATCAATAATCCAGAAAAAAAAGGGTTACATAGCACTTTTTAGCCAAGATATAAAACTGGTCACGTGCACATTTATCCAGAAGGCTCAGTAACTGTCCAGCATAAACAGAGTGTCTCAGGCATAAACAGATCTCTGGCTTATAATGACTGGAAGCCTTTTAAATTTAATATTTTATGTCCATCCCTTCAGTCCAGTATTTCCATTTCTGGCCTTTGTCCTAAGGAATTGATAAGACAGTTGCACAATGTGTGTTCATAGACTGTGAGGCAGTCTTATTTATAGTAGTGAAAAATTGGAAATAACCTAAATCTCCAGGAATTGAGGATTGACTAAATCGACTGTGGCATATCCGTATGATGAAATACCATACAGTTTATAAATTATGCTGCTTTATTTTTTGTGACATGGAAAGTTGTTTAAGATCATTTAAAACTTAAACAATCTGCAGATCGGTCTATTTAGTATAATTACTAAGACACACATACAGACTCTCTCATAGCTTTCTTGAAAGAAATACACAAAAATGTTGATATATATATAATTTCCTCTCTGCTTACCTGTTTTTTTGTTCTAATTTTTTCATAAATATGATTTACCTATGTAAATGAACATGTGACTAAAACAACTGAAAATTAATGTGACTAAAATAATATTTTACCACAAGCTGCACATTTTGAAAAGGAAAGAGAGAGAGTATAACCAAAAAGACCATTGACCACTTAATATGGTTAGGGAGGGGTTGTCATTTGGAAAATATTTCCTGAGAATAATGTGCGATCTACGTAAGGAATGAGAGATACCTAAAAGAAAGAAAGAACCATGCCCTTTTAAGTTTGCTGCCAAGGAGGAGACAAGGTTACACCTTCCTCTTCTCCTGTGTGCCTAATCAGTTGAACAAATGCCAGCTGCTGGGGAATCTTCCAGCATTATTGTGAGGCATCAAAATTAGCCTTCTTGCAAATGGTGTTGTAATTGTTCAAATCCGTGACCAAAGTAAGTGCCGAATCCCAGGCATATTATCTCCCCATTACTAGGTTTTAGTACTCAGAATTTGTCCCATGCCATCGGAATGGCAGACAGGGTTCTCACGTCAACAACCACCCAGTTCAGTCATCACTCAAACAAACAGGTGATGAGATTTGGAGGTTCTTGAATAAATCTGTTTCCATTTATTTCTGATTTGTTCTCAGATCAACTTGATATCTTTTTAGGGGACATATAACTTGGTTTGGAGCTGGCAGAGGTTCACATAATTAAGATCCTTCTTGCATTCCTAAATATTTTATTTTCCTTTCAAATGTTGTGTTTATGTTCCTTTCAAGTGTTGGAAGTAACCAAATCTTTATCACAAACATTATTTAATACTTAAAACACTGTAAAACTTTATCCCACAGAAAACAGATCAGTGGTTGCTACAGGTTAGAGTTGGGGGGATGTGTCTGACTATGAAGGGGTAGCCCAGGTTTCTTGGCAGTAATGGAACAATTTGTATCACCTCTGTGGGTGTGGTTATGCAAATCTATGCACAGGATAAAAACGTCCCAGAACTATGCATACATACCACGAATGCATGTAAAAACTGATGAAATTCATACAGCCTGTCCACGGCATGGTGCCAACGTCCGTTTCTGGATTTTGATATTTATTACGATTCTGTAAGGTGTTATCATTGAGGAAAGCTGGGGAAAAGGCCCACAGAAACTCTGTACTCTTTTTTTACAACTTGCATGTCTAAAATTATTTCAAAATAAAAAGTTTAAAAAGAAATGCAAGTTTTTAAAGAAAACATGGCTATTTGCAGGGTTATCATACAGTCAAAGTAGTCCACACATTTAATTGCATAGGCAAAGAACCACAATATTTGAGTGATTTTTCCATAGACAGTTCCTTATGGCAATAGGAAAAAAAAAACACCACTCTTTATCTTTGAAACAAAAACGTCCTAAGTAGATAGCATAGGTAAAGAAATAAAGGAACACCTGGAGAAGATTCTATTATTGTTCCCACCATTTGCTCCCTTGCCTGCAAGAGGATACAGGATTCTTTATCCATTGCCATGTGACTTGCAGAGCCTCCCTGGAGACAGAGCCTTCCCCAGCCCGGGGTCGGGCTTGGCCCTGCACCTTACTTTCCCGGTGGTAAGTAGGCAGCTCTGAGGTATACCACTAGCAAGAACAGCGATTGCAGCTCTACCTCTTGCTCTTACAACCCCTCTTCCTTGAGACTGGAACATCCCAAAGAGCAGTTACCTTTTCATCCCTGGATCCCAGAAGGAGCCAAGCCAACACTTTGTCCCTTGCAGTCACTGGTGTATAACATGAGTGAGAAATAAATGTTTGTTGCTACTTTGCTGCTAAACTAATCTCTGAAAAGTAGATGATTTTATTTGTTGTCATCAACTTAAAACTATTTTCAGTTGAGCTTAAACCTACAAGCTGTCAAATGGCAAAGTTCTTAACCCATTCTATTGTCCTCATCAAATAATACAAAGTGGCAGTAGAGCTAAGCTTCCGGAGGGTCTTTGTAGGTTATATTCTCATGCAAAATATTTGCTGCTCCTTCCTCAGAAGGGTGTACCCCCCTCCCTTCTGACCTTGAGCTTGGCTAGTCCTCACACTTTGGCCAAAGAAACGTGAGCATAAATGAGGATGCCATTTCCAAGCAGAACACTTAAGAGACATTGCCATCTCTCTCTGCCATGAGCCTTATCATAACCCAGATAGGGGCTGCTGCATAGGCTTGGGTCCCAGAGTGAAGGGTGAGGAATCAATGCTTGCTGTGTTAAGAGTGGTTTGTCGAGGCAGCATGATATCAGCTTCCCCTGAAGGGACCTAGGGCACATGGTGGACACCGTACTCCGGCATATAGTAGGTGCTCAGTAATTTTTGAAGTAAAATGAAGAAATTGATAGCTGACTAGGCAATGCCTTGTTTTTTAGTAGATAATTTATCTTTAAAATATTAAATATAATGTTTAGGCTTTGTAGTTTCAATATTTGCACATTTTGAACATTTTATTTTAGTATCAGAATTTCATACTAAATCATCAAAGAGTCTTTTGGAATTTGAAAGCTCGTAATTGATAGACCAGAAATTTGATTTATTATTGCCTACATATGATGACAACATAAAATTTATTACAAAATAGGAAGGTACTAATTATAATATGATTTTTAATTAATATTTAAGTTTCGATTGATGACTCAGTGGTACCAAATATCTGCATGGTAATCTCACGTAGATACCTTCTACTTAGCAGATTGCTAGAGAAGTTGCAGTCAAAACCAGATTATTACCAGAAATGACAGTAGTACCAATATGTGTAGGTTCTCATGAACCATATAGTCATTTGGATGACATAAAGAATATATGAATAGGGAAGTGGATGTGGCTCAAGTGATAGAGCGTCCACCTTCCACATGGGAGGACCCGGGTTTGATCCCTGGGGCCTCCTGGTGAAAAAGAAGAAGAGAAAGCGTGTCCACATGTCAAGCCAGTGCCTGCACGAGTGCCTGTGTGGTGAGCCAGTGCCCCATGCAAGTGAGTCACACAGCAAGATGATGACGCATCAAAAGAGAGAGTCATGGTGAAGTGCAGCAGAAACCAGGAACTGAGGTGAAGCAATTGACAGTAAACCTCTCTCCCCATCAGAGGTTTCCAGGATCAAGTCCTGGTGAATCCTAGAGGAGAGAAAATGAGAGAGAAGACAACACAGACAGCAAAAGCAGCAGGGCGAAAGAAGGAGAAGGGGGAGAAATAAATAAATAGATCTTAAAAAAAAAAAAAAAGATTATATGACTATATAAATTCATTTGGTGTTTTTTTTTTCATTTAGATCTTTTCAGATAACCTTTAAAGCCTCCTTTCATGTCATCTCCAAATTTAGTCCCTCCCCCTGCCCCCACCCCAACTTCTCTAGACACAACTTACCTAGATATCTAGGGAAAAAACATTACTATTCTGTGTGTGTTGGGGTTTGTTTGTGTTCTACTTAACTCATTATATTTTATGATTCATTCTGTGACTTGCTTTTTTCATTAGACAGTACATCTTGGAGATCTGTCCATGTTTCAGAAAGATCTAAATCATTTGATTTAACTGCTGCACAGTATTCTCTAGAACTCCCTGGTATAAATATATTGCAGTTTACTTAGCCGTTGCCTTGCTGGTGAAGATCTATATAGATTTTGTTTGTTTGTTTGTTGCTTTGCATTTTATGACTTCATCTTGCATAGCTGGGCAAAAGGACTCATAAGAATCATTCGACTATCAGAGCCTGGTTTGATGGGCTTTGTTTCTGTTAAGACAGGGAGAGACAGTGTTATTCATCAGAATAAAACAGGGTGACATGACAGATCAAAAATTAACTGTCACCAGCAGTGGAAGTTCCTTGGTTCTTAGCACAGACAGCATTCAGCAACACTAGAATGATCAAAAGCAAACTGCACTCCTTAAATCCAGATGGGTGGTGGGCCAGGTTGACAGGGCAGCAGCTTAACAAGGCTCTCAGAACCTTGCTTGTTGCGCACTGTACAATGTCATAATGACAGCGCTTCCCACCTTAACATAAAATTACCCAAATCAGATGATCTGGTTTTGGTAATACTCTGATGTTAAAAACATTTAAAAATAGAAATTAAGAAAAAAAGTATGGTGCTTAAAATAAATAGAACTGCTTCCCAAGAAATTTCAGATCACAGAAATGACGCTCAAGTCACCCTTGGACCAGCATTTTGGCTTATGTAGTTTGCACGTGTGTGACATTTAGACCCCAGCTTGGTTTACAAGCTCAATTTATGAGAACACATCAGATGGTGAAGTAGAAGCTATGCAAGGAATTTGCTTTGGTAGTCACAGGGAGCAGCTTGAAGGCGCTGGGCTGCTCTGGGTGCTTGAGCAAGTCACATGTGCTCAGTAAAAAACAACTCTTTTCCAGCAAATCTTAAATCCTGGCCCCAGGCCTCACCGACCCCTGCTCTAAGAGAAACCTGTGGGACATTTCGGAGGATTCACGTTTGGATGGAAAAATCAAGCCAGGACGACCTTTATTTAGCCAAAAGCGTAGAATTTTACTCATGAAATTAAAAAGGCATATGAGGTGATGTCTGTTCAGATACCAAGATCCTCGTCAAAAAGCATCGTTGCCTGCCTCCCTCCTTTAGAGGCTTCACGCTGCACGTTGCTAGATCAGAGTCTCCATCCCCAAAAGCTGTGGTTTAAAACTTAGCTACAGTATGCCTATGAGATTGTTACAGAGAATACACCAGATGGCATCTGGGAAATTTACAACCCAATCAGCCTCAAACTCCTGCACACTGCAGATCCATGGGTTTATGGTTAACAAAAAAATGATGATGATGATGATGATATAGAATTGGGAAGTCCTCATAGAGATGTTGAGAAATGTTTCCAAGGAAAAGCTAATTAAGTTGCTACATTATAAATCTAAGAAACAGGATGGCAAATCCTTTTGATAGACCTCGAAATATTTGTGGTTTTGTTTTTTATTTCTTTTATAAGAGGTCTGTATGTAGATGTGTGGGTTAGACTTCACTTGTCCCTAAGAAAAGTAGTTTAGTCAAAAACTTCAGCTTTTTTCCCTAACTACACACTGTATATGACAGAAGTGTCTAAGCTGAATGCTCACCCTTTCATTATAAAATAATGCCAGGCTTGTGACATATGACAGCAGGTTTCATATTCCACTTAATGAGAGGCTGCCAATGCTAGAGAGAAGTGAAAACTAAGATGTGCATGTACTGCTGCCCTAAATAGGAAAATGTTACCAACTTGGTAATAGTGAGGACTCGGTGTGCACCCGCCATTTCCTTGTGGCACTAAGTGCAGGCAAACTTACAATACCCCTATGTAGGATGACTTTTCCTAGAACCCGCAGGTGCATCCTGATGAGTGTATGCTGTATTAAAGATTTAGTAGTTCTGTTCACACATTCATCTAAGGTACACCTTGTGCAAGACAAATTGATTTTAAAGGATATAAAATGGATTTCTGCCCTCAGGTAGCTTTACAGTCCCAAAAGAACCCAGTATGTTTCCCCTTTTTGCTTTGGTTCCCAGGAAGCTCAGAGATAAAGTTAATACTTAAAACAAGTCTCAGCTTTGGTTCTGGTACAGTTGCTGATTCATCAATGTACTCTAAGACTTCTCTTTCCTCCTTTTTAGGCTGACGTGCATGTCCTCCATGTGTGTGTGTGATTGTGAGTGTGTCATAAATGCTGGAAAGATGAAAGGGAGGTAGACAGGATAGTAACTACCATAAATGGCAGAATGTGATGAGTGGCATATAAAAAGGAAATAAAACGCTCTGGCAGGCCAAAGGAAGGAGAAAGCATTATCTGCCGCGGACATCTGGAGATGCTTTCTGAGAGGGGGAGGCAGCCTGCAGTGTTGTCTTTTAGGTGCTTCCATGGGTGGAGTCTTGGGGTAAGGTGCTCTACAGGGAGGTGGGGGGAGCCAAAGCAGAGCAACAGGTGAGAAGTGGAGGTGGTGCTTGGTACCCCCGCGGGAGGGCTTGCATGCCGAGGTTGCTGTGTGTCAGAAGGGGCCCAGGCCCTGCCTGTGCAGTACTGCCGCTCACACTTGGAGGACAGGTGAGCCTTGGGCACAAGGACACCTACGATCCAGCTCTTCCTCCATGGCCCAGCCCCTCCCCAGGCACCCCCTGGCCTCACCAAGCCTCCTCTGGACCTACAGCAGTCACTGTTTGCATGACTCATTTGGCAGCTATCACAAAACCAACGCACTGGCAAGCCAGAGGGGGACTCCCAGCTCAGGCCTGGGGTTCCATCGTCTGTCTTGTTTTGCATCCAAATCACAAGCGTCAGTCACCTGGAAGCCCCTACCGTCCACATCGTGGAATCTGCCGTGACCTCAGCTGGCACCGGGCACTGGGTGAGCCCTCGGTCCATCTGTGCCTCAGAATGATCTTGTTTTGAAAAGCTGGCCAGAAGGGCTTGGAAGCCACATACTTTCCTTATTTAGAAAAATAACATGCAGGTTCTACTTTGCAGATAAAACTTTAGACTCCCCCTTCCGCAACCCCTTACCATGAGATTCGGAGGGTTATCAAACAACTGATGTTTTTTGGGTATAAATTCTACTTGAGTTTGTGGTATTTACCCAAGGAATATCACTATATTCTCCATTCAGTAACCAGTGTGTTCGATTCACAAATCCTATGAAAACTACTTGAATTGGAATTATGCATGTAAAATCTGGTGAAATCCTAAGGTCTGTAGTTTGTTAATAGTGTTGTACCAGTGTTGAGGTCCTAGTTTTGCAAGTGTCCTGTGGTTTTATGAGATATCACTGGGGAAATTTGGGTGAAGAGTATGCAGAAACTCTCTTTGCTATTTTTGCAATTTCTCGTGAGTCTTAAATTATTTCAAAATAAAAAGTTTTCAAAAACAGCAAGATGGAATCAAAAGAGACCGTAGAGTTCAGTTGTTTTTCAAATGCTAATTTTAGCAGCAGCCTCCTCCCTGCCCCCACCCTTGGCATCCCCCCCTCCCCACCACCCAAGGGCTCCGTGGAGTACAACTTGAAAGCGCTGGTCCAGTCTCTCACCTTCACGTTCAGATGGGAAAACCGGGACCCCGAGAAGTGAAACGAGCTGGCCTGGGCTGCACGCAGACAGCAGGAATGTCGCAGTACAAGCCGGCTCTCGGTGGGCAGAGGCTCGTGAGGCCCAGCCCTTGAGCCAGCGCTGGGGTCCTCCTGTCACACTGGGTGGGCGTGATTAGACTGGAGAGGAGTTTCTGTCCTGCCCCCGTGGTCCATTGGTGTGGTGCAAAGATGTACACGTCCGTGTGGTCGAGGCAGTGCGCAGGCTGGCAGTCGGTGTCACAGCTTACTGCTCAGGGCGTCTGCCAAGCCACAGCCCGGAAGGCCAGGCTCCACGGAGGACACTGCCCCGCCCGCTGGCCAGCCCGGCCCTGTGCTGACCACCTGTGAGGACGGAAGCTGATTAGCTTTCCTTTTCCTTCCCGTTCCAGGCCCAAGTCACTGAAGTATTTCTAGACCGTCTTGGACAGCTTGGAGTTTACCTCCAAGGCTAACAATGCTATTAACAGTCTCTTGTATTTGTCTGGGGGGTTCAGGTTGCACAGCCCTTTCTCCTGCGTCTCCCTCATTGAGTCTTACCCCCAGCCTATGATGTTGTATAAATAAGTGACATAAACTTATAACTTGCATATATAAAGAACTCCTATATCTTGAAAATAAAAAGATAAACAACCCATTTAAAAAATGGGAAAAAGACTTAAACAGACACTTCTCCGAAGAAGAAATACAAATGGCAAGAAAGCACATGAAAAAATGTTCCAAATCTCTAGCTATCAGGGAAATGCAAATCAAAACTACAATGAGATACCATCTTACACCCATAAGATTGGCAGCTATGAAAAAAACAGAAGAATACAAGTGCTGGAGAGGATGTGAAGGAAGGGGAACACTCATCCACTGCTGGTGGGAATGCAGAAGGATCCAACCATTCTGGAGGACAGTATGGCGGTTTCTCAAAAAACTAGCCATAGATTTGCCATATGACCCAGCAATACCACTGCTGGGTATATACCCAGCAGAACTGAAAACAAGGACACAAACTGATATATGTACACCAATGTTCATAGCAGCATTGTTCACTATTGCCAAAAGTTGGAATCAACCCAAATGCCCATCAACAGATGAGTGGATCAATAAAATGTGGTATATACACACAATGGAATACTACTCGGCTGTAAGAACAAATACACTACAAACACATGTGATAACATGGATGAATCTTGA
Organism: Dasypus novemcinctus; assembly: GCF_030445035.2. Classification (NCBI taxonomy): domain Eukaryota; kingdom Metazoa; phylum Chordata; class Mammalia; order Cingulata; family Dasypodidae; genus Dasypus; species Dasypus novemcinctus. The sequence continues at coordinate 71,142,670 of NC_080693.1, read as the reverse complement.
GAACCTTATGTTGAGTGAAGCAACCCAGACATTGAAGGACAAATACTACATGACCTCAATGATATGAAATAAACAAGCTGCCCTAGATAGCAAGAGACTGAACGATAGGCTTACAGGAAATCGGAGGGTGGAGGAAGGATATGAGCCGATATCTGCAGGGGTGGAACTTAAGATGAGATGGTGGTAAGTATGAACACAAAGAAGAGATAAAATGGGGGCAAGGGGTTGCCTTTGGTTGGGGCTTTACGGGTTTGAGGGTGGCTGGGGAGGGACGGTTGGGTAATGTTGCCCAAAAGTGGGGGGAGGGAGGGGTAGCATACGAACACAGGAGAGGGTTAGGAGGTGGTGGAGAGTAAAATGCCGAGAAAATAATATCAAAGTATAATAAAGAGGGTTACCTGTTTAGAATGCTCGGAGGGGAGGGTCTGATGCAGGACGGGCTCCTGGGGAATGTCTAAATGCTCATTCTGCCAGAGTGGGTGACACCATGGGGTAGAATCCCAAGTAGTGAGTGGGGGTGGACCCACATCCTGGGGAGGACTAATGCCACCAAATAGAGGGAACTCTATCCCTCGAGAGAAAGGGTGGCTCCCAGGGCACTGGGGCAGATGAGCAAGTTAGGCCCTAAACACTATTCCATCTATCTCTGGAAGTGGCTCCTCAGGAAACGGAGGTTGACTGTCACTGTGGGCACCAAGGTGGAAGGGAAAATGGACGTTAAATGTGTGGAACCAAAGTAAATGGGGGGCAAGGGAGGAGTTTCTTGAGAGTACACAAGGATGGATATAAAACATGTAATATTACACCATAACATATAGGAGACGACAGACTGATAATGTAAACCATAATGTAAAACATAGGAGAACTAGAAATGTAAAGAACTGTGTATCCTAAAGTATGCACCATAATGTAAGCACAGATATTACCATGTTAGAAAGCTAATATCTCAGACTCTGTACATCACCTTAAGTAAATATGATGTGAATAGGGTGTAAGAGTATCGCTGTGGAAGGAAAAAGGTGTTGTGGTGGATGTATGGGAGTGCTGTATATTATATATATGCATTGCTGTGGTCTAGGACTCCTACGAAGAAACGCTGAATAATTAGGGGGGAGGGGGGGAAAAAAAAAAAAAAAAGGATAGGATGTGGAATTTTTTCAAGTCAACATTCTTTATCTAAGTTCTTTATCTAACTTTATCCAAGTTCTTTATCTATCCTTTAAACCCATCGCTATATGCCATTCCCTAGTAAGGGATCATGACATTATATTGGGCTTCAAATTTCGGGGAGTTCTGGATCACAGAGTGTTTCAACAGTGGCAATGGAGGGATACTGGTATGGGATACCAATGACAGGTGATATATGGCTGACAGGGAGCTGTACAGAACATATGTCCAGGGTGCATGGTAATGATTGGATATACTCATAGTGGCAACAATTAAAAACCCAGCAGGGGGGGTACTGGGTTCCTGGCCAGTGGTGCTCTGTCGTGGTCCCTGGGGGAGCAGCGATAGTCTCCCAGGTACAGCGGCGGGGACCGGGAGGGAGTGAGGGTTCAACAGTGAGCCCCTGATGCTAATGACTATGCTTGTGAGCTGATAAACCTAAAATAAGAACAAGGCCTAGAGCAACATTGTGCCTGGGAATTTCCTCCTGTCAGCCTTCATGTTACTCAAATGTGGCCAGTCTCGAAGCCAAACTCAGCATGTAAATGCAATGCCTTCCCTCCAGCGTGGGACATGACACCCGGGGATGAGCCTCCCTGGCAACGAGGGACCACTATCTAATACCAACTGATGATGCAACTGGAAAAGGACCTTATATGGAAGGTTCAATGCGGATCAGCAGAATATCCATGTCTACATAAAACAACATGACTTTAAAATGCTGTTTGACCTAAAGTAAGGGGGAAATGGAAAGGAGAAATGAGTTTATATGGCTACGAGTTTCTAAAAAAGAGTCTGGAGGCTGGCAGAAGGATTGCCCTCATGCACAACTGAGCAGAGTCAGAGAGACAGATAAAGCAGATACAACCCCCAGATATTGGTTCCTATGAAGGCTAAAGAGACTCATGAGAGTTATGGTCATGGCCGATGGGGTTTACTACCAGGGCAGATGGCCCCTCTCTGGAAATGGTGTTTATGTGTGATGAATCTGGACTCAGATGGGATCTCCCTTCATAAGACTTTCATACTAATCTGCTGGAGGTGCAGTTAACGTTGGGGTTTAAGATATAGTTAGGGGATTTGAATCTCTGGACTAATAATGTGATAGCCAGGTCCTGAGCCTCAACAGACTCCAGCACCTACAATCTGATTTATTGGACTTACCACACTCAGCTAAGATGGAGTTGAAGAAGGACAACCACCACACCATGGAGCCTAGAGTGATTACAACTGAAAATGGGAGGATGGCAGCCAGCATCCATGTGGAATCTGAGCCTCCTCTCGACATAGAGGTGCAATGGACACAACCAATCCAATGTCCACATAGAAGAGGTGGCATTGGATTGGGAAAAGTGGACATGGTGGACGATGGGTATGGGGAAGGGCAGGAAGAGATGAGAGGTGGGGGCGTATTTGGGACGTGGAGCTGCCCTGGATGGCGCCTCGGGGGTGATCACCGGACATCGTGGATCCTCACAGGGCCCACTGGATGGAATGGAGGAGAGTATGGGCCATGATGTGGACCATTGTCTATGAGGTGCAGAGGTGCCCAAAGATGTACTTACCAAATCCAATGGATGTGTCATGATGATGGGAACGAGTGTTGTTGGGGGGGGAGAGGGGGGGTGGGGGGGTGGGGTTGAATGGGACCTCACATATATATTTTTAATGTAATATTATTACAAAGTCAATAAAAAAAAAAATAAGTAAAAAATAAATAAATAAATAAATAAATAAGTGACATGACTTATCCAGGGTCACTGTGGCAAGGCCAGGTCAGGGCTCTGGTCTCCAGAATTCTCGTAAATGCTTTTGGTGATGGTATAGCACCTGCACACTGAAGCGCGATCAACAAATGGGTGATATTATTATCCTTGCTGTTTTTATCATGGGCGTGAGTGTTGACTCCGCATAGATATCCGTGGGGGGAGCTGAAGGACTTGGTCATTCTCCAGACTGTACAGGAGATAGAAGCAATGGTTTCCTCTCTTCCTACACCTCCGAACAGTTAAAGCCCAAAGATGGCATATGGGGTTGGATGAGTAAGACAGCTTTCCCTGAAAAGCAAAGCAAGTTGCCTCAGTGCCACGTGAACAGAGAGCCGTGTGACAACCGACTGGCAGCACGCGGCATCCTCTGGATGGCTTGGCCTAGCTGCCATTCCTTATTTACATAGTGCCAGTGTTGATGCCTTAATTCTACAGGGAAAACTGGTTGCTTCCTCTCCCTGGCATCCTCTTTGCCCTCCACGTTGTGGGACACCACCTTTCTGGTCAACATGGGATGTTTTTTTAAATGGTTGCTGGTTCTGGCCAGTTCCCTCAATGCTCTGCCTAACGTTCTAGGATACTGGAGAAACCAGTGGGCTACTTTGACATTGGAAGTCTAAGCCCATACTTCACAGCAGATTCACAGCCACTCCTTGCTTAGCCCCGAGAGGCATTTAGAAGGTAAAGTAGTGGTCTGCCTCAAGAATATCGTCAGTCTTCTACCATGTGCACACCTGGCACATATTGACACAGATGCTGTTACATGGCCTTCTAACGCAGTGCTTCTCCACCTTCAGTGGACCTGCACCTTTAGGGTCACCTCAGGCCTCCTTAGAGCACAGACCTTTAGGTCCTTCCCCCAGAGTGTCAGATTTCATTGGTCTGGGAAGAGTACACAGGGACATTTGCATTTCTACAAGTTCCAGGTGATACTAATGCTGTGTGTGGAACAGCCTTTGAGAACCACTGTTGAAAGCAGGGACTGACATTTTCTGTAAAGCAGCAGACTCAACTCTACTGTTGTAACACAAAAGCAGCCATACACAGTTCAAGAAAGAGCATGGCTGTGTTCCAATAAAACATTATTTACAATGACAGGTGGTGGGCTACTTTCAAAATTAAAATTGTGTTACAAAAATAAAAATAGATGCCTGGGGGAGCAGATGTGGCTCAAGCAGTTGAGCACCTGTTTCCCACATGGGAGGTCCTGGGTTTGGTTCCTGGTGCCTCCTCAGAACAAAAACAAAACAAAACAAAAACAACAAGCTAAATAAACGAAAAAAAAAAAACAACTCAGCAGAGCTGATGTGGCTCAGTGTTTGAACACTGGCTTCCCACATACGAAGTCCTGGGTTCACTCCCTGGACCTGGTACCTCAAAAAAAAAAAAGATGCCAGAAGAGTCAGCTCCTCATTCTGGGATAGATTTCCGAAAGCTCTCAGGTGGGAATCAGTGTCACAGATGTGTGCTGGTTAAAGCCTGACTCTGCAATTCACTGTGTGAAGGTCATTAACCTCTGTAAAATGAGGATAATAATTATACAGTGAAAAATAGGGGGAAATGCTAACATTTATGAATCTAAGTGATATGTGCATGAGTGTTTGGCATGCTATTCTCTACACTTTTCTGCGTGATTGAAATAGTCCAGAATTTTTCAATCTATGTATTTAAAAAATAATCATAATAACTCATAGGAGTATATGTGGCTTCTTAAGTTTTGGATTCTAAAGTCAACCAAAAGATTAATTATTTTATCAGTCAAAATCACCTTTGGAATTACCTCTAGTCCCTACCATCTTTGACCTTTAGAATTTCAAAAGCCAAGGATCTCCTTAATTGTGTCTCTTTGCATTTTGACTGTAACCTCTCTTTCCTTGGATCCGGGTCCTCATGGCCAAGATTGGCTCTGAAAGGGGGAAAGGAAATAGCATACAGAGAGTGATCCTGGGTTGTTTTTGTTAATTTGTGCCTTTGCCAATGTGCATCGGTATTAAGGTAAATCAAATGCAAATGGGCTGCAGTTCCACAATTCAGACCAGGCTGGGCCATGGAAAGGATCCAACGAGATGACGGACCTGATGCTGCTGTCACAGGCCTGGCCCTCAGTAACTGCTCAGAAATGTCAGGGAGAAGGAGGAGGGATAGTCTTCTGTACCACAGCCCTAAATTTGTTATTCTCTTACTGTGACCACATTAATACTACCGCATGCTTCATCAGGTTAAAAATCAAGAAACTGAAGAATTCTGATATTTTGGTGGCTGGAAGCACAAATTTTTTCCTTTATGTGTTGAGCTGAAATGAAGACCCCTTTTTTGTGGTCCAAGTAAAACTTGTATTCTGGATTGAGAAACTATTTCCAGCCACCTAGGTACAGAAGGAGAGTGTTCTCTTGTGTGTGGCCTGGGCTTTGAGTCATAGCAGTTTGGAGAAATCTAGTCTTTAGAGCTGTGCTTTTCCAAAATTTCCCCCAAGAACCTCTAGTATTAGAGGTGAATGAGCTCGATGAGGGTATCTCACAAACCCCCAGGATAAGCAAATTTCTTCACAAGCACCAGTTGTGGCTTAAAAAAAAAACCCAGGTGAAATTTCTAGTGCAGTTCATAAATTCTCATGTTTGCTTTTAAACAAACATGAGTGTTTTAAGTTGCTCACCATCAAGGACATCAGTGTCCTGGGGGAGTTGTGCTTTGTCTAACCATTGGCCTTCAGTAACTTCTGATCTGTCACCAATACCCTAAGGAGTCACTCAGGTCAGCAGCTTAGAGCAGTGACTTTGTATTTTCAGGGTCTGATGAGAATCTGATGAAAGCTACAGATTCTCCCCAATGCATATGCCCAAGGGTTCTGCATGTAATTCCTTGGGAAAGTCCCAGTGGATGTCCAGGCCAGCCTCCCTCCCAGACAGCCCTGATGGAGGGATGGCTCTCGAGCGCATGTTTGTGACACGAAGTGTTTCTTCTCCAGACCACTCCTATTTTTTGCATAGCTCAGGTTTATTAATTTCTTTTTCTCAATTTGCTTTTCATCTCCTCCATTCATTCATTTGTTCATTTATTGACACTTATCAAGTTACAGTCATGCACGAATCATCTAGTCCCATAGGGGAGATAAGACATAGACTAGTAAAAATAATAAAAGACTATTGTGTTAGTTGGAGAAAAGGGAGACCACAGGCGAGGAGGCTCACTGCCCGATGAGGTTTCGTGAAAGGCTCTGGAAGAGGGTGACAGTATCGCTGGGCCTGGAAAGATGGGAAGAATTATAATACATAGAGATGGAGAAAAGGAACTGAAGGGAAAAGTAGGTATAAAGACTGGGAATCATGAGCCTTCTGGTTTACCCCGCTTGTGTCCACTTGGCTAAATTGAACGGCCAGTGAATTCTTAGTCTCACCTTGCTTGACACAGTGACTGCCCTCCTCCTTAACTCCCTGTCTCACTTGACTCCAGGCCACAGCAGGCTCCTAGTTTTCTCCCCACCTCTGTTCACCTCTTCCCAGTCTCCTCTGCTGGATCTTCCTCTTCCCTGGACCTCTTCATATAGGAAGGCCCCGGTGGAATCTCCGTCTACACTCTCTTGGTGAGCTCATCCAGCTTCATGGCTTTCAGTCTGAGCGTATGCTATCTACTTCCAAACCTCTCCTCTCAATTCCAGTTTATGTATCCAGCCACCTGCTCATCACATCACCTTGGATATGGAAAGCCTTGTGACTTTATGAGTGATGTAGAGTCTTGGGCCCCACAGCAGACTTATTGAATCAGAATCTGCATTTTAACAACCTCACCAGGTGATCTGTATGCAGAATAACGTTTGAGGAACACTGGATGTTCCAAAAGAATAGCTTAAGCTTACCATGTCTAAAATGGAGCTCTTGATTTCCTGCCCTTCCCCAAAACCCTGCTTCTCTGTTGTCTTCTTCAAGTCAGTTTATGTCAACTTGTCTTTGGAGCTGCTCAGTCCACAGAAAGTTATTCAGGAGGAGAAAATTAATGAGAATGGGTCCTGTTGTGAATTTATTGAGCATGATTGCCTGATAGTATTTAAAGAGCTTTTAGGTCAACTCCCTGCTTTTACCTAGGAGTAAACCAAGGCCTGAGAGGTAGGACAATATATCTGCTTTCCATAATACTTATCCTATGTGAGGATTTCTTTTAAGCATTTTACAAAGGTTAACTCATTTTTCCCTCATAATAACCACATAATATAGGAACTATTAATTTCCCAGTTTATACACTGAGGCAGAGAGGATCAGCAGTTTGTTCAGAATCATACTGCTGGGTAGTAGCAGAGCCAGGATTTGAACCCAGGCAGTTTAACTCCTGGTCCATGCTCTCAAACACTATTGTGTGATTCATAACAATGTTCACTTCCCTGTGTGTAATGTATCTATGGATTAAGAAGTAAAAACTTTTTTAAAAGAGCACTGTCTAGTTTTACCTTCTATAATTTGCAAGGTATGCTGGAGAAGGTAATGATATTTCAGGAGGGGGCTAAGGGCTTGTTGTTTTGCTGTATTTCAGATTTCTGCCCAACCATGCCAGAGTTTCCCCGTGCAAATGCATACAGTAATTTGGAAATACCACAGAAGCTGGAAGATGTCCCTGTTAGTTGGGTACACATTGGTTTTTTCGGGGTAGTGTGTTTCTGGAAACCTTGCCCAAACTCCTTTGAGCAAATCTGGCATGATTCATTTCACCTCTTTACCTTAGCCTGTGCTAGCATTGGGAATACAGAGGTTCTGAGATGTCTAAGACACTGCGTTTGCCCTCAAGAGCTTTGATGAGCAAAGGCCCAGAAGTCACAGCTTGTGTGGAAACCCTAGTGTGTGCAGATCACACTCCATAAAGAGAGGACACAGGGGTATTAGTTACATGGTGCAGCCTATTAAAAAGCGATGTGGCAAAAAGTCGCCACTACCCACGGTATGACTCAAAGAATGGTATGACATCTGGCCCTATCCGATCTTGACATGACGATGGAGAGTGGTGGGGCCTGAGCTTCGCTTGTTCCAAAAATGTGGTCCCTTCATGATCAGAATGAATGCTCTATTTCATTTCCCCACAGGATCCCAGGAGCAAGCACAAGTTTAAAATCCACACTTATGGAAGCCCCACCTTCTGTGATCACTGTGGGTCATTGCTGTACGGACTTATCCACCAAGGGATGAAATGTGACAGTAAGTTTTCTTTTTCGGTAGTAGATGGGGAGGCTCTGAAGTTTATGCCCACAGTTTACTGAGCTCTTAAGGTTCAGTAACTTTTCAGCAGCAACGAATCCATAGGGAAAGAGGTCAGATACATACCAGACGGAAAAAGTGGAGAATCTTTCCAGTGTTGAAGTTCTGATTGAATAAACTACGTAATTGCTTGATTATGAATCAATAAAAGCACCCTGTTTATAAATGAAGCCAGTGTTGTCACCTTGTTTAGTGGTAGAAATCTTCACTTCTTGTGAAATCTAGGTTGGTCAAACCCCAAAGCAAATACTCTCCCCATATGTCATAAGACGACTTCTCACCTCCAGATTCTACACTGGGTTAGGCTTCAGAATAAGCAAAGCAACCATAATCATTATCTTCCTATGTCTCTAATTAGTGGGTAGACTGTGGAAAAATCCAGTAGGCATTCCTAAAGCTGAAACCAAAATGAAAAGATAAATCAGGATAGCATCTTACTTAAGTTCACTTACCCTGCATGTTTGTGAACAAATAACATTTATATCAGTCCACTCAGAGATAAAAATCATTGAAGACCACCGAGGAGGGAAGACACCAGCACTTTTCCATTCCCCATTTGTGTTGTGTGTGTATCTCCATCAAATACCAGGAAGATAAAAAACAATTATGGAAACTCTTTGCTTTGGTAATTCTTGAATTGTGATTCCCCAGGAGATTTTTTTTTAAATAAAAGTTTATGCTTTTAGGACATAAAAAAGTAATTACTGAGCCTGTTTCACTAATAAGGAAAAATTATAGGTATTTCAGCATACTGTCAATATTAATGACTGCTGTCATGGTTAAAAAAAAAGACTGTATTTATATAACACAGTAAAAAAATCAGGATATATGAGCATTGTAGAATAGAAGGATAGTTACTCAAAGCAGAGGGCTTCTTCACCTTATAAAGCCAAAGAATTTAATAGCCTGATGAAGAAACCTTTGCGATCATTTGGGCCAATGGCCTTCTGTGCTTCAAGAAACCCTAGGATTCCAAAGTGCATTTGTAAATGTATTTTTAAATATTTTAAACTTGGAACCAAATGGACACTGCTTATTGGGCAGAACTTGCAGTCAGACTTCTCCTGCCATATCCATTTAACTGGAGAGTCTACTGAAATTGTGCAGCATGCCATACTGTTAAACACTGTTACCATTTGCATATACTCTTTTGTGCGAAATAGGATATTTGGATGCTGTATTTAACAAAACGTGGAAACAAATGAGATGTTGAGGGTGATCTCAGACTTCAACCAGCATCCCTAACAGCTGGTTTCAGAGTGTCGTGTTACTCAAAGGACTTTGTTGGTTATCCTTGAATGTCTTTATAATAAATGAATAGTATAAATTTGAATTTATTAGCTAAGTGTACACTAATAAAATAACACTCATCTGATTTATATAGTAGGATTCTGCTTGAGATTTTAATTGGAAAGAGAATTCCATTACTAAAAAACTTTTCAAGCCCCCAACCCAGACCAGGGTTGTTTTTAAATCTGTGGCTTGGAGTCCTCTGGGCTTCCGGGCCACTGCCTGCGTTCCTTCCTGCAGGGGGAGGAAAATAACAGGTGGGTGTCAGGACCCCGACCTCTGCATTTTGTGCTCTTGCCCACCTCGACAGCCTGCTTGCAAAGGTGCACGAGCAGCGTGTGATAAATGTCCAGAGAAGCGTCTGCCTGTGCCCTTGCATGTTATAGCACTTGCAGTGCTGTGTAGATTTGCTTCTGTATGAAGGGGGAAAGATAGTTACCAACCACTCCTCTAGGCCAGCTTCTTAGTTTGCAGAGTAGGAAATGTAATCGGAGAGGGCTACAGAACTTCCCAAAATACAGAAGCCGGCTAACGGTGGGGCCGAGACAAGCCCTGTGCAGTCATCTCCCTGCCAGGCATGGTCCCCGTCTCCCTCCGAGGGCTCTGGCGTTTATTTCCTTTCCATTGCGAAGTCTGCCTAGGCACTTAAAGATAGGATTTGGTGAGCACAAAGCGTAGTTAATAACACAGCTTTGCAAGAGCCTATATATTGACCAAATCAAGGTCCATGATTTTGAGCCATGAGCTTTAGAAATAGAAGCCTGAACAGAATCCACATTTGTGAATCAGCCAATTGTGTCCATTATCCTGCTTTCGGTGTTTAACTGGAGCGGATATGCATTATTCATGATGCTTTTCACAGTTTATTTCGTCTTGTTAAAATCAAACCTTCAAAATGAAACTAACACAGAGACTCCACCTAGAAGGTTAGAGAATCAGCCTGCAGCATCCCGCTGACGATTTGTGAGGATTCTAGTGGCATCTGCCCTTCTGGAAGCCTAAAGGGACCGGGGCAGTGGCATTGGAACACCTGCAGGGTCTTCGGTTTGTCTTCAGCGCACAGGATTCTTCTCAGGTTTCTTTGGTTCATTTCAACAAGACTGATCTTTTTTTATCCTCTCCCTATCTCTCCCACATAATGTCAGCTAATAGGGAGTGGCTTATCATGCCAGCCATGTACTTGTTTTACTTGGAATAATATTTAAATAATGAAGGCAGGTTTAAGATATCAAACACAAGTTCTTGAAATAAAAACACAATAAAGACAATATTCTTAAGCCTGCTTGAAAATACAAGATTAAGGAAAGGAAAAATTTTATGAATTTCCTATACTCAGCCCACAGATTCTCACTCTCAGTTGTTGAGCTCAGAAAGGCATATGAAGTTCTTTGGCAAAAAAAAAAAAAAATATATATATATATATGTATATCCTCTGCTTAAAATTTGCATAATATTTGCCTCTGTAGACATAAAATATCAATTAGTCTGTGCTTTGTACACAACAATGTGAACTTCATATACTGTTAAATATTCGAAACATTCACAGAAAGACCAAGCAGCAGGGGCGTTTTGCCTCAGTTTGAAGCTGAGCAAAAATGGCACGGGCATTTAAGGACATTGTCACTCACACGAAGCCTGTGTGCTGTAAGGGACATCTGCTAACAGTTCTTTATGTCAGCAAAAACATTATAGCAAATTATCGAGTTAGAAGGTAGCGTATCTTCACTTCTGCTCGCGTACCAAAACTGAGGACGCGAGGCTGCGCGCCCATATGCCCGCCTCACCCCTGGCGTTCTTGATTCACAGCCTGTGATATGAATGTGCACAAGCAGTGCGTAATAAACGTCCCCAGCCTCTGTGGAATGGATCACACAGAGAAGAGAGGGCGGATTTACCTGAAGGCTGAAGTCACCGACGAAAAGCTCCACGTCACAGGTAAGGCGCAAACGCTCAAGAGTGGGGTTCTCCGCGGACATGGGAGTGTGCTGACGCGGAGGCAGGGTGGGGGCCGGGCTGGGTGCCCCCAAGGCCTCTCAGGAACCGTTTCCCATGGACTCATCACCATCACCGAGCCCTGAAGTCTCAGAAACCACCCTGTCCCGTCCATGCCTCTGAGCCGGTCAGACTCAAAGCCAGTGTTGTATGTTCACACAACTCCCAAGAGACTGGTCCATACACCAGAATTCCCAGAACCTCAGTTGCAATGTCATACAAGGTCCTGACTGCCTCATGGACCGGGGTACTCTTGATAGCTAGTACATTCTCCCCTGGGGACAAGGGGCCAGGGAAGCCAGTTAATCAAAAATGCTTCCGGTGAGTGTGGAACTAGGGAAAGGGGAAGACAACGAATGTTGGTGATACATGATGGCATCAGGTCGTTACCCGACAAGAGCATCTCAGTGACAACCACCACTATCGAGCACCTCCTCTGAGTAAGGTGCAGCACTAAGAGCTTTACATGGATTCACTTATTTAATCCTCATGACTGCGGATTAGAGTAGCTACTGTTATTAACCCCTTTTCCGGATAAGGACACCGAGGCACAGAGAGATTAGTAATTTGCAACGTCACAGAGTTAGTTAAGTGTGGAACCAGGGTTGGAACCAAGAATTTTTGACTCCAGAGTCTCTGCTTGTAATTATCCCACCACGTGCACAGACCAGGATGCTCCCTCCTTGGGCTGTGTCTCGAGTGGGCTCTGCTGTGGTCTTTCTCCTTTGGTTTCCCCACTACATGTGCTTTATGGATATCAACATAGTTGATCAAGTTGTCCTGGAGTCTAGCTGGCCGGGACCCGTCCGTCTCCTCGGGATGACCTGACTTCTCTGTGCTGTGATGCACACCTGGCTGATTTAGGGCTGGACTCTCAGAAGCCAACCTTGTTTACATATCCTTGGGGCTCCCTCATGTGCTACCTGTATACACATCTTCATCCAGGGCATTGATTTTCACTTGATGGCTCTACTCATATTTTAGAATTTTATGCTATCATAATAGAAAATAGAATAGAATAATAGAATGAAAAGACTGAACTGAATGCTATTAATTTATAAATAACAGAAAATATTATTGTAGAAAGCCTGGAAGGTCTGTTTAAGGGGAATAAAAATGGAGCTTACTTGGTGAAACATCCTCACATTTTTTTCTTTGAAAAATAAGCAAATTTTCTAGCCACTGCTGCCCTTTCAGATAAGAATTCAGGATTTTGAGTTGCCCTCATAGAGGGGCAACATAATTTGCCTCTGGACAGCCCTACAAAAAAGCCAACTACAGCTAATGATGATGAATGGAATGAAAAGAAAGCCTTATTGCAGACACCAGACTCCCTTTTGACTTCTTGTGTTTTAGGCAAGTTCCTTTGTTTTCTCAGAACCATCCCACTTGCACCCTTGCCTTTGGGGCTGTAGCTCTCACTACGTCTTCTGTTAGTTGAGCCGATGCCATTGATGGTGTACACTGAGCCCCAGCAACCCTGCCCTGCGGCCATCCTTCATCCTGCCCAGAGGACACAAAGCTCCTCGGAGACCGTGAGCTCGGCTGAGTAATCACGAACATCTTCACAGCCTCACGTTTGTTTTCTTTCTCCTTCCTACTAAGGCTCCTGGATTGTCAAAGCCGTGCACTGGGAGTTGGGAGCATCTAGTTCAGGAGAAAATGTCCCTGAAACATAGCGTCAGATGGTGGTGAGGGATGAGGACCAAAGAGGAGAATGCCTGTTGGCTCCATGTTTCTGTGTTTCCTTAGTGTGTAAAGCTACTGCTGTTGGCAATAAAACACCACCACAGGCAAAGCATTAGAGTTTAATTGTGAGATTCATACATGCCACATTGTGGCTTGCTGTAAGGCCAGAGTGCAGGGACAGGGTTTTAAATGTCCAGCTTTCGTAACTGCCTCTGAATAAAGTAAAACACACCCTGTGCATGTTGGACTTGCCCCATATCTTCCCTTTTAACAAAAGCGGCAACCATATAGTGTTGGCTGAGTTTTCCAGTCTCTTCTGTAAACCACAAGAGACTTGCAGATATGGAAGTGCCCAGAGTGAAGGAAACATGCTGGCCAGGTAGCAGTGGTGCTCAGGGGGAGAGCAGGGTCGGGACCTATCCCCAGGGATGACAAGGAGCATTCTCCAAAGGCTCGCGCTGTGCCAATTGCTCCACCACTGCCAAGAGTTGAATTTGACTCACACAGTTGAAGGATTATCTAAAGGGACAACACCCTTGCACTGAGTTGTACCTAGACTTTTCAGGCATGAAAACCAACCAACATAACCTTATAGGAGAAAACTAGGTCAAATCTGTTGAGAACTGGTTGAAAAGCCTTTGTCGAGATGTAGCTTCTCGTCTAGGAATGGGAATTCAGCAATAGTGTAGTCATCATCATCGTCGCAGAAGCAGCTAACACCTACTGACTGAACACTTTCCAATATGGAGAATAAACTACCTACTTCCAAACCTCTCCTCTCAACTCCAGTTCATGTATTCAACTGTCCACTTGTCTCATCACCTTGGCTGTCCAAAGCCTTGTGACTCAAAGCGTCCAGCTAGCAGCAGGGTGGCATCGCCTGGAAGCTTATGAGCGATGTAGAGTCTTGGGCCCCAGTCCAGACCTACTGAATCAGAATCTGCATTTTTAATAACCTTGCTAGGTGATTTGTAAGCACAGTTACCTTTGAGGAATGCTGAATGTTCCAAAAGGATAGCTCAAGCTTACCATGTCGAAAACGCTCTCTTGATCTCCTGGCCTTCCCCAAAACCCTGCTTCTCTGTCGTCTTCCTCAAATCAGTTTTTACAGATGCTTTACATGGTTAACTTATTTAAACCATGAAAAAGTTTTCTTTATTGTTGTAACTTTAAAGAGGAAGAAAGCACGGCACAGAGAAATTCAGTGTCTGGCCCAGAGTTACCACAGATGGCAAATTTAATGGGTTAATATTTAATTGATGGAAGTAGAAGAAATTTTAGCAGTAGTCTTGATAAAAATTAGAATCTATTTTTTAAAGTATATAATTGTCACTTACACGAAGGAAGCCCAATCCCAAGCACAGAAAGCCAAACTCAAGGAAATAACTAATTAGTAATAATATTTTAAAACACTTTTTATTTTGAAATAATTTTAGACTTTCAGAAGTGTTGCAGAAGTGGTCCAGAGTTTCCATCTACCCATCACCCAGCTCCCCCCAATGCTAGCCTCCTATATAACCATAGTTTCAAGTATCAAAGGAGTCACATTTTTAAAAGTACCTGCTTAATTTGTGAATAAATCAGTCGCTCAAAATTGTTTTATCTTATTTCAGTATAAAAAGACTGCAAAGTATAGCAAGTGAAGCGGTCAACTCTTAAAGGCCCTTAGCGCAATGCCGACCAATGGAGCATCCCCTCCCCCCACTACCCACCTCCTCCAGGCAGGAGTTTGTCTTGACAAGGTTTTTAAACTTGAGCGCTTGCTGTGTACTTACTGTTCATGGGACTTGACCTTTCTTTGTTCTGAACACTTTATATTCACTGCTTCGTCCACTCCTTAAACAATCCCATGGATTAATGGTTTCGCTCAGAAAAAAACTGGAAGAAAGAAAGGAAGTTGCTCCAAGTTAGAGGGTGGAAAGCGATGGAGTCAGGGCTTAAGGCCAGGGCTGACTCCCACACCCCTGCTCTCCACCCCTAGGCTGTGAGCTTCCCAAGTCTCTCCTATTAATTAAAGAGTCCTCTGTGGAATAAATATTAAACCCATAAATCTTTGCTAAGCTTGTGCTTAGCATTCCGTAAGGTCCTCCAGGGTTAAAGAATGTCTAAGTGTGGGGCTTAAAACCAGGGGAGAAAAGACTAGTACATGGAAGAATTAAAGAGCAACCCAAGCCCATGTATGATTAAGTGCTAAATTATGTGGACTCCAAATAGTACACCATTGGGAGGTGCTAAGGGGAGGGTCAGAAGGAGGGAAGGACCCCACAGGCAAGCTGGAGACTGAAGGATTATAGATTTTCAAGAGGTAGAGAGCGCCAGTTGAGGACCACAGGGGATGTGGGAATTGGCCTGGCTTTAATGAGAGCACAAATATAAACATAAATCTTAATGAGCAGAGCCCAGCGTCCAAATGAGTTCTTGGGAAATGCTGCTATGTTAATTGCTAGATTAGCTCAGTCTCCATCTCACCTGCGCAGAACTGCTCAGATTGAAAATTATTCACAAAGTAAAAGAGAAACTCCCAACAGGCTCCTGCTTGGGGACTGAAATCACCCTTTTGAAATTGGAGATGAGTTTTCTATCTAGATTGGTGCAGTATTTATGGGAAAAGCCTCCGCTTTAGTGGTGTATTTTTATTTTTTGCCTTTGGGTAGTGATGCTGATGTTATCAGAAGTGTCATTTTTTGGAATTTTTTTTTCCTTCCAGTAGGCGGTTTTAATAGGTTTTCTACGTTTTTGTGTGCTTTTTCTTTGGTTTGGAGGAGTGGTAAAAAGAAAAATTTCCCTCCATGGGAACCAATTTTCAATTTAATGTTGTAAGTAAATGGAAAAATATCGGTGGCGTTACAGCTGTTTCGGGAACACATCTCTCCCACAAATAGATTATTCTGAAGAAGAGTCTAATTTTCTCAAGTACTCTGGGCTGTTGATTTGGCCTGGAGATTGAAGTCCTAAAATGCGTCCCGTGGAGGGAGGCACGCGGGCCCCAGCTGCCTCCATCTACCTCGTAGACATGTGCGATTCCGTGCCGCTTTCAAAATTCGCCTTTGTGTTATTGTGATCAAAACAATAATACTCCCTCTTTGTGCTCCTCCACTGTAAAGTTGCATGTTTGCTACAGAATCAAGATTAATGAGACTCAGCTTTGCATGGTAATCATTCATTCTCTGATTCATCCATTTGTTAGACTTTCATTAAGCCCGTGTCAGGCGCTCTGCCAGGCTCCAGGCACGGTGGTGAAGGCATGGACCTCCGTGTGGAACGCACGGTCTTTAGGGGAGTGGAAGCATGAAGGGAATTACAGGACAGTGTGCTCCCTGCCTTCAGGGGCAGTGGAGGTTTGGGAGAAGGGGTGCCTGAACTGACCAGAAGCAGCTGCAGACGGCTTCCCCTAGGAAGAAGCAGTGGAGCTGAGCACACAAGCAAGGAGAAAGCACTTCAGGCAGAGATGAAAGGGCGTGGTGTGTTGTGGAAGCTCAACACAGTTCAGGATTTCCAGAATTTCGAGTGTGAGGTGGGGAAGGCTGGAAGGACATTTTTTTTCTTTCGATTTTGAAGGGTTTAGGGCTACAGTCATCACAGTTTACGGATTGCACAATCCTTAGGAGTCATGTAGTAGAGGCTCCCAGTTATTTACTTGTTTTTCAAACAGGAGGATTTTAAGTTTCAGGTGGCTCTGCTTTCAACAAGGACAGAGCATCAGCTGTGATGGGGAGGTTCGAAGTGACCTGACTTTGTCAAGGCTGGGTGGGGGGACACAGCAGGTAGCCCATCAGCTGCCTAAAAGCTTTGTGCCTAAAAGCTTTGTCTGGATGCCTTTCCAAGCGGCAGGCATGCTTGTGGAACACAACAACCAGTTTGAGGCTACCAGCAAGAAGGGGTTGGACTGAACTGCTTATTTAAAGGAAAAGGCATTAGTTAGAATTCGTTTCTATTAAACAAAATCTTGGCTTATGTGATTTGGACCCAGTTCAGGGATGCAGAAGGTGATTCAGCGGATGTTTTTGGCCTGTTGGGTTGGGATAGAGAGAGGGTGCCAGCAGGAAGCAGCTCACCCTCAAGTATATCTAGATTGTCCATTATTGGTAAGGCTAAGGTGTTTTCATCATATCCCTTTACTTCAAAGGTATCTTCTTCTGTTTGATTTTAATAGGGAGTCTGGGTGTAGTGCTTGGATGCCAGAAGCCTTTTACCCAACAGTTTTGGCATCCATTGATGAGCCTTAATCAGTTATATTGATGGTTGCAAAACGGTGATTTTCTAATTCTCTTGTTCTTTCTGCATTTATTAGCTGGCATACTTCTGAAAGAAGAACTCTTAACTTCCTCTACATTTTTTTAAAACTATCCATTTGGGCTCACAAAGTCTTCCTTTTTAAATTGTGATACCATGTATATAATGCAAAATTTCCCATTTTAATCATTCTTAAGTATACATTTCAGTGGCATTATTTACAATGCACAAGTTCTTTTTTACTGACTTTTTTTTTATGCTTAAATTGCTCAAAATTTGGCCAGTGGGAGCCCCTTCAAATTGGCTCTTGTGTCCTTCCGGTGTGACCCAACCATGTTTAGCACTTTTCTTTCTGGAACAAAAAGGCTCACATTGTACTACAGCCATTTCTCCAAGGAGCCCTGGTTCCTCGGGGGGAGGGGGTGATAATATTCAGAATCCAAGATCTGGGTGCAGGAAATGGCCATTACTGCTGGTCCAGCTCCTGCCCCAGCCCTGGGTTCTCCCCGCTGTTGCCTAGTACATATTTATCCTCTTTTCTCCCCCAGTAAGCACCCTGGTTCCTGATAGGGCAATGTGTTGGTCCATTTGCCTTCTCCCACATTACGTGCAGAAGAGTTTTAGAATCGTTACACCTATACCTTTACCAAGGACAAGCCTGCTGGATAGAGTTCCAGATATTATTGTTATTGTTTTCTATCCTTAGACTAGATCCCACTAAGGCTACACAGTCAGAATCCTGTCACTTGACTTCAGTGTTTTCCTGTGTGGTTTTATTATCACTTTGATAGACTCTGCCTCAGCCAAGGGCCCAACTCAGCCTCACGGATAGTGTGACAAACCGCACGGGTGTAACTCCTAATACAGGACACAGTATCCCCTAGCAGATATTCTTGTCAAATATGTTTTAACTGGAATCTAATCATAAAGGTAAAAAAAAAAAAAAAAAAAAAAACAGACAAATCCAGATACTGAGACTTTCTACATAATAGCTGGCCTGGATTTTTCAAAAATATCCATGTCATAAAAAACAAAAACAGTCAAGAGGGCTGTTTTTGATTAAAGGAGACAAAACAGACATGACAACCAGGCACACTCTGTAATTTGACTGGATCCTTAATCCCAAGCAACAAACAGCTATAAAGGACATTTGGGGAACAGTGGGGGAAATTCAAATCTGTACCAGTGTCATCAATGTTAAACTCCAGGGTGATAATGGTGTTATTGTCAGTGTGGAGGGGAATGCTGAAATATTCTAGGGGAAATGTTTCAGAAAAAGAAAAAGCTGAATGAATATAGAAAGAGCATGCATAAGCACATGTGGAAAAATATTAATGATTAGTAAATCTGGGGAATAGGTATATGTGTGTTCATTGTACAATTTTTTTTCAACTTCTCAAAATTTTTCAAAATGCGTTGGATTGGGGGCTTGGTGAGAGAAATCTCCAGAGCTTCCGTTCTGTCCTGACCAACACGGAAGTGTGCCTTATGCAGATGAGTCTCACCTGGAAGAAGGCCGCCAGGTGAACCAGCCACTGCAGCCCCCCTCGGTGGTCCTCCTACTCTCGGACCTCCCGTCGGCCTGCAGATGCTTCTGCCCACGTCAGCAGCGCCCCTCGTTTTAGTGGACTGCACATCAGAACAGAAATGTGTACTCTGCCCCCAAGCCTGAGCGTTTCTTTTGTCTGCACCGAGGCTCGGCCCTCCCCTGGCCTCTGACCCTGGGGATACAGGTACAGCCACGTGGGGCAGCTGCCCAGACGTGTGATGATGCTCCAGGCCACCCAACCACTCAGGCGCTGTGTCAGCTGGGAGCTTGTGCATGGTGCCTGTTTTCCAAAAAGCCCCAGGAGAAAAGAAAAGAACAACCTGAATTAAATGGCGAGAGGAATTATATATAGGTATGTGTCATGTGTATAAGGAGATGTGGGCACGATATGGACCAAACTTATTCTTGCCACCTCCCAAGACAATGGCAAAGTGGGCATTTGTTTTCTGCTTCTGCCCTCCTCTCAGGACTCACTCTTCCCCCATCCTGGGGCTTTCATACATACATCAAAAGAACCAGCTCGGCATTTATCTACGTAAGCTTCTGTTTAAGTAAGGAAAAAGAATAGAGATGGTGGGAATAACACAAGCTTTAGGACCCTCACATATATGAGCAATTACTTCTCTGGTTTGGGTAGAGAAAAGTCCTTAACACAAGGGGTAACCATGATTCCTGACAAAGTGCACCTTAACTAGAAGGCTGCATCTAGAAGTTTCATGATGCCATTAACATCAGTCGTCCATTGATTCTGAGTGATAAAGGTTGGGGACCTTGTCTCTGCTTCCCAGGGGGAGATCAGTAGCAAGCTTGGGTGGGTTAGTCAGCCACAGGGGTGCTGATGCAAAGTACCAGAACTTGGTTGATTTTTTTAAGGGTATTTATTTGGGGTAGAAGCTTAGAGTTACAAGGCCCCAAAGAGTCCAACTCAAGGTTAGCTTCTCACCAAAGTCTGTTGCCATGTGTTGAAGCAAGATGGTTCCTGATCTCTGCGAGGGTTCAGCCTTCCTCTTCCTCTTAAGGCTCCGTGGGCCCAGCTTCTTCCCATCTCAGCTGGAGGCTGGAGGGCTGGTTTCTTTCCAGGACGGCTCAGCTGCTCAGGGCTCTGTTCTCTTCACCTGTGACTAGCAGGTGACTGGCTCAGCTCTCCCCGGGGCTTGAGCTTTTGGAGCCTCCTCCTTTCTTTCACGTGGCAGAACTGAAATGACCAATTGTCTCCTCTTCCATGTTTCCATGTCTGTGGCGCTCTCTTTCTTCCTGTGCCTTCTTCTATGTGTCTTCTTGATTGTTTATATGGTCCAAGGGCAGGGACTCAACCCTGAGCCATGCCCTACTGATGGGGTCGAATCAAAGGTTCTGAACTGATTTCATTAAGTAAACTTAAAACCTTTGCATTTCAGTCAACCAAAGGGTCTTGTACTCAGAGGAACAGACCAGTTTACAAACAATCTGTATCTCTTTTTGGGATTCATAAATAATATCAAACTGCCACATCGGGTCCTCTCATTTTCTGGATGAGAAAATGAGAGTAAGGAGAAGTTTGGTGTCCTCCTCATGGCCCCAGAGAGGTCAGGTGCTCCTGTTCTGCTTGGAAAGTAGTCCTGGCTTCTGGCCAGTGGCCCTTCATCTCCCAGGAGCCTTCTTGTGGTGATGGGGTTCTCTCTCTTTCTGTGTATTAGTCAGCCAAAGGGCTG
This sequence comes from Dasypus novemcinctus, assembly GCF_030445035.2. Taxonomy (NCBI): domain Eukaryota; kingdom Metazoa; phylum Chordata; class Mammalia; order Cingulata; family Dasypodidae; genus Dasypus; species Dasypus novemcinctus. The sequence continues at coordinate 71,122,053 of NC_080693.1, read as the reverse complement.
CCAATGCAAAGTGCCAGAAATGTGTTGCTTTTACAAAGGGTATTTATTTGGGGTAAAAGCTTACAGTCCCAGGCCCTAAAGACTCCAGCTCAAGGTTGCCTTCTCACCAAGGTCAGCTGCCACATGTTGAAGCATGGTCTCTTCCCTCTGGGCTCCCTCTCTCTCAGCTGCAGGCTGGCACAGGGCATGTCTCTCAGGGCTTCTCTCTTTCCTGGCCTAGGGCTTGTTTCTTTCCGGGCTTTCTCTGTCAGTCTCAGCTCTCTTCCCAAGGTCAGCTATAAGCTATCAGGCAAATGGCTCATCCCTCCCAGGGCCTTGATGGTTGAGCCTTCTCCTTTCTGTCACATGGCAGGATCCAAATGAAAAAGTTCTTTCCTCTTTCTGTGTGTCTTCTTGAGTGAGCGTCCATTTACATCAGCCAGCCAAGGAGGCAGGGGCTCAGCCTGAGTCATGCCTTGCTGCCATGGTCACATGGAAAGCCCTAACTTGATTTTATCAAGTAAACTTAATCAGAGGCCCCGCACTAAATTTAATGCAATCAAAGGTTAGCACACTCAGAGGAAGAGATTCATTCACAAACATAGTCTTTCTCTTTTTGGGATTCACAAAAATAATCACAAACCATCTCCATCTGCCTGGCCTCTTGCAGATGGGGATGCTCATAGATAGCCAGCCAGTCAGAAGGCAAATAACAGAGGCAGAAAGGGACCTTAAGAGCAAAGCAGAAAAGCTAGTGATATTTATTAAGTGCCTAAATTGTGCAAAGAGAAATGAACATGAAGTACCTTCCGTGTCCCAGGCCCTGCCCTGAGACTTTCCTCCACAGTACTTCATTGCAGCAGCCCTTGGAGAAAAATGCTGTTATTCATCATCCTTTCCTGAGTACCGAGGCTTGGAGAGGGCCAGTGGCCTGCCCAAGGGCACCCTGCTGCTGAGCGGTGGACACGCTGCCTCCAGAGCCCTTTCTGCTCTGCCCCACAGCTCACTCTGGCTGCATGAAGACGGTGTGCTCGTTCACACCCCTTTCTCTGCAGTCGACACGTGGCCCGCATAGTTGCTAGCATGCTGGCAATTTCATGTTTCTATCCTGTGCACAGTAGCTGAGCTGCTCTGTGATGGTTCTGTGGCACGATCATTACTGCAGTGCCCTTGGCACCATTGTGGGTTGGAGTCTGTCACTGGTTTCCCCAGGGCTTCCGTTTCCCAGGGTTTCAATAATGGCTGCAAATAAAAATGGCAGCAGGGAATCTGGCTGAAGTCTTGCCTCCCATCAAGCGAAGGATTAAAATGGACAAGGGAGGATGGGGAAAAAGGAAATACCCCTTCAGGGTGGGTGTTGATAGTAGTCAAACCAAACCCCTGTCCCTCCTCAGCCTGCTGTTGCTGGTTCTTTCCTTTTGGAGACACATCACTCAAGAGTACATTCAGTGAAGAAGTCATCTCTATCAATCACCTGCCTTCAGTTCACCAGTGCTTAACATCCTGCACATGCTTTGCAGTGTGCTTATACCAGGGTACTTGCATGTTGCCCCATTCAAATCCATCTGCTTCTAGGAAATGACGGGTATGTTTTCAACAGATATGTTAACCTTGTCTTCTTCCTGGATTGCGGCATTCCTAAAAATCAGGTGTCGTATGTCTGTGTGACCCCTTCAGCAGCCAGTGCCTCGCTTACCTCCCCAGTCTCATCTCTTATACCCTACACCTTATTAAACTCTGTGTTCCAATTGAAATTGCCATTTCCCCAGCTGGGAAGCCTGCCCCCTCAGGAACATCTGGTAGACTCAACTCCAATCACCTTTATAAAACCTCTCCTAACGCTTTATGCCCGAAAATTGATTTCAATTGGTCCTTTATAACATTTATAGTGTGATGTCACTTGTGTGTTTATATACATGCTGGACACCTGTACTAGGCCGTAAGATGCCCTTTGAGGTTCGAGATGGTGTCTTATCTTCTGTACCCAGCCCAGTGCCTAGAATTTGTGCTTAATATATGTTTGCTGAGCAAATTAAAGCAATAATAATAATGTAAATATTCAGTGGACACCACATAAAAATTTTACTCAGGTTTATACTCTGCTCCTGCATCCAAAACCCAACTGACTGTTCCCTTTTGAGCTCTATATTGGGATCAGGTTAAAATGTTAAATTGATTCTGTTTTCACCTAATTCTTGAAGCCGCATGACTTCTGGGATCCTTTAGAGCAACATGTTTCAGTCAAGAGCAAGGCTGTGTCTTCTCAAAGAGACTTGTCAGTGTGTGCATCCTGGCTGTGGTACCTCATCCTGACTTATCAGTGGCACAACTAAATGTCACCTGTGTACTAACGAGCACTGTGCCCTCCTACAGATTGTTATCCATGCTTGTTTCTCTTTGCAGCAATGCAAACATAGCTTTCCTGGCTGGAGCTTAGTCACTGGATGCCTGTGGGAGGCAGGGAGTTTGGAGTGAGGGGCAAAGGGTCGCCTGTATTATTCCCAGTGTCATTTCCTTAGTGCAATGTTTGCCTTTGTCTTTAAACCCCCAGGTGTCCAAGCTCGAAGCTGGCATGGCTTCTCTTTCTCCTGCTTAAGGGGTTCCCGAGCCCCAGATTCTTAACAGGAACTTCAGCCATCCATCCATTTTCACACCAGTGACTCCGCCACAAAGAAATACTCTTGAAGATGGATTTGAATGTCTGCATCCCTGGAAAGAGGAGAAGCAAATTATTTCTGGGGCCTCTTTCAAGATCATTCCCTTAGCCTACAGAGACATTGACATTGACAGAGCAGGTCATTCTCATGCAGGCTTTTAATTGCTTCTAATTATAGGATTATCATTTAAACACAAGATTAATTGCCATGAAATTATTGCAAGGAACTTGATCTTCTTCTAGAAAGCCAGGACATTAGCTGAGTGAGGAATCTCTTAGAAGTTTGCAAATGATACCTTTTCAATCACTTCAACTGAACCTTTCTGTTAACTCTTTGATGGTAGGGGAAGGGGTTCTAAGGCTTTAGGATGGAAGGTGAAATGAATAGCAGAAAACTGTCCCTTTTCATTTGTTGAGGATTGAATCATGTCCATCATAAAAGCATTTTCAAGTCCTAAGCCCCAGTCCTGTGGGTATGGACTTAGGTGTGCATAGGATCTTCAAAAAGGCCATACTGAGTAAGTGTGGGCCTTCATCCACATTGAGGCCAGACAGAAATGGGACCTAAGGAGGAGGGGCAGAAAACCTAATAAATTTCCACATAAACACCACCCAGAAGAAAAAAACTGCAACAGCATCCTGGACTCACATAGGAAGGTTATCAGCAGGCGCCTGCTGATGTGGTGGGAATGCAGTTTATACCATTCACCCATCGGCTACAGAAACAGCACCAGTAATGTGTGCCCACTGACTGCAAAAACAAGCCATGGGAATGCAGCTTACAATGCCCACCCATCAGAAGGGAAGGAGAAAAACAGGATATTCCCACACTACCCACCTATTTTCATAAGCCCCTCATGGGAACAACAGCCAGGAGCCAATCACCACTGGACAGCAAACCCCTAACCCCCTAAAAGAATCAAAACACCCAATAGAACTTCCCTGCTTTGTCTCAAATATGCCAATCAGAATCCTGTAACCCCCATAAAACAGAGGCTCCCAGGGCAGAACTTCGCATTTTCTCCCTTGAAAATGCCCACCTTACACTCTAAAGGTGTTTTTCTGTTCCCTTGCTTTACTCCCCAATAAATTCTCTGCTTGCCTAATTATCTGTGGCTCATTGTTGAATTCTTCCTTGTGACAAGCCCAAGAAACTAGACACTGTCTCCGATAACAGTATGACTGGAGTCCTTGTAAGCAGAGGAAATTCCCACACAAGTCAGTTAGGAGAAGCCAGAGAAGGAGAGGGAGGTCACCAGGTGATGGAGGCAAAGATGCAGCCGCAAACCAAGAAACTCTAAGAACCACTGGCAAGCCATCACCAGACACGAGGCTCCAGGAGAAAGCATGGCCTGGCAGTACCTTGATTTTGGGCTTCTTGTCTCCCGACATGTGAGACAATAAAGTCCTGGTGTTTAACCCAACCAGTTTGTGGTATTTGTCATAGAATTCCTGGCAAAGCTAAGACATCGTACTCTATAAAAAGGTTGGAAAACTCGAGCAGTGTGTAAAAATCATTTGGTTCACCAATGGAAATATCCCAAATATATGTAAAAATTGTTCTTCTCTTGGTCTGTTTCATCACCAGAAAGCCAGAAGAGGCAGATGTTCTCTTGCCTTCCAACACCAAGTTGCTCTGATATTCCACAGAATGTTTTTCGACTCTTTGGTAAAGCAATCTCCAATAAATGTGTACACTAGTACCCTGGTTATTGGAGTAGAAATGGTGCAGAGAAACATCAGACTAAATGTTTAATCTCAGCTTCCAGGCATTTCCACTTGGAAAGAATGCAGATTTTCTGAGAAAAATATAAGCTAAATTGGCTCCTGGGGTTGTTCCAAATATCCCAGTTTGAATAGCACCTGCGGGGAGCTCTGCACCCGAGCATCCACAGGCCACTTTTTTTTAACTGAGAAGCTCTAGGCTGTGCTTTCCAACCCATTTTCCTTTGTAATTAATGCCAGGTTTGTGGTTAATTAAAGACAGTCAGGATGCCTTTTAAAACCAAGGTAGGAATGTTTTCCTAGAATAGTAAAGATAGAACAGATGGCAGGCCAACTTCCTATAAAAAGTGTTCAAGGTGGGGTGCTGGATTGGGGGCAAGTTACTGAGGGGAAGTGTCATTTCACCAGCCACAGATTCCCTGGAGGCAGGGAATATAATCAGAAGAAATGGTTGCCTCACAGAGCACCCAGTGGGGAGGCAGGGAGAGGAGAGTCTTGCTCTGGAAAATACCTCACTGACATCTCTTTCCCATTGTTAAGTCACTGCCCATAGCCAACCACAGCTGGGAGTGTGGGGCAGGGGTTGGTGGGGGGGATGCATTTTTATTTGACTGTGTATTAGCACACTCATTTCACAGGCTACCTGGGTGACTACTCCGTGTAAGAATTCTTGTGGGTGACCATCTGCCCAGAAGGCCAGAATCGGAAGTGTGTTGTTCAAGTCTTAAACAACACAGCCCGGCCTCATTACTTCTTACTAATTCAACTGCCCAGGATGACCCTGAAGCCTCTTTCAATCTGGGGAAGAATTCACTACACTTGGGGAAAATCCAACTGAGCAGAACAGACTAGCAAGAACTCCCATTCCTTTGGTGGTGATTAAGTACCGTTTTGGTTATTTATCGCTGCTAACAAACTACCTTAAAATGAGTGGCTTAAAACAACTATCAGTGTATTTCCCACAGTTCTGTCAGAAATTCAGGCAGGACTCAGCAGGGACAGCTTGTCTCCATTCCACACATCCGATGGAACACTTCAGCTGGCAGCAGTGCTAGCTGGCAGCCTTGGTTCACCTCCATGCCACCGCTCAACTTCCAGTAGACTGAATGAGCTTCCTTACAGCATGGCGTCCAAGATGGTGAAAGGGGAAGCTGCCAGGCCTCTCAAGGACCAGACTGACGCCAACTCAATTATTCTGCCATGTTCTACTGTTCAGAGCAAGTCACAGGACTCGTCCTGAGTCAACAGGGGACTTGACTCCACCTCTGAAAGGGAGGAGTGGCAAAGAGTTTGTGGACTTTTTAACACCATCACAGGCTGCCCTCTGGCCACAGTCTCTTTTTAAATTTTTGTTCTGGTAACATATATACAGCATATTCCCCATTTTAACCACTTTCACCTAGACAGTTCAGTGATGTTGATTCCATGTGTTAATTCCATCCACAATGTTGTGACCACAGTTACTTCCATTCATTCCACATGCCAAGTACACTTAACCCTTACCTAGAAAGCAGCATGAGGCTCAGCATGCTGAGATGAGTTAATGAGAAGTAATCACCATCACGGTCAGATGCTTCAGGTGCACCTCCTTCTTGATCCAGAGCCCTGAGAACAAAAAAAGCCAAGTTCTCTTCCTGCCACATACAACCAACATACAATGCTGACTTGGGGATAGAAAAATCACAATAAACACTCTGGGTTAAAAGGTGAAAAGAAAACCCATAGCAGTTGCCAATCTGAAATGGAGCTGGGTATACCTTACTGGTTTCTCCTACCCCAGAGACATTGAATGATCGTTGATTAGGGCCCACTTCTACTCCCTAGGAATAGTTTCCTAATCCATTGTTCTTCAAGGCTCTTGTCCTCACACCTTTTTAGGAAAAACAGCTTGTGTGTGCTCCTCGGTCCCCTTCTCAGCCTGCTGCCTACCCAGAGAGGGCTGGGGGCCCAAAGACCTTTATTGATTTGGAACTGTCTTTGTCACTCTAGTCCAATGGTGGTGCTTTTGACAGTAGTATTTTCCTATTAATGTCAGTTTGCTAGCAAAGTCACATTTCTAATTCTTTCAGAGAGATGGGTGAGACTATGGTGGGGATGGCACCCTGAAGCTTCTTTTTTTTTTTTTCTTTTTTTTTCCCCCCTAAAGCTTCTTAGAAGCACTTTTGTCCAGCCTAAAATGCCCCCTTTTAAATCTTTCTGAGGTCTCAGCAATGAGTTTTACAGCTGTGCCCTTGATCCACGCTTTGCCCTGAGACCATTTCTTATTTTGAGAATCTCTGCTGGGTGCCGAGACTATCCTGGGCCCATTCTAATTTTTTCCCTAAATATTGCTTGAAAACTGAACAGTTCCTTCCATAATTCGTCTGTCTCTGGTGATTCCTCATCATACACAGAGTTTACAAAAACAGTTGCAGAGGGAGTGATGGCTCACAAAGGGACACAAGGACACTTTTGAGGTTAATGGAAATGTTTTGTCACCTTGATGGGGTGATAGTTTTATGGGTTTATAAATATGTCAAAATGCATCACATTGTCCACTCAATATGTGCAATCTATCGTATGTCAATTATACCTATAGAAAGTATTACAAAGTTAAATAGACTCACATTTACAAAAGAAGCCACTGGCACTTTCAGCAATCTACCTGGAAATCCTTGGTGAGATCCACAAGTTTAGCAAGTACATTTCCTATTTTATAAGTTAGCACAGACAACAGCTTCACTAATTGTTGTTGTTACAGTATGCAAGCTACCCTCCTTCCACCTCAATAGTCATTTCCCCACACTTCTTCCAGCCTCCACTGTTCCTTGCCACCCTTTTGGTCCCTTCTCACCACTCATCGCAAAGCGACATGATTTAGTTATTGTTATGGCAATAACATTTCCAGGTACCAACTTCTGAGTCATTATCAATTTCAACCTCACAAAGTGCCCTAAAACTTATTGGCCTCAAAGAATATTTTCCATGTGTTTGCTCCTGCTTCTGACTGCTGCTCCACACAGTGTCAGGTGGGGCAGCTGGACAGGGGCTGGGCGATCTGAGAGGGCCTCCCACACGTATCTGGCCTCTCATTTGGGATGGCTGGAATGTTGAGCTCCCTCTTTCCTTGTGGTCATCAGCTTCCAGGACACTCTTCACTTGGACTCCCAAACAGGATAGCTGGATTTTTTTTACATGGCAGCTCAGGGTTCCAAGAGGATGAAAATGAAAATTGCAAAATTTCTTAAGGCCTGGTTTCTGGAACTCACACAGAGTTGCTTCTGGCATATTCTATGGGTCAAAGCAAGCCACATGGCCAGCCAGAGTCAGTGGATTTGGGGGTTATTTCCACCTTTTGGCTACTGTGAATAATGCTGCTATGGCATTCACGTGCAAGCTTTCATTTTAACACATTTTCAATTCTTGGGGGTATGAGAGCATTTTAATAGATCAAAATTTCCTCCTCGATGCATAAAGCACCACATAGAAGACCCCTGCCTTGAGAAGGTGGTAGACAAAGAAGCAGGGGGTGACGCCCCACCCTCTTAAGGAACTGACGGTGGAACTGAGATTCCAGGAACTTCTGCCTGAGACGTCTCGGGTCCAGGGGTTTTCAAACAAGTTTGAACAGCAAATGCCTTCAAGCGACGTCTTTGTGGAGTGATATTCCCATGAAACAGAGCTGCTCTGGTTGAAGGAGAGGATGCTGGAACCCAGCCTCTTCCTTCTCCCCCTCCTGGCTCGTGAGGGCACTGGGAAGCAAAGTCCAGATCTCACGGATATGGCCCGATGCCCTCTTGCTCATGTGCACATCCCAAGGCTCCCAGAGGGGATATGACTCCAAGTTAGGGACAAAACCAAACTTCAGCCCACTTGTGGGAAAGGGGGAATTATCAGACCTCTGGGTTATTTTATGGAACTCAAGGGCAGGGGTGCTGCAGGGTCATAGGAACAAGTAGCACCGGAGACTAGCTTTCTCCACATACCGAAAAAGTCATCCGTTTTGTTCATGGCAGTTAGGCTTCCTTCCACCGTGGCCCTGGACAATTCTACCGCTTCGTCAGAGAGCAATAAACCCTGCTGTGTCAGGCACAAGTCCAAAAGTCCTAGAGCAGGGACCCAGTGATAACGTTGGGATCATCATGTGCTACCCTTGGACCCATCACCTGAGAGGGGGTGGGGGCGGCGGATGCTGACAAGAGCAGGGGAGACCTGTCCCTGGAGCAGGGGGCGGCGCTGAACAGACAGAACGATAGGTAACAGCAGAACCGTGAGCCATTGTCCGGGTTGTGCAGCAAGTAAGTTTTGGAGCAGGGACGAAAGCCAGGCTCCTGCTTGACTTTGGTGCCGTTTTCCTTCAGCCATATTGCACAGCATGAAATGGTTAGAGCAGTGGCAGTGTCTGAGCTTCTTTACAAGAGAGGATATGACTCATACGTCCCGTTTGAACAAAGGAACGTGTTCCTGGTCTGGCCAGTTTCCAGAATCAGCCAAGGGTAAACAATTTTTGGTTCAACGACATCTGGCCAGTTCAACCACCTACTGTACTAATTATCCCTCTTATTCAGAATCTGTAAAACAGCCCACCAGGGTCCAGTGTAAATGGCGCTGATGTAGAAGAGGTTTTGATAGTGGCGCCCTCAGGAAGCAGAGCCCTTTGAACAGGGTCACAGCTAGAAAGGGAAACAAGTGGTTCAGGAAGTAAGACATTGCATTAGGGTCGGGGAACTGGACAAAGGCCTCCGGGCTGCAATTTGAGCTGTTTGGCCTTAAAAGCCTCTCCCAGAAAGCAGCTTTGTCTGCAGGCTGTGTCACCTGCTGGACCCAAGTCTCCTTTCACCCCCAGAGATTTACTTTCAAGAGAAAGAACTTGTTGGCAAGGTGCTAACAGTGCCTTTGAATTCTCAGCCTCCCTCCTGAGAAAAGCCAGGCCACCTGGCTGCCATTCAGCCAGGAGCAAGGAAAGCAAGGTGCGCCTTAGGCACAAGCCATTGCCGGAGGCCCCTCCCTTGGCGAAGAGAATTGTGTGTCTCCCGTTGGTCTATAAACTGAGGGATTTACGCTGGGAATGTCAGGGCCGTCCTCCCACCACGTTCAGCCCGGGCTCTCGAGCGCCCCGCCTCTCAGGCATCTTGTGGGAACGCAGTTCCCTCCCTGGTGGCCCTTGACTGCTAGGCTCTCCTGCTGGGTTTCTTTTTCTTCTTGACTGTTGGCCCATTCCATGATTGCCTTGGCACCACAACTACGTGACAGTTAAAAAAAAAAAAAGGCGCTTCTAAAATCAGCGATATGGGGGCGGGGGCACTATCTTGGTTATTTCCCAGGGTTAAAGAACTTTACACCCAAGACGTCAGCTCCGCCTCCAGTCACTTCCTTGCAGAATTAAGGCTAGCGCCTGTGGTTGGTTACCTTGTGGCGGGGTCTAAGGTTTTGGCAGATGGGCCCGGGCAGAGGGAGCTGATGAAAATGTCCCGCTTTATTTTTTCAAGCTGTGGGCACAACGATAAGAGGCTTTGTCAGGTGAAAATCTCTCAGCCCTGCTGTCACTAGTTTAATTAACGTTTCTCTTCAGCTTTGTGTTCTCAGACTGAAGGCTGCAATGGTGTAACAGATAGAAGGGCCGGGGGGGAAAATGCTTTATCCTTATTTTGTCTCTCTGTGGACTGCAGTGTTCCAGGCACAAGTCCTAAGAGGGCCCGGTATGCGCGTTCCTGGGGGAGTCAACTCTGAGCACGAATTTGCTGGTCACGTAGGTGTGGACCAGGGTTGGGCCTGGGCGTGGTGGAAACAACCCTCCCCAGGACAGGTGGGCCCTTGTCGGCTGCTGGCCTTGGACTGTCCTTGTGTGCCCAGGCAAAGACCCCAGGCGAGCTGCAGGAACAAGCTCCTCTCCAGCCTCTAGGGTTTAAGCACCAAGACCTTTGTGCAAAGGTGATGGACCTAAGTTTGATTTCACTGGCTTTTGTCTCTCCAGGGTTCAGCTCCTTGGGGGAGGGGAGAACCAAGAAACGTTTTTGCCTTTGCGAGGCTCATGTGAATGTTTAAGATTTTATTAGCATCTGCCTCGGAGCCAGATCTGATTTAATTTAATTTAACCTCCTTGGTTATTTTCAGTTCGGCTTAGTCTATTTTAAGGAGAGATGGAGGGGGAAGTCATCCAGGGAGGGAGCGGGCAGGTGGGGGCCAGGAGGTGCCTTCCGCTCCCCTCTTTAGTGACTCTTGAGCTTAATGTCACGATGGGAAGCGGTGGCTTCGTGGAGACGGTCAGACCAAGTTCTCCTTCAGTCTGTGTTCACCTCTGGGATCATCCCCTGTTTTACAGAGAGAAGAAACAGTCCCTCAGCTGAGGAGGGTGTGGGGGGAGGCAGGGAATGCTAATTAAGTAGCCAGAAAGACAGAGAGAGCCTCCGAGCGCTGCCTAATGCCCCCCTCCACTTGCCCTGTCCTTTTTCCTCTCGGCAAAGTGCATTTCTCATCGGGTAGTAGGCTGCTCTCGGCGTTTTGAAGCCCTGGGATGGGGGTTCAGGAGGTGGGGCTACAGAGCCTCCCAGTGTGGCGGGTGTTGTTTGGGTGACTGTATTAGAGGGACGCTTCCTCGGGTACACCCCCCCGCAAAAAGACCACCGAAGCAGGTGGCTCAGGGCCCAGTAGAGGCTCCACCAACCCCACCACCCCTCCATTCCCCTCTCCCTGAGGGTGTATCGAGAATAAACAAGAACAGCGGGTAACTTATGACCATTTTATAACTGGAAGTTGGATCTGGGTATGGAAGCTGTACAAAGGTAATAAGCAAACCGGCCTCGCCCGGGCAGCGCGCGCTCACTGCTGCCACCACTCCTCGGCCGCCGCGCCCCCTGTGTGCGCCTTGGCTCAGCGCCTGCTCTCCCGCCCCCTCCCTGCCAGGTGGCCTCAGGGAGGGGGCATTGCTTGGTTTGGGGCTGAGTATAGGATTGCAGAGAGGGGTGTCAGGCCAGCCACGCCCCCTGAGATTCAGTCAGTTCAGCACACACTGAGGCTCTGTCCTCCAAGCCAGGTTCCTCCAAGCACTGCCTAGTAAGTACGCAGCTTACTGGTCCCACACAGCCATCCTGAAGGTGGAACCTGGAAACCTGTGTCTGTAGTGAGTTCTCCAAGGTGAGTCTAAGCATGGTGTCATCTGAGGACTTCACCTCTGCAGTGTAGGTAAGACTTAATAAAAAGGAAAAAAATGTGTGTGTGTGATGCACTTTGAGGGAAGTTATTAAGTTAATAAAACTGCATACCATTACCCCAAACAGGACATAATCTGGAAGCACAGCAGCCTCTAAAGCAGGGAGGTGGGGGAGGTCCCTGAGGCGGGCGTTCCACTCTGAAGGCCCCAGCGTTCAGCCTTGTTACCACCCAGGGATGGTCAGGCCCCAAGACGCCAATCCTAATACACTCCTGAATTGTGATGCACCAGAATGCCAGTTTATTCCTTTACAGAGAGAACCAAGACTGTCCCATTTGACTGTCAACTTGATCAGAGCAGTCTCAATGCAGTGTAGATCAGTATAGTCAAGACGCAGGAGAAGACAAATTGTAATGAGCCCATTTTATTGATTTGCTGTGGAAAACACTGATAGACCAGAAATGCCGGAAATCTGCTTGGGCGGTGCCTTTTCTCTCTGTTGACAGACCTTAGGGGAATCAGACCATGGCCTAGAGAAGGCACTTTCCACAGGGGAGTTGCATCAGCCTTCGATGGCACCGGCTACGGGAAGCTCTGTTCTGACTCACATTGATGGATCTGTAGTTTTTAATCCCAGAGAAGAACCTTTTTTTTCTGGATTCCGTCCTGAGCCCCGGTTCAACCCTGTTAGTGCCCTTACATGCTCAGTGCTGGTACAACTGCCCCCCAGAGCAGTGCCCTGTCCTACTGGTCCCATCCCGGGCAGCCACAGTGAATCCACAACAACAGTGGATCTCACCAAATGTGTTTCCTCACAGTCCTCTGTGGATTCCTTTTTCTTTTCTTTTTTTTTTTAATTTCCAAAGAAGAACTTGCTCCCCTCATTACCTAATACCTGAGGGGGGAGGTCACCTTATCATAATGTTCTCTGAACATCAAGCCACTTTATCTTAATTCTTTGCAAAAATGCCCAGAAATCTGATTCTCTGTCTCTGCAGTGATGGGTATGAAATAACTTGAGGTAATAGAAGAGCAATGTTTATCTGAGAGCAGATTCTTAACTTCAGGTCTAAGGACTCACCCAGCCCCCAGCCTGCTCCAGGGCATCAATGAATCCTCCAGAATTCAGTGCAGAATTGTGTATCTGTGTTTTGGGAGGGAGGGGGGCCACAGCTGTCATCTTCCCCAGGCGTTCTGTAACCTCCCATATTTAGAAACTGGTTCCTAAAGGAAGGTCTATGGGAAGAACCTTTAACCCCCTAATATCCACACTAGAGACATAGAACTTTGGACATAAATGATGACATGAAAACAAAAGTATAAACATATGCCATGAAAAGAGATGAGCTGGCAGCTTGTGTTCAAACTGGAAAGAATCATAGAAGTTTCCTCATCCAGCCAAGGATTGCCCAAAAAACCTAGGAGGCCTACTTTACTGTGGAGGCGCTCTTACTTAAGGGGGACAAAATACTGCCATCTCTCTTCTTTCCATACAGTCTGCAAATAGACTTACTGCCAAAGGAAGAGCGTAAGAATTGGCAGTAGGAAATGACTGGCCTGAGGGTTCCGAATCCCAGAATGAAGTGCAGGGGACAGAAGATGCGAGACGAACTTGTTGTCAGTGGGCTTATAATTTTAAATGGGTCCCACGGAGAATTGGAGAAGAGTCCACCTGGGTCCAGCAAAGACACACTGGCAATTGGAACAGGAGCCGTGCACATCAGGCTGAATGCCAGATTAATTCTAAGGGAAGGAAGTTCACCAGACTCCAAAGCAGACAGTGATCAGGCCCAAGGGAGTCCAAGTATAGCGTCTTCTGGCAAACACCAAGTCTGCATGGATTCTTCCTCATTTGAAGGGGAATAAAGAAAGGAAACACACTGGTAATCTGTGGCCCATTTAAACAAATATATTGAGGGATAAAGGGAAGACTCATCAATGAAAGGAAAATGAAGAATATGTTTGAAAATGGATTACTGAAGGAACCAGAAGAATATTTGAGAAAATTCCATATGAACTTAAGTAGAATGCAAAAATATACTGCTGCTGTAAAATAAAGACTTGAAGCCATTTGGAGCGAACAGGTAGAGAGAAAAGGCAAACAGGATGATTTTTTTTAAATGACTGAGGAACATCCAAAAAGACAGACAAGATGAAGGGCATTGAGTTAGTAAGAAATGCCTGCAAGTAAACTTAAACTACGGTTCCATAATTAAAATCATCATGGAGCATTAAAAAACAGAATAGGCATTTTACAAAATCTATAGAAAATTCTGTTAAAGAATCCTGAGAAAGTCTCCCAGGATTCAGGTAAAAGAACAATAGATGATTATGAGAGAGAAGGTTTGATAAAAATGGGTAACTGAGAATAAGGATATAACTTGAAAGTTTTACTTTTGTCCTAAGGATAAAGAAAAATGGGAACAAAGCAGTGGCTCAATATGATAGGAATAAATTTATGGAACATTCAAATGGAAAGAAATCTATTCCAGCAAAATTAAAGAAAAGGAGTCTATAACCAGAGACATCCTAGAAAAGTTTTAAATTTTCAAGGAAGGGAGGGAGGACAATGAGAGAGAGTGAAGGAAGAGGAAATAGAAGGAGAGGAAAGGGAAGAGAGAGAGAAAGAATGGAAGAGAGAAAAAGAGGGGAAAAGGAGGGGAGGGAAGGGGAGGAAGATTTCTTTCAGAAAATATAGGTTACCTCTAAGAGAACAAAAACCAGATTGACGTTAGACTTATCCTATGCAGTACTAAATTTGAGGGGAAAAGGAAGCATCATTTACATACAGAGTTTGTAGAGACAACATTTTTTGCCCCCAAATTTCTTAGCCAGATAGGCTATCATTCATGTGTGAACGCAGCAGAATGATATTCTCAGATATGAAAGGGCTCAGAATATATACTGCCCACATACCTTCCTTTTAAAAGTTACTTAAAGGCAAGAAGACGGCAAGATGAAGTAAAGTTGAAAGTGTAGGAATGGGGAAGTCATAATATAAAAGGATAAGCCGGAAGCACACTGAAAACAATTGAATATGCTAATATGAAAAATAATTATTGAATACCATGTCATATAAACATTTTAACAATAATTGGAGAATCCCAAACTCCAGATTATTTTATGGTAACAGAAATGGGAAATGGAACGAGAGGTGATCAGGTAGTAGGACACAGATGCACCCTTCTTTATACACTGTTGAGGATAGTCAGAAGATACTCTTTAGTTCTTTCATTTGATAATTAGAAAGGTAGAATAAAAAATGTTTGGAGGAGAATCTAAGATGGTCACTAGCAAAACGAAAGCATTGTTTATACTTTTAAATTTATTAGAAAAGGTAAATGCAAAAAATATAACAAAAGACTAGAAAAGAAAAAAAAACAAATAGCAAGGAGACAGAAAAGTAATAACAGAAGTGAAACCACATGCAACAGAGGCACAGAGGTTAAGAGTGGACTGCCTGGGTTCCTGGCTCCACCCCTTACTAGCTGGGATAACCTGCAAGGTACTTAGTCGCTCTGAGCCTCAGTTTCCCCATCTGTAAAATGTGCTGAGCACTTTGTCAGCTACATACTCATTACAAATTACAAGGATAAGGTAACAGGTTAAACTACGACAGTTTTCAAATTGGGTTTTCACCAAAATTCAGCTGGCTATATTCTACTAATGAGACATACACCTAAAGCAAAATGATCCATAAACACTAAGGGTAAAGAATGGGCAGAGATTTATCAGAAGAACAAAATAAAGCAGCTAAAGTGGAATTAATGTAAATCAATACACCTGGATGAAAAAGGCTGAGTAGAGCCTTGTACCAATATGTTTTAAAACTCAGAAATCTAGAACAATTTACAGTAGTAGGCTTATTGCAAGAATTCACATAAAAGTAGAATATGATCAAATAGATGGCCCTGAAAACAAAGCCTAATATAAGCAAACAGAATCCACATGAACAAATGGAGAGGCTATGGTTCATTCCACAAATGTTGTTAGTAAGTTGTCTAAACATTTGGAAGGGAAAAAAAAACTAATCTTGCCTCACACTATACACCAAAATGAATTTCAAATGGATTTAAAGGTTAAATATAAAAAAGAAAATATAATAGAAGAAAACATAAATGAATAGCTTCTTTCAGAAAAGGCAAAGATTTTCTAAGACTAAAGGAAATGAAAGAAATAAAGGAAAAGCTTAACAAATTTAATTGTATAAAAACTTAAGCTCCTGTTTTTCTAGAAGCATAATAAATGAAATCTTAAATGCAGTTTGCAGTAAATATGACAAAGGGCTTTTTCCATTCATGTTTAAAGAATTCTTTGACCCCGTAAGAAATTCCTTTATATTCTCTACAGACTTGAACTAGGAGTAATTCAAAGAAAAAGAAATACAAATGGCCAGGTAACCTTAGGGGGGGGAATAATCAAGGAAAATAATCAAGGAAGCCAAAATTAAGTAAATATTTTTACAATGAGTGTATTCATTACTCTTGTAATAAAAATATTAATAATTCTTAAATATTTTCCTACATTGTTTTTACAGAATCATTTTAGTCTCTCGTATCCTGTAAAATATTATTTGTCTCATTACCAAATTCTGTTTTCTTTCAGAACTTCAGGGTTATAGAACTTTGATAGAAAAAACAGATAGGAGATGGATGAGCAGGTGTGTTTTTAGTGTATTTTATTCCTCTTGCCTCCATCTTTGGCAGTAAAGAAACAAATATCACAAAATTTATCGGCCATTTCTGAGATGGCATCAGAAATTCTGTGGGTTTCGTGAACACAGTCTGTCCCAGCAGACAGGCGTGGCAGAGTCAGAAAAATACAGCAAACTGAACGGTACCAGGGCCCCCCACACGGGCACCAAATCCCAGTCAAACATTGTTCATTGATAACTTTGCATTTTCTCCCCGAAATCTGGAGGCATTCTACATGCTGTTTCTCGTAAGCACACAGCCCTTTCTGATATGTTTTCCCTGAAAGCTGGAAATAGGTCATATGTCTAGTCTTTGGTGGCCGGGTGACTCTTTCTTCAAAGCATTTAAGGTTTTCTAGAAAACGCCAGACCCGCTCTGGCCTGGAAAGGCCTGTTAGGCGTCTCATTGTCCTAGAGCCCCTCCACATGGACACTTTCTGTATTGCAACCAAAAGATGAGACGTTTTCCAGCTTTCCTGTCTGCTCAGTGAGAATGCATTGAGCACTCATGGGGCTTGCCTTACCCTGTGGCGACCCCTGGGGGGTCGGGGGGTGCAGAGGCCCAGGGAGGAATGGGCACAGCCCTGCCCCCAAGTTGCTGGCCAGCTACGGAGATTCAAACCAGCCCTCAAGTTGCCTCCAGCCTTCAGGGCTGGGCTGGTGGTAGAGTGGAAGGTCAGAGAAGACGGGGTCTCTGCCCAGGTAAGGGCCAATGGCACCGGGAGAGATGGAGGGGTGCACTCCAGGCAGTGTGTGCGCAGGGGCGGGCTGCATGAACCCAGAAGCAGAGGAGGGTGGCGTGCAGATTTGTGCAATCAGCAAATAGTCACCAAGTGCATTCCAAGGTGCCGTGCTAGGCAGTAGTTTGTAGTAAAGATACCATCCTCTTTGGTGTGGAATGTGTCTTTGAGGAGATTTAAGTACTAATTCTGACAGGTTGGGTACAGTTAAAAACTTAACCAGGCAGTAGGAACAAAAGCCAGTTCCCAAATCAGACTACCGTGAGCCATCTGAATGTGGGCCAAAATATGGAGGGTTCTGAAAAAATACAGAGGTGAAGGGAATTGTAGAAAGCGCAGCTATTGGCATCCATTCAAAATTGGGAACCTCAAAAATACTTTGTGTTATCTCTTTGTTCTAATTTGTCTGTGGGAGGAAAATGTGACTTTTCCTTCTGGCCAAAGAATTCTATTGACTGTCGGATGAGTGCGTTACGTGGGGCTGCCATCTGCGTGGCGCTCACACCTCCCCTAACAACTCTCCATGGTGTGTTTGAGCAATGAGCTGTCTCCCAATGTCAGGTTCAGCTCAGCCACTAGTGGGAGCCCACGCAGGGACACTCGTCCTCAGGCGTATTGAGAAATGGGCCACGGCAGCTCCGGAGGGCCTCCATGGACAGACCACCCTACACCCCCCATCCCAGAGCAGGCCCCCCATTGCCAGACCTCTCCCAGCTCCCAGGCCTCTTCCCCATCGCCAGGCAAAGGAGGAACCCACCCAGAGGAATGCCTCTCCTTTTGCAGACGAGTTCTGGAAGTGCAGGAAGAAAGCAAGAAGACCCCTCACCCCTGGGAGAACCAGTTTCTCAAAGCGTCGAGCAGCGGTCTTCATTCCAGGAATGCCCTAAAAAGGTGGCAAATTGTGTCAAAGGGTTCACAGCTAAAAGAGAATGCACCATCTCTGGCCTAGAGTGTTTTAGGATATTCCTCTTACCCAAAATTAAAGCCGGTGGACATCAGGAATGTGACGGGGAGCCACACCTCACCGCGCCCTCTCGCTGTCCTGGCTGGAACCTGCCAGGCCCTTTCTTTCGCAGTGACCCTCTGTGTCCTCCTGTTGGCCCACGGCCTTGCTGGCTCTGGTTCCTCCTTGGAGCCCACACCAGCTTGCCCAGCACCACCTCTACTCCACCCCACCCCTCCCAGGGCTTATCAGTCCACGTGGTTTGAGAGGCTCCAACTCTGATCCTCTAATCCCTTGCCTCATTGCTAGACAGCTTGACCGCCCCCGTAACATCTCACGTGAAGGGCATTCGGTAAGTCCTGTTCCGGAAGCAATCTGTCACTCCCCCAGCTTCCCCATCAGCATTCGCAGAGGAGTTCTGGCTTCGGGCTCTGGGTGCAGAACTGACTTGTAGTGACGTGAGGGAACTGGCAGCTTCCTGGACACAGTTTTTCCCCCTGCAGCAGCATCAGATGAGGTCTCAAGTAAAGATGAAAGCAAAACTCGAGAACAGAGTGTTCCTCCTAGGAACGTGACCAGGAAAATGTCATCTAGAGGAAACTTGAGAACTCTGTGGTGTGGCTCCAGCACAGAATTGTTCTAAACGAGTTGAGTGGGTTTTTCCCCTTTTTCTACCTGATCCAGCATATCAGCCACTTGAGATGCTCTTGAACTGAGCAGCTGGATTATTAGGAGGGTAACTTAGGCAGCAGGGCCAGCCCTTGTCTCTGTAAATTCTCAGCTAGATTAACTGGAAAGTGGAGGGGCCTCTGTGATGCCAGGGCTCTGCTCTAACAGGTAAGCTTTTTTGCACCCCAGTGCTAGTGGGCACATGTTCCTTTAAAATCCCCATTTCTGAAGCACCTGTTACATAATTAAGGAACGGTTCATTGATCAATCATCATGTTCACCATTGCACTTGGTCCCTGGGTGGTGCCAAGGTGTGAAACAGACTGGGCGAGCTTAGACAAGGTGGGGCTGGCCGGTGGCAGTGGGTCCTGGCCAGATCCGATGCTCCAGGGAAGAGGCTATAAATCATGTTTGTCTAGAAATGCATGCTCCTGTGCCAAACAGGCCTGATGCAGCCTGGAGAAAAAGGCCCACGGGAGAGGTGTTAGCTTCTGAAGGTTCTGCCAAGGGCAGCAGTGGATTCTGGCTCCAATTAGAAGGCACGTCCTGCCTCCCCCAACCCCAGCCCAGGACTCTACCCAGGCTTTAGGAGTGCACCGGCGTCTAAGAGGCCCAGATCAAGGCAGAAGGATGCAGTCTTAACCAGAGGTAGAGCTTCCTCACCAGATTCATCTGCTCCTCAAATAATTCACTGTGTTGTTGTCCTGGTGTGGGCTGGTGGTGATGTTAGTTCTGTACCAGGAGTCAGCAAACTATGGCCCAAAGGCCAAATTTGGCCCACAGCCTGTTTTTGTAAATAAAGTTTTATTGGAACACAGCCACACTCATTTATATTGTCCATGGCTGCTGTTGCTCTACAACAGCAAAGCTGAGTTGCTTTTCGACTGAGACTGTCCTGCAAAACCAAAAATGGAAAATATCTCCAATCCAGCCCTGAAAGAACATCTGTTCCACACTAACAGGTGTACCTGAATGCAAAGGCCATCTTGGATGGAGAGTGTAGAGGTGAAAGCCCAGGCAGCAGAATTAGGACTTGACCGCACTCTTGACTCCATCGTTTCTTCAATGCCAACCTTATGCAAGTTAGGTGACCCCTCTGTGCCTCAGTTCCCTAGAAAATGGACATGAGTAATGGGCATATTGTTTAACAGGCTGTTGTGGGGTGTGAGTATAGGAAAGCACATGGAACCTCATCTCTAAAGGGTACCTTTCTTTTTTAAGTGAACTATAATTCACGTTCCATAAAACTCTGTCTTACGGTACACAATTTTGTGGTTTTCAGTTTATTCTCGACCTTATACAACACTCACCACTATCTAACTCCAGAACATTTTCGTCAGCCAAAACTCCATAATGCTGTCTAGCTACAACCTCAGTAGCACTTGGTTCAAATCAGTCATTCTCAATGGAGAAGGGAAAGACACACGTGCACACACACACACACACACACACACACCTCAGGGTGCCCATCTTTACCATATCTCTAAGAGGCAAACCTCTTAGAGATAGTCCATCAGGTTTCTCTGGCGTTGAATTTATATTGATAGTTGAGTCTCACATTCTTTGAAAGGTGGCACTATTTATGTCCTGTAATTATCATGGGTCACGGGTGTGGGAACCCTCCATCACTCCGCCATCTAATATTACACAACACCAGATTCTTCTGACCACGTACACCAACTCACGTACACCAACTCCCTGCTTGTTTTCTGTGGTTGCCTGTTCCCCCACTATTTCTGCATTCATTTTATTTTCACTGTTGATAATTTCAACAAAGAAGAATTTGTTTTTTTCTGTCGTTTCAGAGGACCTAATTTCTGCTTTTGCATGATGTTGGATAGATTATAGAATTTTGTTTACTCTTGTTTTTGCTGCTGGGTAAGGGTGGAGGTGGGAAGGCGGTCACCAGATCAGCACCCACTGAACAATACTGACTCTTGCAGCATGTCCTTGTTTTGAGCCTTTGTCCTTGGTGGTGGTTGTGAAACAGAAGCCATGAACAAGGGCTGCTCTTAGAAAAGGGGGAAAGGCAGTTAAAATAGAGAATTATTTTCTAAAGCAAAACAGATCATTTAAAGAATCATGTTGGCCTTGGATTTTGAGGCACTTGACTTCCGTGCATCACCAAAAACAGCATCTCTGTACAGCTATGAGCCCTTGAATGAGCAGGGTTACCATCGGCCAGTGGAGGTGGAGACAAGCCCAGTCTGCAGGCAAGGGGGACGTGACGGCATCCGCAACAAAGCTTTCAGTCTTTGTGCTCATGGATGAATTCTTCAGAGCCTCCATGTGCCCTTACCTTGACCTGTGCCCAGGAAAGCGCTCTGGGGCAACCTGGGTGTAGAGTTAAAAATGCATGGGGGAGGCAGGGAGATGGGAACACTTTGGGTGGCATGGGTCCTGACCTAGTGTTTGTGTTAGGTGGTGAGTTCATGGGTGTTTCTTTTATTATTACACTTAATAATTTTTGCTATATGTATACATATATATAATTCTTTTGAGTATATCAAAAAGTACATTGATTTCTCTTTTTTTTAAAATAAGCTATTTTGAAAAACTGGGAGCTGACATTGAGCTCCAGCCCAGCCCCTGGGTCTGGAAATTCCAGGTCTAATGAACTGTCCATTTAATCCACTTGC